>NC_137889.1:174742680-175342680 GCF_963455335.1 Martes martes | reverse complement strand
ATGACATACTTGGCCAGATGGACTTCACGGATATATTCAAAACATTCCATCCCAAAGCAACAGAATACACATTCATCTCTAATGTGCATGAAATATTCTCCAGAATAGATTACATCCTGGGTCCCAAATCAGGTCTAGACCAATACCAAAAGATTGGGATCATCCCTGCATATTTTTGGACCACAGTGCTTTGAAACAAGAACTCAATCACAAGAGGAAAGTTGGAAAGAACTCAAATACATGAAGACTAAAGAGCATCCTACTAAAGAATGAATGGGTCAACCAGGAAATTAAAGAAGAATTAAAAAAAATCACGGAAACAAATGAAAATGAAAACACAACTGTTCAAAATCTTTGGGACACAGCAAAGGCAGTCCTGAGAGGAAAGTATACAGCAATATAAGACTTTCTCAAGAAACAAGAAAGTTCTCAAGTAAAACCTACCCTACACCCAAAGGAGCTAAAGAAAGAACAACAAAGAAAGCCTAAACCCAGCAGGAGAAGAGAAATAATAAAGGTCAGAGCAGAAATCAATGAACTAGAAACCAAAAGAACAGTAGAACATATCAGAGAAACTAGGAGGTGATTCCTTGAAAGAATTCATAAGACTTATAAACCCCTGTCAGACTTATCAAAAATAAAAGAGAAAGGACCCAAATTAATAAAATCACGAATGAAAGAGGAGAGATCAAAACCAACATCAAAGAAATACAAATATAAGAACATACTATGAACAGCTATATGCCAGCAAATTAAACAATCTGGAAGAAATGGATGCATTCCTAGAGACATATAAACTACCAAAACTGAACCAGGAAGAAATAGAAAACCTGAACAGACCCATAATCAGTAAGGAAATTGAAGCTGTCATCAAAAATCCCCCCCCCCCCAAAAAAAGAGCCCAGGGCCAGATGGCTTCCCAGAGGAATTCTACCAAACATTTAAAGAAGAATTAATACCTATGGTCAACTAATCTTTAACAAAGCAAGAAAGATTGTCCAATGAAAAAAGACAGTCTCTTCAACAAATGGTGTAGAGAAAATTGGACAGCCACATGCAGAAGAATGAAACAGGACCATTTCCTTACACCGCACACAAGAAGATACTCACAATGAATGTGAGCTAGGAATCCATCAAAATCCTTGAGGAGAACACAGGCAGCAATCTGTTTGACCTCAGCCACAGCAACTTCTTCCTAGATACATTGCCAAAGGCAAGGGAAGCAAGGGCAAAAATGAACTATTGGGACTTCATCAAGATGCAGCCATCAAAAAATTAAATCTTGCCATTTGCAATGATGTGGTTGGAACTAGAGGGTACTATACTAAGCAAAATAAGTCAATCAGAGAAAGATAATTATCTTATGATATCACTGATATAAGAATTTATGAAATAAGACAGAGGATCATAGGGGAAGGGAGGGAAAAGTGAAACAAGATAAAACCAGAGAGGGAGACAAATCATAAGAGATTCTTAATCTCAGGAGACAAACTTAAGGTTGCTAGAGAAGAGGGGAGGTTGGGAGGGATGTGGTGGCTGGATGATGGACATTAATATGTGCTACAGTGAATGCTATGAATTGTGTGACTGATGAATCACAGACCTGTACTCCTGATACATTATATGTTGACAAAAAAAATATTTTATATACTCTTTACCTAGATTGACTACTGTAGAAATTGTATACTATTTGGTTTTAACCCCAACTTCTTTCCTCAATTTCATTTGCCTGGTGTTTGGCCATGATTAAAGTTGGTTTATATGTTCTTAGCCAGAATAATATAACACAAAGCTGTGTGTTTTTGGGTATTACATCTGAAGACACTGTATCCATCAGACCTTTATTGATGTTAATTGGTCAGGGTGTTGTCTGATTTCTCCATCAAAATCTCCCTTTTTTGTTTATCTATCTATCTATATCTATCTATCATCATTCAAGTGTGTGGGTATCTATCTCTCTATCTGTAAAAACTTATGAACTCTAATTTTTTCAATTGTTTATAATTCATTTCCATACTTAATAATTTTGGTGTTTCATTTGGTATCCTAGATTTGGCCAAAGGAGCTCCTCCAAGCAAGCTGCTTGTTCGTGTGACATGCATCCATTATTTCTGAGTATTTCTTTTATTTCTAGTATCACAAAATACCCCAAGCACTTTTTGTACTTAGCCTGCCACAAGTTTTTCAAGAAACCTTGGTTCCTTTTAGTTGGAAATAATATTTAGACCTAAATCTGAGTGTTGGTTCTGCTTATTATACTGCAAGAATGTCCCTATTCAGTGGACAGAGCAAGGAAACAAATGTACATATATTAATATACACTATATGCATACCTATACATACACATATTATTAAGGATTTATTTTTTGCCAAAAGAAAAATTCTTGCTTCTTTTCAAGCATAAAGTTAACACATGTCAAACATTTTATTGAATTTATTAATTAATGAGGACAAAGTACTATTTTATAATAAGTTCAAAAAGGAATTCAAAGAGCAGACACATAGAGGTGTCCTCCAGCTTTTTACAAGTTTGCATTATACTTTTAGACTTTTATGAAAAACCAACATTAATACCTGTTTTTGCTGGCAGAAAGAAATTTGAAGAGGACTTTGCTTTTACAAAAAAGTCTTTACCTTATTAATGTAGGCTTCTTATAAAAACAAAGTGGCCAAAGTGAACTTTTGAAAAATGGGGTGGGGGAGATGAACACAAAGTTTTTTAGATATTGCCATTTGCCAAATTTGTCTCCATAAAAGTTGAATTATTTTGCGTTCTACAACAACATATATATAGCCTATTTTCACACAACCAAATCAACATATGGATTGTAAAGGTTTTTGTTTTTGTTTTTGTTTTTTTAATTCTAGCAATCTGATGGACAATAAGTGATAGTTCTCTATAATACAACTTGCATTTCTCATTATGGGTGAAGTCAACAGCATCTAACATTTAAGGATCATTCTGAAATCTCTCTTTTTTTTTTTCTGTAGTTGGTCCATTTCTATAGAATTTTTGGTCATCATTTTATTAATTTTAAAAGTTTCTGAAAATTAAGGATATCAGCTCTTTACCTATATGTTACAGATAATTTTTTTAAGTTTGTCATTTATTTTTATTTTGCTTATGTATTTTTCATCATTAAACTTTGAAGTCAAATTTATCGATCTTGTTTTTAAATTGCATGTACTATTTGAGTCATAATTAGAAAGGCTTTTCTTCACTCGACTTGTTTTTAAACTATTTGTCTTCTTTTTTTTTTTTAAGATTTTATTTATTCATTTGACAGACAGGGATGACAAGTAGGCAGAGAGAGAGGAAGGGAAGCAGGCTCCCTGTTGATCAGAGAGCCCGATGCGGGGCTCAATCCCAGGAACCTGGGACCATGCCCCGAACCGAAGGCAAAGGCTTTAACCCACTGAGCCAGCCAGGCACCCCTGTCTTCTTATTTTGTAAAAGCTGGTATCACCATTTTATAAATTAGAGGACTGAAAGCAAGAATTATTAGCATTAAGGGGAAACACTGGTTTGGAAGAATGGATCAAAGAAGAATTTAGGGTACCCTGAAGTCCTCTTAGAATAAATGATCTCCAAATATTTCAATTCCCAATTCTTAGAGGATCATAGTAGTTGTGAGCCACACCTCAGAGTAAACCAAGAAAATCTCTATTATAGATCATTAGGCATAATTTCCTAAGTTCTCAGCTCCCTATTGTTTTATCCTCCATAAATTAGTTAATTAGTTAATTAAAGATTCCTTGGCATAGAATAACATTGAAATTGAGTCTCAATCTATTTTGCTTTTTAACTCCTACTCTGTTCAAATTATCAACCCATTACTCACATTGAAATAGTTTACACTTTCTCCTCCAACACAATCTTTATTCCTGCTAAATTGTCACTTTTGATTTTGTTCCTTCTCTTCTTCACCAACCTAATGTCCCAACCTAAATGTCCCATAAGAACCAATTTATTTTTATCATCTTTATTTTTATCTTTATCATCTTTATCTTTATCTATAAAAGCTTTCCTAATGAGAATGTGGCAAGAATGAGGCTATCTAATTTAACTTACTTGGTGAATCGCTATGAATTCATGCATTACTTAGCATTGTACTACTGATATTGATGCTTAAGCATACACTGATCTGTACTGGTATTTCAAAATTGTATTCTCCACTATTTAAAACCATTCAAAATAGAGAATTTCTTGAAGGAAGAGTTAGAGAGTGTTCTATACTTCCTTTGGGAGAGTGGACATTTGCTAATTTTGACTGCTTAGGAACAAGTACTCTCCATGTTCTCCCTGTCTTCAGTGGAATCTGACTTTCATCTTGAGGTAGGCATGAGGGTCTGGCCTCAGCTAATGGAGTAATCTCTCTCTTAGACCACAGAAATAGGTGGAGAACGTCATAGAAACCCTAAGCCGATTTAATCAGACTTAAAGCCCAAGACTTCAGTTTGAAAATTGGTGGTAAAAGCTTGCTTTTTCTCTTAGACCAGACTGATGAACAATTTACTCATTGACAGTCAACTTGGGATCAAAAGTACAGATATTAGAAAAGAAGTATAGATAGTTGATGTGTGTGGTTTCCATGCTAAAACAGGGGAGTCAAAATAGAAAAGTATCGGTCCAAAGCTACTTCTGGAGGTTCCATCTCCACTTCTAACCACTCACTTGAAGAAAATTAGACACTGGGTTAATACGAAAATAATTTTATTTATATTGAAATAAAATTTTTCTCCAACTAGGATTAGTAGGAATTGCTGTTGTTAGTTAGAATACTATGGCATATTAAAATACTGGGCTATGATTTTCTGTTCTTGTTTTTGTTTGTTTGTTTGTTTTTAATATTCATTTATTTATTCCAGAGGTGGTGGGTGGAGGGGCAGAGAAAGAGAGAGAGAGAGAGGGCAAATACTAAGCAGATTTCCCACTGAGCATGGAGTTTGACACAGGGCTCCATCTCACAACCCTGAGATCATGACCTGAGCAAAACCAAGAGTCAGACACTCAACCAACTAAGCCATCCAGGAACCTCGGGATATGATTTTCTAAAGCATAATTTCAAACAATGCATAATATTTCCTTTGAAGCTTTGTGAAATAAAAATCTATTCCAAAGAATAGATTTTCTATTCCAAAGATTCCTTTTCTATTCCAAAGGAAAAAAGATATTTTTGGAGGTGCTTAATGGGGAAGTAAACCCTTTAATTGTCTGTTAATTGAAAATATGGCATTGAAATTTTTCCCCCTTCTGTCCCCATAAATATACTTAGAGGAATTGAAAAGAAATAGCATACTAATATTATGTTATCAAATTTATATCATTTTTAAAAATCCCCCAATTACCATTAACATACTGAAAATCATTGATAAATCAAGACTCTTTTTTATTTACTGAGACAATGACATTTGTTCTCAGAATTTTTTCAAACTTGATTTAAGATTCACTGGCAGCAAAATACATTGGCAACAGACTATTAGCAAGAGGCTTAATATCAGTTACTTTTAATATGATCTGATTTTTTCAAGAAAGAATTGTGCTAATTATGATTATCATAATTTTTTGCTCCAGTTAAGGTCAATCTTACTTTGCTTTTTCTTTTCTCCATGTACTTTTTTTTTTTTTTTTAAACAGATTTTTTTTTTTTTTTTAAATTTCTTTGACAGAGAAAGACACAGTGAGAGAGAGAACACAAGCAGGGGGCTGGGAAAGGGAGAAGCAGGAGCCCATGCAGGGCTCAATCCCAGGCCCCTAGGATCATGACCTGAGCTAAAGGCAGACGCTTAATCACTGAGCCACCCAAGCACCCCTCTATGTACTTTACACAAGGCACAAGCCCCCAAAGAAAATCTTGCTTATAACTAGAACTGGTTTCCTCACAGAAATTAGTGTCATTCTTGGTTTGAAGATTTCAAATTATTGCATCTGATTTATTGCAAGGCTTCAAGCTGATTAACTGGTAAGAGAAAATGTGTCATGGCCTTAAGGGAAATTCTTTGATCTAAACTGTTTCTTTACACTCTACCTGTGCTGTAAATGTTTCAGTAGAGAATAATTGACAATGGTGTTGACATTATGCATGTCTCATAAACAAATGCATGGTTAAAAATTCAAGTAAACCACCGAATTTCAAACTTCAGAAACAAAAGATGAAGCCCAGCAAGAACAGAAAATTCAAAAATAGTTCAACAGAATCAGAAAATTAATTTTGTAAAGCTCAAACACTAGTGTATATATATCTCTTTAGTATTGTGGTAAAGTAGGAGCCTGGAATTGAGTCTGGCTTTCTGCCAAATGAGCTTTTTAATACTCTTGAAGTGATTAATTTTCATACATAAAAAAAGCAAAGAGAAAATGATTTTCAGCCTTGGAAAGATACCATCACAGCATAGAAGTTTCTACACTTTTTAAATTAAAGTTTGTAGGATGCTTACACAAAAATGTATCAGTAATGAAAATCTAGTCTTTTGGAAGAATTTTGGGTGGCATGGAGGAGAAAGTCTGGTTAAAGTGATACTTCTCTAAAAGGAGATTACTATTGTAATTTTAATTTCCTTTTGTCCAGAAATGTACATTTTAGTTGCCAAGTGATATTGACATTTTTAAATACCAGGATAGATTTGTGGTTAGGTCTTGTTATTTCCTTTCTTGTTTTCTTTCTGTCTGCTGAGTTCCTAAAGATATCATGAAAATAATCACCTTACTTTAAAAAACAAAAACAAAAACTAAAACTAAAAACGAAACAAATAAACAAAACTAAACTTTATATATATGATATTTGGAAAAGTTAACTACCCTTAAGTTTGGCACAATACCTTCTTAGAAATGATGTAACTGAAAAAATATAAGGATATTTTCATGGCATAATATCCATTTATTGTATTGAACTTAAAAAAAAAAAGAAAGCCTGTGAAACATTTAAAAATGTTGTTAGTTTTGGGCCATTTGGCTGGCTCAGTTGGAAGAGCATGTGACACTTGATCTCGGGATTGTAAGTTAGAGCCCCACTCTGGGTGTAGAGATTACTTAAATAAACTTTGCAAAGAACAAAAACATAAAATGTAAAAAAAAATTATTAGTTTTGTTGCCATATGATGTCACTGGAGTTGTACTTAATTCCTTTAGATACCTAATCCATATTGGAATTTAATATAACCTTTAGCTCTTACTTAGTAGGCTTTTAATTTGTGTGTGTGTGTGTGTGTGTGTGTGTGTGTGTGTCTGAGCCCTAAGACCTTCATTCCCTCACCTGCAAGCATACTAAATCAATAATTTCAGCACAGTGATTTATTATTGCCCTCCTGCTTCTCACAGTTCTGATTCATCACCTAGTTGTTTAGACATTGAGGAGGATATACACTCATCATTTCTTTTAAATAAGCCATGTTTTAATAACCTTCATTTTATAAAATTTTATTCTTTTCCTCATATTGTTTTGAAATAGTCTGTCTACAGTCTCTCTCAGTTTCAGATTCTTTCTCTGTCAAATAAATATAATAACTCCTCACAGGACTGATGTAAGTTTCACATGAGATATATAAATTACCTAACACAGTGCTAAGCACAAAGTAAGTATTCTATAAAAAATGCTATTATCTTTAATATCAGATTTATATCTATAATCAGCATCTGATACTCCAAGCAAATCAGCTAATCTGCTTACTTTTTTAAATAACCAAACCTGAGTTTTGAGTTAATTCTTGAAAAGTTCTTTTAAATTGGAAACTTTCTGAAATGTGCCAGATATATTTTTTTTCCCTTTCTAAATCAATTTAGATACACAATAAAATAATTACAATTGTCCTTGATGATTAAGTCATTTATGTGGAGTAGACATTATGGATCTCTTAGCAGCTGCTTACTCTATACTATGTCTTACACTAAACACTTTGCTCTGGTTATCTCATTCATCCTCCTCAAAAAGATACAAGTTGGATATTGATAACACATTTATAGGCAACATAGCTGAAGGTCAGAAAAGTTAAAAAAATTTGCTTAAGATCAAGTAGAGAGAATTAATAATACAGGTACTTTTTTTTTAATTCTACTTATTTATTTGACAGAGAGAGAGATCACAAGTAGGCAGAGAGGCAGGCAGAGAGAGAGGAGGAAGCAGGTTCCCCACTGAGAGGAGAGCCCGATGTGGGGCTCGATCCCAGGACCCTGAGATCATGACCTGAGCCGAAGGCAGAGGCTTTAACCCACTGAGCAACCCAGGCGCCCCTACAGGTACATTTTAAACCCAGATTTGTCTAATCTGAAAATTTGTGGGTTTAATTACTATAAGCAACATTTGTTAAAACTTGAAATAAATAGTAAACACTATTATTTTTTAAATTTTTTTCACAAAGGGCTTTCATGCATATGATTTTTATGGACGGTCAAATATAATCGGGCATACATTATTTGCATCACAGTTGGTAGATATATTGTCACTTTTTCTCAGTATATTATGTGGTCTAAATGAAAGACAGAATGCATGAGGATATGTGGGTCCGGTATTCACTGAAGCCAATGAGAAGCAGGATAGTTCTGAATTAAACTGAATCTTACTTGACTCCTGCTTGGTGTAAAAATGAATTGTAAACTTGGACTATATTGATACATATGTAGTGTTTGAGTTAAGGAAGTCCTTTGCTCCAATGTGTAAGAGTAATATTTACTGCTTAGTGATACACTTTTCAATAGGACACAGACAGTGAAGACAGACTAAGAGCAGTATGAACAATATGATAAAGCGTGGCTCCAGAATGTGTGGGTGGGTCAGTCAGTTAAGCCTCTGCCTTCTGCTCAGGTCATATTCTCAGGGTCCTGGGATCGAGCCCCACATCGGGCTCCCTGTTCAGTGGGGAGCCTGCTTCTCTCTCTGCCTGCTGCTCTTGCTGCTTGTGTTCACAGTCTCACCCACTCTCTCTGACAAATAAGTAGATAAAATCTTTTTTAAAAAATAAAAAATAAATGAAGTTTAGCTCCTGTCATTGAGAAACATGTATAGGTGCTGAAGTATTCAGCCTTAGAGGAGTTGGCAGCTCCATTTCTGCTTTCAGGTATTTGACAATCTGAAATCTGGAAGAGGAATTGAGATTTATGGGCCATACAGCTACAGGAATGAGAACAATTGAATGGAGACAGACTTTGATTTCAATAAAAGGAAGAGTTGCCTGGCAGAGCTAGTCAGCAATGTACTGAGTTGCTTATATGACTGGGAGGGTCTTGTCCCTAAAATGTTTGTCTTCTCAATAAAGTATGTTGTAAGTTGTATAAAATTTAATAGTGTGTAAAATGTATTCTTTGGTGACAGTTTTTTTTTTCCCCACCCTGAACATCAAATATGTGCTCATTACTCTCAACCCTTCATTCCCTGTAGAAATGAAAAGTAGATACAGCACATTAACGGAATCTAGAGCAAATCCCGAATTTTATTTGAGCAATTAAATTCCAACCTTCTTCCCTTATCAAATCTTCCTGGTATTGTGAACAATACCAAACTACCAAACTGATTTAGATTTCAGACCTTTTACATTTATTTGGTTTAAGCAAGGATGGGGGATTGAGGAAAAGAAGCAACGTGAAAACAAACAAACAAAACCTAGAGACCTGAAGTTTGTAGATGATATTTGTAAAGGGTTAATTTGTTTGAACATTGACTTTCCATACGTAAAATATATATCCTTTTTTAATTTATAAAATATATAAAATCTATATTTTAATGTTCTCTCTGTTAATACAGGTTTTAAAAGATTAATTGGAATTACTTAACCTGCTTTCCTCTTTGAAAACAACTCTCGTTTTATTTCTTTTTTTCCTATTCTGAATATTTTCTAGTTTTCCATACCACCTTCCTCAGCAGATGACCCTATGTAACTTCTGAGGAAATTGTCAGTTCTTTCATAAAAACAATGTTAATTTCCATATCTCAATCTTCGCTTATACACTTGTGTCTTGAGTTGACTCAAAGATTATGCCATTGCCTCTCAGTGGGTGGTGCCAGGACCAGCAGCTTTGCCATCACCTGGAACTTGATAGAAATGCAGAACTTCAAGTTCCAGAAGTTCTCAGAAACTACCAAATCAAAAATCTGGATTTTAACAAGATTCCAAAATGACTCCATTTTACACTAAAGTTTGAAAAGCCATTCCATATGCCTATTTTCGGATGCTTTCAAGTCTTTCAAATTTACTCAGTTTCCACATCTATGCTGGTTTGTTAGTTCATTCAATCATTCCTTCATTAAAGAACTATTTCTTGAGGACCTGTTATGTGCAAAACACTATTTTGGATGTTAGGCAAACAGCCTTAAAAGTATAGACAAGACCCTGGCCATCTACTAATTCATATAATAAGCAATGAAAAAATAAGCAAAAATTAGTTTCAGATACATGCAATATATGTGCAAGTATTTGTCCCAGTCTGTGATATGTCTTTTCATTCCCTTAATTTTGTTTTGTAAAGAGCAGCAAACCCTCTAATTTTGATGAAGCCCAGTTTACCAAATTATTCTTTTATGGATTGTGCTATATCTAAGAAATCTTTACCTAATCCAAGGTAACAAAATTTTATTTCTTCTAGAAATTATATAGTTTCAGATTTTATATTTAGATGCATGATTCATTTAGAGTTTTTTTTTCTGTTTATGGTGTGAAAAATGCATGAAGACTCATGCTTTGTTTTGTATATGAATATCCCATTAATTCAACCCCATTTGTTGAAAAGATCCTTTCTACACTGAATTAATTGCTTTTGCAGTTTTGTTAGAAATCAGTTGTCCATAAGTGTGTGGGTCTGTATTTGGACTCCATATTCTGTTCCTTTGATCTAGTTCACTACTTTTACACCAATACTGGATTCTTTTGATCACCGCAGCTTTATAATAACCACATCACTATTCACGCAGTAAGGAATCAGGTAGCATTAGCCCTCCAACTTTGTTCTTCGTTTTCAAAGGAATGCTATTTTTCTTTTAGCATTCCAGGCCCTGAGCATTTTAAATTTTAGAATCAGTTTGTTGATTTCTATGAAAAAACAAAAACAAAAACAAACTGTAAGAATTTTAATTGGAATTGCGGTGAATCTATACATCAGTTTGGGGACTATTTATATTGTAACACTAATGAGTCTGTTGACTCATAAACAAACTGTATTTCTATATTTATTTAAGATTTCTTTAATTTCTCCTAGCAATAATTTGTAGTTTTTATCATATATTTCTTACACAGATTTTGTAGATGTATATATAAATATTTTATATATTTTGATGTCAGTGTAAATGGTATTGTGTTTTTACTTTCAATTTGCAATTGTTGCTGTTATATAAGATACACCTCATTTTTATATCAGTCTTGTATCTGCAATGCTGATAAACTCATTTATTAGTTCTATGAGTGTTGTTATTAGGTTCCATCACATTTTCTATATAGATGATCATATCCTCTTCAAATAAAAGCCATTTCACTTCTTTCTCAATCTGAAGGCCCTCTATTTTTTTTTCATTTTTGCCTGATGACATTGACTAGAACCTCCATTTCATTGTTCTATATATATATATGCTATTATATGTTATATATTACATACAACACATATATATATTATGTATTATTTATAGTCTATATATATTCTAAAAATTCACCAATAATAAATACAATTAAAATGGGCAGAAGATTTTAAAAATTTGCTAAAGAGATACGTGGATGATGTAAAGCTTATGAGAATATGCTTGATATCATGTCATTAGGGAAATGCAAATTAAGACTACAGTGAACTCATTATAGACTTAGTAAAATGGCTGCAATGGAAACAACTGACCATGCTTGGTGTTGGCAAGGGTGTAGACAAAACAAATAAGTCATTTTTGGGAATACAAAATGATACAATCACTTTGGAAAATGTCACATTTTGTTAAAAAGCTAAAATGCACCCACCATGTAATTCAGACATACTGCTTATAAGAATTTACCAAAAGAATAGTAAGCTTATGTCCATGCAAATACTTCAATGTGAATCTTCAGAGACACTTTACTTGTAATAGTCTCGGACTGGAAATGTTCGTCTACAAATGACAGAATAAACACATTTTGATGTATCAATACAGTGAAATACTACTCAGCAAAAAAAGTAAGAAATGACTGATACATGCAAGAACCTCTTGAATTTCAAAATATTTATGCCAATTGAAGGAAGCCCCAGACAGAAGAGAATGTGCACTGTGTGATTCTATGTATATAAAACTAATCTGTATTGACAAAATGGTTACAGTTGTTACTTGTAGGTAAAAGGGGCCATAGCAGGGACTGCAAAGTAATAGGAAGAAACTTTTGGGTGAGACAGTTGTGTGCATACCTTGATTGTAATGATGCTTTTCACATATATACATGCTGTCCACATTTGAAGAATACAACTTATGTCTGACATATATAAACCACATATATGATATATATATAATTATATATGAAACTATATATATAAATATATGTCTACACTATACATATTTGCACAAATGCATGCATATAGTTTCATGTATATACATATCGTAGTTTAAATTATGTCAAACATCAAATTGTAAACTTCAACTGTGGACAGCTTTATTATAAAAAATACTCTTATCATTAGCTGACATCATAAGAATAAAGGAACATTGGGTCAATGATTAGCTACTTTGTTGAAGTCTGAGGGTTAAATTTGAACTAAGGTTTTGTTAGAGTCCATTTTGGTCTCCTGGGCCTCAGAGCTATTACCTACTGGATATGTCCTTTTTGATAACACCACATGCATCTCTAACTGTGTTAAAATCTAAACTAGACATCTTTTCCTAGGAAACTGGATTCTCCATATTATCTCATTTAGAGTTATGTCTATCTTTCTAATTGCTCACACCTTCATGTTGCTGTAATGCAGTTAGGCTAGCCAGTAAATGTTATTAGAGGATGGGGCTTGAGGGAAGAGCTCTTGAATGAACCTGGAATTTTCTCACTCTGTCTAATCCCACATCAAATCAGGCACTAAATTCTGTTGCTTCTATTCTGCAATGTCCTTCTAATTTGTACACCATTTTCCAATGCCACCTTTTACTCCTTTAGTTCAGAGCTTTCCTTCCTATGTTATAGGACCAGCTTCTTAACTGATATCCCTGTGTCTTATGTTTTAGTCTCTGCAATCAATTTTCTGCCCTGAAGCCAGAGTAATCTTTTCTAAACTACAAATCTAATTATTCCAAGAGCCAAGAACAGTGCCTACCATTCACTTCACCGTGGACACGAGCCTCCAGAATGGCCGCATGAGCATCAAGTCCTATGTCAGCACTTTAATGGGTGTCCCTGGGAGAACCATGGGGGTGATGTTCACACCTCTCAAAGTGAAATATGCATATTATGACACTGAATGCATTGGAGTTGACCTGATCATGAAGACCTGTTTTAGCCCCAACTGGGTGATTGGACTTTCAAGCGACTTGCAGCAAGTAGGAGGGGCATCAGCTTACATCCAGGATGCCCTGAGCACAGTGTTGCAGTATGCAGAGGATGTGCTGTCCGGAAAGATGTCAGCTGACAATACCGTGGGCCACTTCTTGATGAGTCTGGTTAACCAAGTACCCAAGATAGTTCCTGATGACTTTGACACCATGCTCAACAGCAACATCAATGACCTGCTGATGGTGACCTACCTGGCCAATCTCACACAGTCACAGATTGCCCTCAGTGAGAAACTTGTAAACCTGTGAATGGGCCCCATGCAGCACTCCTGCCAGTCTGGGCCACCCTAGGACTCAGAATGGAATGAAGTAGAATGGTTTTCTTGTGGTTTGAGTCACACCGAGTCAGTCAAGTGCTTGTGACTCTAAATAAATGTAGCCTACCTTTTGTAAAAAAAAAAAAAAAAGGTAGGCACTCAATAATTAATTGTTATATGGGAGAACAGATGAGTGGAACTATCCAGATTACAATTCCTCATTAGCTCAGCATCGCACTCAGGTTCAAATTAGAATTGTCAGTTGTAGCCGAAAAGGTCTGCCCAATCTAATTTCTACCATCACTCCCATCTAAAGGTGAACACTGGGGCACTGGGTCGCTAAGTCGGTTAAGCGTCTGCCTTCTGCTCAGGTCATTGTCCTGGGTTCCTGGGATTGAGCCTCGCATCAGGCTTCGTGCTCAGTGGGGAGTCTGCTTCTCCCTCTCTCTGCCTGCTGCTCTGCCTACTTGTACTATCTCTCTATCAAATGAATATATAAATCTTTAAAAAATAAAAAAGGTGAACACCATTTTTGAACTAAAGCATTACCCTAAAAGCACCCTCTTTTCTTTGCCTTTGAACCTTGCACTTAGTATTCTAACTCCTTGCCTTGTGCTTTCTCTCCTTTATAATATCTCATTCTACTTATATTTATTCTACTTATATTCCAGAACTAGCCAAAACTCTTTTCAGGGAAATTTCTCTGCTTCTGCCGACTCCTCAGGCTGTTTAGATACTGCCCTATGTTCCCTGAACTACTCTGCGAATGGAGAGTCCTATCTTAATGACATATAATTCCCTGATTTCTCACATCTACAAAGTGCAGAGGCTATGCCTTGTTTAACGTCCCTTTGAAATTACATAGAACCTGAACCATAGTAGGCATTCTATTAAAACTATTTTAATAAAACACTGATATTTTAGCCCATTTTATAATCTGTCTAGTAAGAATGATAGTAGAGAACAAGACTGAGTTTAAGAAAAAATATTTTATCCTCCTGGAAGGATATTACAAATGGAAGGGAGCATCTCCTAGTCCGATAATCTAATTGTGAAGGTGAGACAACAAAGATGCAGAAAACAAACTGAAGTAGACTTAGAACTGCATCTGTTGCACAGTGCTGCTCATTCCACTGCCTTAAACTGTTGTCCATTCGTTCATGTAATCATTCATTCATACATTTATTCATATATTCAATCAGTGTAGTGCACACTCCTTTAATCATTTGGTAATTCCTCATAGCAAAATGATTAACAACATAGCTGCTGGACCCTAACTCTCCTGGTTTTGCTGAGTATGTACTATTGTGTGAGGTTGTTTAACCTCTCAGCTTCCCGTTGACTTATAATAAGACCAATAGTTGCAGGTACCTCCTAGAGAATGTGTCAGTCTCTAAAGGCTTTAAATGCCTTTAATATATGTTGAGTATCTAGTGTGCCAGTTATTATATGAATAAAAGATTCTGCTGTTTATTTATTTAGTACTTAGGAGCAGGCTTTGTCCTTCACAGTTTTACACTGTCCCATTCCTTCCTTTAATTTTCTCTCTAGATATAAAAATATAGGCACCTCAATGGCTCACAAACATGTGTCTAGGACCTACATAGAGGCATTTTCAGATGAGTGAATTCAAATTCTCCATAAGCACTAGGTGTAGAATGATATAATCAAATGGGAAAGAATGTTAGTAGAAAAGCTCATCCAGCCTTTTCTCCATAAAAACCCATGAATATAATAAATGATGCCTTCACAGCTGAAAATCAGCAGGCATTATAAACACTTACAACGTGGGTTAAGAAAATGTTTTTCTTCTTATGGGAACAGCAGTTTAAAAGGCCTAATGATGCTAATTATAATAAGTAGCTGGTAAATGTTTCATCAAAAACACTGACCCACAGTCTTAGCAGGTGCTCATTAAATGTGGTAGATTTTATTCTTAATAACCATTTCTCCCTTGTAATATCTATATTTGTAACCAAGAAAAAGAAAGCAATAAACGTTTTGTTGGGGAGACTCATGAGGCTGTGAAAAATAGAATGAATGCTATAGTAAAACGTTTTAATTTCTCAGGCATGAATACTCAAAGTTAAGTGTTATAAATGTATACATTTGAACCACAAAATGACTTTAAGAGAATGTCATTTTTAGGTAAGGTGTTTAAAGCTCTGGCATTCTGTAATTTTAAAAGCTCTATTAATGAATATTTGATTAGACAAGAGATATCTTGGAGGCAAACAATATCTCAGTTCTTGTTTTGTCTTATTTATTCAGGATTTATAGCACAAATTCTTATTTTTTTTAAAAGAAGCAGACTGGGTTAAAATTTGTCATGCATAATATGTACAAAAACAAAAGGGTTTTTAAAAAAAGTAATGCATTCATCTGGTTAAAGAAATGAAATAATATAGAAAAGTTCGCAGTGAAAATCCTCATTCTCACCTCATCCTCACTTACTTCACTACCTATAAGAAACTAATTTTATTAACGTTTCTGTTTCTAAGAAAATACAACCATACAAAATCA
This sequence comes from Martes martes, assembly GCF_963455335.1. Taxonomy (NCBI): domain Eukaryota; kingdom Metazoa; phylum Chordata; class Mammalia; order Carnivora; family Mustelidae; genus Martes; species Martes martes. The sequence goes on along the minus strand of NC_137889.1, from coordinate 175,326,431 downwards.
TAAATTTCTTCATTTCTTTCACAAGGGTTAGCATAACATGAATTTTCTGTATCTTGTTCCTCTTTTGCTTGTTTTACAATTAGTAATATGAACCACATAAAATTGCCTGAGAACTATTACATTATTACATTTCATCAATTTCATATGATCCAACGTATCTTGGAAATCTATGCACATTAGCAGTTGGAGAATGACCTTATTTTTTCTTTCCCTCATGTTCTCAATAGTTGCAGAGCATTTCATTTTGTGGATATTTAGTAGTTTACTTAATCAATCCCATAGTATTGAACACTGGGCTATTAACTACTTTTTGGAATTCTGAGTAAGAATCAATTAATAAACTCTCAAATGCATTGTAATCATATGCAATAATATCTGTAGGAGATATTCTTAGAAGTAGATTATTGGGTCCATAACTAAATGCATTCATAATTTTGATGGAATCAAGTATGATTATTTTGTTTCTCCATCAGTTATTAGCTATAGAGTTAAAACCTGAAGCTGCAACATAATCTTAGCAGCATTCCCCTGCCCAGCATTCCCAACTTTTGTTCAAGTGTCTTCAGGATGGACTGGAAAGCTCTATGTTATATTTTATTTGGGCTCATGTATCATGAGAGCTTTTTCTTGAAAAATACCTAAAATTTCTGATAGTTCTTTCTTTTCATGTGTTTGGTTTAAAATGATACTTTTCTAAACTACTGAAACATTTTCACCAGGGAATAGCTCATAAGAAACTGAATTTTCTTCAGTTTCTGAAGAACCAGGCCACACAGGAACTCAAGCATAAATAAGCACTGCCTAAATTAGGTGTTTGGAGACCTGCTTTTAGCAGATGAGGGAAATTAGAAATTAGAATATCTTTGTTTACATATAAAATGGTGCATCAAAATCTGTTAATAATGTTTATATTGTCAATTTTAAAGTAAAGCTATTCTCCCTAGGTAATGATGAATTCTTTTCAAATTTATCACAAATTCTGACTAAACGGGGTTCAAATTAACAACTTTTATTCAGGGATTAGTCAAATGATATATCACTCACACTATTGCCAAATTGACTTCTGAAGGATGTCTTCAGCTCATAAATCCTATTGCGTAAGATTCCAACAGTTATTTTTATTTGTAACAGTGACTTTTTCTTTCATCTGATAGTGGGTGGGCATTTTGTTTTAATCCCTATTATATTTCACACAAAGAATTACTGCTGATATATTGTTATTAAGTGGTAAGTTATAAAATATTAAATTATAATTCCAAAAATTGAGTATGAGTCCTCTTCATATTCTGAGAACTCAAGAAATGAGGCTTCTTCAATCTTGTTACTCCACGATGCTCTTAGAGCTTAGTTCAGGAGGGTGGCAATTACATTCCAGGACCCATGCTCTAAGCTGTAGGATGGAAGAATTAAAAATAAAATTTAAAACTTACACTCTTAAGAAAGTTCCCTGTTATCTGTTACATGGCAATTTCCACTTGCTTCCCACAGACCAGAACATCATCTTTTGGCTATACTAACAGAAAGGCAGTCTGGGTAACAGACATCTATTGTTGTGCAGCCATTTTCTAAGATAAATATGAATATGGTAATAAAAGAGGTAAACTGATATTGGGAACAACCAGCAACTTCTTCCCCATGTCCTTACATAGTTCTTGAGAAAATATCACAGGTATGTAACAGGATATTAAGGCCAGCTTTAATCCCAGAAGATAATACCTCAAAGCAGTCATAAAATTCTAAACAAATCATGTGTATCTTCTAAAATAAAATGTCTTATGGCTAGTAGCCTCTGAAGTTCTGGGAAAACAGGGAGGAGGGGAAAAAAGTGAAACATGAAAAATTAAAAAGATAGAAATTCATGATAATACCAAAAAATCAACATTTCATTAGTAAATTTTTCAAATTTGGAAAAATCTCTCATTAAAGAAAGAGCATCGCTGGAACATAGATGTGGAAATCTTAAAACCTTTTTCTTGTTTGATTCCTGCCACCCTGAACTATCCAGGGAAACTTGCCATCAATATATAAAAATTGAGTATTAGGTTCTGCTCTGGTCTCCAAATATTCAGACTACAATTCCCACAAAAATCAAAGTGGTGAACCTGTCTATGGTACAATGTATACAGGGAAATGAAATCCTCCCAAGTTAAACCTTATAGAATTTAGCGAATGCCTTAAGAGTACTACATAGTACAGGGGCGCCTGGGTGGCTCAGTGGGTTAAAGCCTCTGCCTTCGGCTTGGGTCATGATCCCAGGTCCTGGGATCGAGCCCCACATTGGGCTCTCTGCTCTGCGGGGAGCCTGCTTCCCCCTCTCTCTCTGCCTGCGTCTCTGCCTACTTGTGATCTCTCTGTCAAATAAATAAATATTTAAAAAAAAACAAAAGTACTACATAGTACAGACTGGTGTGTGTGTGTGTGTGTATGTGTGAGGAGAGGGTGATTGCTTTTTTTTAAACTGTGTATGGTCATAGAACTATGCAGTGGGAAAAGGGGGAAGTCTACCTCAAATCAGTGAAGATGAATGCCTAATAGATACTGTTAAGTGGACCAGAAGCTGTGCCCATGAAATCATTCTTCAGTTAACTAAGAATGAAATTTTATGATTCATCCATTCAAGAATACATTGAGCACTTTGGGTAGAAATCGTGATGATCAAAATAGCTATAGTCCAAAAAAAAAAAAAAAAAAAAAAAAAGTAGCTATATTCCCTGACCAAGTGGAGAGTGTCATTTATTTTTTTGGGCAAGCGATAACTTACTTATTTCCTCCTCTTCATTGTTTTACAAAATTGGCAAACTCCTACACTAGATAAAATAATATTAGTTTGAAAAAAAATAAATCACTGTGGGGTCTATGTCACAAACAATATCTTATGCATGAAAATATAGTAATGTATATATGAGGATATGGATAAAAAGAAACACTTTTGGTGAATTTTACTAAAAACATAAGGAGAAAATTGTAGAAAGTCATGTGATGATTTCAATAGGATGAATAAAAAGAGATAAAAGCAATAAAGAGAATAGATTGAAAATCAAATCTGAAGTGGAAAATGTTGTTTGGGTTCAATAAAGTGTTTAAGACTGCTCAAAATACATGAGGTACATAAAACATAAGTTCGGGATTATAGAAATAACTGACATTGAAGAAAATGAAACGACAAATGTGTAGGATTATGGTTGCTAAGGAGGGCACTTGTGATGAGCACGGGTTGTCATATGTAAGTGATGGATCAGAAAATTCCACTACCGAAAAAAATACTACACTATATGTTAACTAACTGAAATTTAACTTAATTTTAATTTAATTTAATTTAATTTAATTTAATTTAACTTTAACTTAATTAAAGTTAAATTTAATATGTTAACTAACTGAAATAGAAACTTGGCAAAGAAAAAAATTATGAATTTTTTTTTAAAGATTTTATTTATTTATTTGACAGACAGAGATCACAAGCAGGCAGAGAGGCAGGCAGAGAGAGAGGGGGAAAGCAGGCTCCCCGCTCAGCAGAGAGCCCGATGCGGGGCTTGATCCCAAGACCCCGGGATCATGACCTGAGCTGAAGGCAGAGGCTTTAACCCACTGAGCCACCCAGGTGCCCCCAAAATTATGAATTTTTTTACAAAACCGTGGTAAAGGAAATACTAAAGAAAACAATTAGACAAAAGATACACACAAAAAAGAGAGGTCAAAGTCAATATAAGACTCACATGACTAAATGGGTTGTTTGCAAAAAACTTTGGCAGTTAGAATAGACCTGAGTATATATTGTATTTTGGATAAAATCAATAAAAAAGACTTAACCATCATTTTCAGGCAGAATTACTTGATCCATATAATGTCAGTGAAAATCAATGGAAAAATATTTAGAACTATTAAAAGTTTACTAAGGGTCTAGTAATAAAATAAACACAAACACACACTGAATGATACAATAACAAAAAGCTTTCTTAAGGGCGCCTGGGTGGCTCAGTTGGTTGGGCGACTGCCTCCGGCTCAGGTCATGATCCCAGGGTCCTGGGATCGAGTCCTGCATCGGGCTTCCTGCTCCATGGGGAGTCTGCTCCCTCTGACCTTCTTCCCTTTCATGCTCTTTCTCACTGTCTCTCTCTCAAATAAATAAATAAAATCTTTTTTAAAAAAAAAGCTTTTTTATATACAAACAATAGAATAGTGAAAATACGAGTTCCATTTACAATAGAAAAAATAGACACTATTAAACAGCTATAAGTATCTAATAAGGAATGAATGGGTCCTATGTGAAGGAAATTATGAAACATTAATGAACTCTCTACAAGAATATTCTAATAAATGGAAGGATACTCCTGCCTACAGAAATCTACGCCCATGAACCACTCTTCCAGAATGGTTCAGGTAGGTATCAGAGTCATTTTAGACCCTGCAGTGGTTTGCTGCACAACTTTTACTTTTGAGCAAGTTGTAGTTACGATCTAATTAAATCTTCCAGTCCCATCTGCCTTTGGCCTGGGGCCTAATTCTCTTCTACTGATTCTTCTACTGCTGCAATTCAGGTTTTTCATGACTAAGCCCGCAAGAGTGAAGTAGTACTAGTATCTAGTACTTCACTACATATGTGTGTGTGTGTGTGCATGTGTGTGTGTGTGTATGAATTATATATATTAATATAATATATACATATATTAAATATATAATATATAAATATGTGATAATTATATATAATATATATGATAGATAATCATATTATATTATAATTTATATTTATATAATTGTCCCTCTGGAAACAACTTCCTCTAAGTACATGCAAAACAATGTGGGTATGAGGACCCTAAAATTAGACCTTTGCTGGAATAATGGCTCATCATTTAATAATTTGATTATTTTTAAGATTTTACATAGACCTCTAGGCCTTGGTTGTTCTTCTACAAAATGAGAACAACATATTAAAATAATTATCTAGAATTGCTGCTAAAGTCACAGTTATCTATATTTGGCTTTTTTGATTAAAAATAGTTCTATGTAAACACAAAAATCTTTGTGTTCACTACTCTTGATTTGTTACAACCAATTTTGTGATTTTTCTAATTTTTCAGAGGTAAGTTTTAAATCTTAAAAAAAGGATAAAAGTGGAAGAGTCAAATGTAACCTGAATTCATCAACATTGTAAGAGAATCCATTTGTTCTGTAAATATTCATCAGGCCAAACTTCATGTGATAAAGCAAGAATAAAATAACACTTGTTGATGATTTTATGGTCCTATCAAAATATGATACAATCTATATAGTCCCGTGTTTAGAATATGTGGTACCAGCCTAAGTGCATCCTGTTGATAAAAAAGACATTTGTCAAGCTTTAATTCCAGAAATATTTATGTCTTTCATAGTGGTTGGTTTAATTAGAACAAATATTTATATATTTATTTGCACATTTTTATATAATATGAGCTCTGTTACATCTAGAACTACTTGAAGAAAAAATTGGGGTAAATAAATGGTTAAGATATGTTATGAGTCTTACCTAAGCTGAGTAGGGTAAGAATAATAGATGCATTACCGGAAGAAAATGGTTTATGAGGGCAAAGGAGTGAGAATGTTAATTGTTCAGTGACTTAAAAAAGAAAAACAACTGTCTCTGGTAAGGAATTAATGTATATTCCTCAGATTTCTTTAGGGCCTAGAATGCAATGCTTAGGTAGGAGTAAGAATCAAGCATAGAGATAAAAACAGTGAAAAATTATACATTGGGATTTTTGGCACTTGAAATTGTTAAACTTGAAAATTTGTATTGCTAACAAACTCAATTAATTTTATTGTGGCCCCTGATTAAGGAATCTGTGATCAATTAAATGTTAAATAAGGATTATCATGGTTATATGACTTTGACTTATAATGGTATAGCGATTAGACAGACAACATACTTTTAAAGCATATATTTTTTTTAAAGGAAGACTAAAATCAATGAAAACATTTCTCCCTGTAACAGTATCCTTTGTATCTCACACTAGAATGTGAGTGTCTTGACAACGGGTGCAATGCAAGTCAATTCATCTTTGGGTCTGCAATACCAGACACACTGAGAGTACTCAATAAAGGTTTGATTGATAAGTCTGTGAATGAATGAAAAGCAACTGAAAGCCGTTATTTATGTCACACCAGAGCTGTGACATTTCTCCTTTAGAAGGAATCAATCATTCTCTTTTTAATCATGAACCACCTTTCTTCTAGATTTCTCACTATGTTACTACTACCACTACAACTCCACTCCTTTGACACATCTCTTTTATTTATCTATATACTTAAGTCCTTACTTATAGAAGGTCCTAACTTATTTATTGATAACCTATCCATTATTTTTTTATGGATACCTTAAATTCTCTTACATGCTGCTCATGATTCCAAGCCCCTTGATCCAAGCCCCTGCCCTCGATCTAACAAAATATACTTAAATCCAAGTATCCTTTCTTATCTTACTCCCAGATTAAATTTATCAGAGAAAACTCTTCACCTATACCGATTCATGTTTATACTCTCCAAATAGACTCTCTGTACGTGCCCATTCAGACTGTCTTTTATGTTTTAGATTCTGTTCAGTTACTAGAACACAGGAAGAAGACTAAGAATTTTACTGCAAGATATTTATAGTATAGAATGAGAGACAGATAGCTAATAGACATACAAGCAAATACATGCATAAAAAAATGACAGGTGTTAATGAATGCCGTGAAGAAGATGAAATGAGAGGTTCTTAGTAACTATCAGAATTGGTGGCCAAGGAAAAACTCTAAGAGCACACTCATTTGAATTGAGACCTGGACTAGAAAATTGAGGCAGTCTTATGGAAAGAGCCTGAGAAACAGGAGAAGCAAATTTGTAGATTCTTGGATCCTGAGATGGCAATATGCTTTTTATGATTAAGAGGCAAAAACAAAACAAAACAAAACAAAACAACTGAATTTGCTGAAGTGTAATGACTGGTGGCAAGAGAGGAAGAAGATGAAGTTAGAGAAGCTGTCAGAGATAAAGTTCTGGCCATAGTTAGGGAGTTGGATCTTATTTTAAGAATAATGAGAAGACTTGTGAGGGTGTTCAGTGGAGCTGTGTCAAGCTCTGATTTCTATTTTAGAACAATCATGCTGTCTCACATTTGAAGAGACAATAATGGTAGCAAGGAGATTAAGCCTTAGGCTATTTTTATGTTAGATGTTAGGATGGTGATTTGAACTATAAAATTAGTAGCTGAGAATATGAGAAGTGGATATATTTTGAAGACATAAATAGCTTGACTTGATGATATATTAAGAAAAATACAAAAATATTTGTGAGAAAAATAGAAAACTCAAAGATGAATCAACTGGATAAATGATGGTAACATTTACTGAGTCAGAGAAGACTTTAGGTAGAGAATAGTTTCAATGGGAAGAGATGAAGACTTCAGTTTCCATAAGTTAGAGATGTTTATTAAGTATTAAAACAAAGTTTTCAAGTATAATTATGTATGTATAATTACATATATGTAATTGTAGTGTGCATGTTTCAGTTCAAGGCTCAGGGGAGAGCCCAGAATGAAGAATCATATTTGAAATTGTTGAATTGAATAAAATATTTTAGAATGCAGGAAATAAAATAGGATGCAGCTAAAAAGAGATAGAGGCCAGATATTTAAAGGCTGATTAAGGACAAAAAGCCAACAATGAAAACCATGTGCAAGAAGGAACCCCATGAGGAAAAGAAAAAGAAGGAATCCTAGAACAAAATGATATCCTGTAATTCAAGAGGGAAAGTATGAATGAATGAAAGAATGAATAAATGAATGGTCAAATGTTGAAGAGGGTCTGAGTAAGATAGAGAATTGACTGTTGACTTTTGCAAGAAGGAATAACGTCCCAAATGAAATAAGGAAGGCAGAAACACTTCTTTTTTTTTTAAGATTTTATTTATTTTTTTGACAGACAGAGATCACAAGTAGGCAGAGAGGCAGGCAGAGAGAGAGGAGAAAGCAGGCTCTCCACGGAGCAGAGACCCCGATGCGGGGCTCGATCCCAGGACCCTGGGATCATGGCCTGAGCCGGAGGCAGAGGCTTTAACCCACTGAGCCACCCAGGCGCCCATCAGAAACACTTCTTGCATCATATAACAATAGGGAAGATAGAATATGTGGTACAGGTATCAATGACTTGTTGGAATGAATGAGAACTCAGGTCATCTGATACTTATATTTTCCTATGAGAAATAGAAGATGTCATTACCTGAGATTTAAGGGAGCAGAAAGTGATGAAGAGTTAAGAATATGAGATTGTGTAAATAACAGTTATAGATTGTGGGAAAATAAAATTTTAAGGGAAAAGCAGTAATATTTTCTGGTAGTATAGATCATTTGGTATTTACAATCATAACTGGAAGTGATTTCAGTCAAAATTTCGGTATACATTTCCACAGCAACTTTTGGCTATGCAGAAGGGAGATCCTGGATTTAACTAGGGCTGGAAGTTTGTCAGGTGAGAAAGAAAAAGGAGGGATAAGGAAAGAATTGTTAAGTGTTTGCAAAGGAATGAATGTCGTACAGGATCATAGCAGTTACAATGGGTTCTGGGGGATTTGAGGATATGAGATTCCAATATTTATTGTAAAAATCATTGTCTTTACACTTGTCAAAGTGGAATGGTAGCCCAGGGAGATGAAGGATGAAAATGATGGCCAAAAAATGGTATGCTTCAAAATGAAACTTTGATACAGTTACAGAGGATAACAGTAAGGTAATTAGATGATGATTAACTGAAGATATCAAGGAGCTGTGGGTTACGATGAATGGATCTTCAGTGAACTTCAATGTTCAAAGCACCATGGGGGTTGATCTTATTAAGGGCAGTGAAGGGAGAGTGTCAGCATCCAGGTACAGCAGTATTCACTGAAGGATGGAGAAAGACTGGGATGTCAGTCTTCAGGAAAAGAAGGTGCTTATCTTGATTGGGTCTAGGGAATTGGGTGCCAAATTCCTGCTTCATTCTGGAAAGTGTGGGTCTCACATTTTCAGAAAAAAATTAGGCACCTACACCAATGTCTATTTTTACATTTTCAATGATATATCTTAATGAAATATGTAGAATTTCACCTACATGGAAGTTAGCATATAACTTTTCTTTTAATCTAAGTCTAAGTAAACATTAAGACAACTCAGGAATTCAGAATCTACTTTTTTTTAATATTTTCTTGTAAACTGGTTATTATTCAGTTATCACTCTGATTTCTATCCTCACTGCAAAGCTCTCTAAAATACATAAATGTACCTCTCTGTCTTAGGGAGCATGGAACATTAAAATATATCTTTAATAGTTGAGGATGTTGTCATGTCTGAGATAATCATGTTCTGAGTATGAATTTACTTACATAAATCTATCATAATGAATTTATTTATATATGTATTTATTTATTATGATAATGAATCTGAATCAATATAACTTCAAAATTGTTTTCTTCAAAATATATGTTTATATAATCTTAGAAGATTAAAAAAACAAAATGACATTATTTGAGTGATTTTCAAAGTAAACCGTAATTATTAAGCTTTGATGTATTGCCTTTAGAAATAGAAGCTTTATAAAGACAAGTATTTTAAAATCCTGTGCAAACTACCTAAACTTCCAATGTATTCTATTACAATGTTCCAATCACAGCATTCAAGGATAAGGAGTTATTTTCAACTCTAATTTTATGACATTTTGATTTGAAGCAACTTATCAAAATATTATTATATATTTTAAAGATTTTATTTATTTGAGAGAGAGAGAGCATGAGTGAGTGGAGGACCAGAGGGAGATGGAGAGAGAGAATCTCAAGCGGACTCTGCGCTGAGCACAGAGACCAATGTGGAGCTTGATTTCATGATCCTGAGATCATGACCTGAGTCAAAATCAAGAGTCAGACGCTTAACTGACTGAGCTACCCAGGTATCCCAAAATATTATTATACTTTAATATGATAACAAAATAATTCCGATAGATTGTCGTAGTTGGAGTGTGATGCCACTGTTTGTGCATGGGACTTGTTAGTCTCAGTGTGGTGGAAGAAACTGAAAAAATCCATAAGATACTGTCAAACTAATTTCCTATTAAAATATAAAAACTGTCTTCAGTTTGGTTAATTTGACAGGTTGAAAAAAAAATACTATCTTTGAAGTGATTTTCAGTATGTTCAATTTCAATGATTTTTTTTGTTCTCTCCTTTAATTTCATTCATTCATTAATGCATTTTCTCGATCTTTAGACTTCTCACTGAATTGACACAATAGTAACACATTATATTGTAACTACATTTCTTAGTGAGTTCTTTTTTCACTGGAATATATTTATAATTCTGGTTTGTTAAAAACTTTCTCTTGATTAATTTTCCTTCTCATTGTATGAACTTGAACAGAATGAACCTCTGAATTTTTTTACCTGGAGAGTTAACTTTACCCTTTTTTTTAACTAATCATTTTGATATGCATAAAATAAGAGCTTTCTAAAAATAATTGAATTTTTTCATAAAAAATAAAAAAATAATTTGCCTTATTATTAAACATGAATTCCTAATCACAGTCTAGATGTTGATCCTTGTGATGTGTCAAGCACCGTATCAAGAACTTCACTTCACATGTTTATGAATGTGTTCTTTGTGGCTACTGTTAACCAAGAAAAAATTTTAGATTACCCACTAGTGGCTTGTATTAAATAGCTACGTTGTAGGGGGGCGCCTGGGTGGCTCAGTGGGTTAAGCCTCTGCCTTTGGCTCAGGTCATGATCTCAGGGTCCTGGGATCGAGCCCCACATAGGGCCCTCTGCTCAGCAGGGAGTCTGATTCCCTCTCTCTCTCTGACTGTCTCTCTACCTACTTGTGATCTTTCTCTCTGTTAAATAAATAGAATCTAAAAAAAAATAATAAATAAATAAATAAATAAATAAATAGCTACATTGTAGGTTAGGAAACAGATATCATGAGTATTCTTTAAAATAACTTGAAAGTGCTTTCTTTTCATTATGAAAAACAGTAAGAACTAGGCAAATCAGGACATCACTGTGTCTTAAAAAATAACAACAGCTCTTTATTCAATTAATAAGAATTCTTCAGAAACAGTGGAGTGATTACTTCAAAATCCTTAATATGAAAAAACCACTCAAAAAAGAATTAAGGTGGAGAATGTGTTACACCTCTTAACTCCAGCATAGTTCTCGGGATAATTTGCATATCAGATATATCCAAATATAGTTAGACTCTAATCAAATATATATCCCTCACCAATTTTAGAAAGCACGTATCTCAAGAAGAAATAAACACTCCCCAGGGAGTAAGTCTCCATTACCTGGAACAGGTAAATTGAAGATGAATATAACATACATGGAAATCTGAAATAGTGCTAAACATTTCAACACAAATATCACATTAAAAGTATACATAAATACAAGGTAGTTAGTGCACTGATTTTGTTCAGGATAACAATTCATGCATCATTACATAAAATCTTAAGTGAGCCTGCCTAGTCAGCTACTGTAATGTATTGATTAGCACCCCCCATTTTCTGTAGCCTGCCCCTTTCCCTACAATTAGCATCAATCTCATGAAGCAGAAGATAAAGGAACAGAATGAATGAAGCCACGACCTTTTCTCTCTGCTTCTATGTTGTTTATTCAAAGCCAAGAGAGAGCCCTCAGCACAACATTTACAGATGCCTCACTTCTTGATTTCTTGGAATTCACTGGATTTTTAATTTTCAAGTTCACTTTATAATGTTAGACTCTATTTCAGTAGATCCTCGTTATATACCGATTCCATATTTGCAAATTTGCCAGCTCACTAATGTTTATGTTACCCCCAAATCAATCTGCGTGGTGCTTTGGGGTCATTTGCACACATGCACAGAGTGGTGAGAATTTTGCATCATCTAATGTTCATGTCCCCAGCTGAGGTCAAACAAGAGACTTCACCCTGTTTTAAGTCTCAGAATGAAAACAAGTACCCTTTCAGGATCAATTTAATGCCATGACTTCCACATTGGTGTGTTTTTTTTGCTGTTGATTTTGCTGTTCACAATGGCCCCCAAGCATAGTGTTGAAGTGCAGCCTAGAAGTGTTAAAATCTATGATAAAAATTCCCAAGAAAATATGTGTGTTACATAAGCTTCATTTTGGTAGGAGTTATATTGCTTTTGCTGTGAGTCTGATGAGTCAACAATATCTATTGAATAAGGTATCTTTAAACAAAAGTTAAAAAAAAAAACCTTATATATTGATCAGTTAGCAAAAATGTAACTACAGACTCCAGAATTCTAATTTTATTTTTCCCCTAGGAACAGTTGTTCATTGTTCACTAATTCAGTATTCATGGTGACTCTATAGAGTCTAGAACTCTATAGAACCCATGTATTGAGAATCGGCTTTGTACTGTTTCATGTGTTGCTGTTAATAAATGATACTTCCCTTTATTTTACTTTTTAATTTTTAAATGATTAATTCTCATATTTTGTCTGCTGTGAATTAATCATTCAATGTATTTGTTCTTTCATTGCTGTGATTTACTCTCTTTGCTGTAAATGTTTATTTTTATATTTGAATTTTTATTTATCTATAAGTACTTGTGCAATGGCAAAGAGGCTGAGTTTTGGACTGAAAATGAGACCTTGGTATTGAACTGGGCTTAATTCTGACAACAAGGGATATGAACAAGGGGGATTTATAGCCAAGGATTGTGGTGGGGGTCAGTGGATACAGAATTACTAAGAGGAAACATCAGGAGTCAAGGGGAATTTCTGGCTAAACCAACTTGATAGGATTCTTGATGAATTAAGGTGGGCCAGGGTTATCAGATATTCAGTTTGGCATGTGGAGGCAAAAAAGTGTGATCAGGTAATCAGATCCTGAGACTGGGGAATTCTCCCTCAGCTGATTTAGCAAGATTTTTGCTCTTGAGGTCAAAGCCCAAGAATGAGGACTAGTTGAGAAAGGGTTTAGAAGGACCTGACTCAAGTTTGGTTAAGAGGAGAGTCTTTGCAGCATAAAGGCTTGGAAAACCTTGGGTCCCTGCTTGGACCCTGTATTTTTCAACCCTGAAATATGGGGAGAATACTTCTCCTTGGACTGAAACTGTGAGCAATAGAAAATAGGAGTTGGTGGATATATTGACTATCCCATGTCTCCATAACCTCCATCATGTGAGCTGTTCTGAGATACAGCTGATGTGATATTTTAACTTCTAGGAAGAAGCCAAGTTAGTGGAACTGGTCAGTCCCAGGGTTCTCAGTTTGGCTCTCCTTCTTCTCCTGTCATTTCTCTTGCTCCTCACTCTTGCTTTCCTGAATTGCAGACCTAGTGAGAGTGTGGCCAGTGAGCATTTGCCTCACAATTGGCTTTCTAAGAATCACAGATTAAGATACTCAGAACTTTTTTGTTACTGTTGCATAAAACCTAAACCAGAACTATCGGGTGGTGTGTAGGCTTCAAAAATGACTCAGTTCAGGCCTCCAAAATTATCATCAGACAAAATTTCTTTCCAATTCTTGGTTCTGTTTTGCAATTTCTTGTCTTTATTCTTGAGCACCATATGTAACACAATGATAGTGTTTATTTGGTTCTAAAATTCTAGATCCCATAAAAAAATTAAAAGACCCTTTCATATAATATTCTGCCAAAAGAGTTTACATTTCATTGTCCTGATTGAGTCATATTTCCCTCACAAAACCAAACGCTTCTGTAATACTAGCTTGAGTGTCAGTCATGTTCTCATGCTGTGAATTCACAGTGAACTCTGATGGCCTATAGGTGGAGTGAAGGGTGTCTCCTAGAAGAAAATTGAAGCTTGTTTGTGAATGGATGCTACGGAGTCAACATTTGTTCCCTGCCCGGTACACAAGTACAAGAGATAGAAAAGGCATTTTCCTAGTTCAAACAGCATTGTGTACAGAAGCATCTCGAGATGTAGCTCTAATTGGTGAAGCACAGAAAACACAATAGTTCTAAGTGAATCAAAATCAGGGTGAACCATTGTTAACTGCATGCAGAGCTGAACAAGAGTGTGGGGGGCGAATGGACTGGTGCATTAAGAAGCAAAAAGAAACATCTGCCAACAGTCAAGAGAGGTGTTGGAAGCAGCAACTGCCCCAGGTGTGAACAGAGAAAATGCCACCAATATGAATGACATGTTTTAGTAATCCCACTGACTTGCAGAGATTAAAAAAAAAAAAAAAAAAGTAGATGAGCTTTAATTTTGTTATTTGGAAGGTGGGAGTTGTTGAGTTAGTGGATTCAGGCATAAATTCCTAAATATCTCCATCCTCACTCAGTATGACCAGATTCAATTCATCAAGTCAACTTAATGTAACTTAGCAAAGGCTGAGCTTTCATTTATTTTTATTTTACATTTACCCTTACTAATTTGTATTTCACACGTTCTTCTGTGTATTATTCTTGCAGGATTTGGATTCCACCTCTGCCCTTACATATACTTATGAGAAAATTATTCAATCTCTCTACCTCAGTTTCCACACCTTAAAATCAGACTAATAGTACCCACCTTAGGAGATTGCTTGCGGGGGGCTCCTGGGTGGCTCAGTGGGTTAAGCCTCTGCCTTCAGCTCTGGTCATGATCTCAAGGTCCTGGGATGGAGCCCTGCATCAGGCAGCTGCTCAGCAGGGAGCCTGCTTCCCCCTCCCCCTCTACCTGCCTCTCTGCCTACTTGTGATCTCTCTCTCTCTCTGTCAAATAAATAAATAAAATCTTAAAAAAAAAAAAAAAGAATAAAGAATATTGCTTGTGTTAGAGAAAGTACTTGGGAGGAAGATCACCTGACAAATCTCAGTTCTGTTATTTACTAGTTGTGTGATCTTGGACAAATTATTCTCAAATGTTCAGGTTATATTTTCCCATAATATAAGACTCAGAAAAGTATCTACTTTGTAGGTTGTTATGGGAATTAAGTAAATTGGCATTAGTAAAGTGTTTAGGAGAGGATCTGGCATACATAAGTGCGAATTTGCTTAAAAATGGTCAATACACATTTTCCTCCATTTATCGCAAATTATGTAAATTGGAAAGTTCAATTAATGGAACCATCTTCTTTTAAAAATACATTAATTAATTGGAGAGATTTTTTTAATAGATACTGTTTTTATAACTTATCTGTGCACTATAGACGATCCTAGAATGCAATATTTCTATTATATATCATCTGAGGTAAAGTGGAAAAAATTGGTAAACTAATTTAGACTAAAAATGAAGACATTATTTTGCATTATGAAATGAGCATGCCTCTGTAATATACGAAATTGTTTGATTTGTTCCGGATGGCTACCTGTAGGAAAATTTAGTAATCATTGTCATTTAAAAGGACCCAAATTAGAGGTGTGATCTTTCTTTAAACCTGAATATCCAATGATGCTATGCTTTCTTGACAAATAGTGAATTTGCTGTCTCTAGAGGTATGCAAATATGCACTAAATTTTACTTAGTTATTATTGTGGAGTCCACTTAAGAAACTGTTGGAGATTGGTTTAATAAAAGTTTTTTTTTTAATTTTTTCTGTCTTGGAATATTATAACTTAAGTTCATTTTCTCCGAATTTAAATAAATTACAGCTTTGAAGAGAGAAATAAAAAATGAGGGCAAATAACCATTTTTAACAAAAGAACTGAATCTAAAACTAATTCTCAAGGAGTAATGTCAAGGCAAGTTCTCATTTGTTTTTTGGAACTTCTGAGAGATCTGAGCTACACTTTAAGGTAAATGAAGCACTTAGACACTTTAGAAGGACAACTGTGTCAATCAGATGGTCTACTTACCATTGAAGGCTTTTTTTCTTATGGTTTGCTGAATTTCTAAATATGTCTCACATTACCCAGCTCTAATGATTTAAACCTGTTTCTCTGTGACATACAAGTAAGGAAAGCCATTTATTTTTCTTTAAACAGAGCTGGGGTGCCTGGGTGGCTCAGTGGGTTAAGCCTCTGCCTTCGGCTCAGGTCATGATCTCAGGGTCCTGGGATCGAGCCCCTCATCGGGCTCTCTGCTTGGAGGGGAGCCTGCTTCCCCCTCTCTCCCTGCCTCTCTGCCTACGTGTGGTCTCTGTCTATCAAATGAATAAATAAAGTCTTAAAAAAAAATACAGAGCTGCTCACGGGGTGGAAAAGGTCTCACACTTTTAATTTTCTTTTCTTCGTTTACATGGAGCCATAATCTGCCTGGAGACTTGTAGGCTTCCCATGGGCTGCAGACATAGATAGATAATAAAAGTAGCTTTATGTTGGACTACTGCACAGTTATTTTAAAGAAAATCCATGAAAATCTCCTCTTCTATTGTTAATGCATTTTATCTTTCCTATTGAATTTTGTATTATTTAAGATCCAGTGACAATACACAACTGTAAAATAAATTTTAAGTATAACATAAATGTAATATGCTTATCCATAAAGATAATTAGTACTGTCCAAAAAATGTAAACAATTTTAATAAGACTCCACCACCTTCAACAAAATGATAAACTATTCATAACAAAATTACAAAAGTGAAAAATTTGAAAGGACCAACTCTAATTGGTAAGAAGGAAACATGTGCTAATGTTCGGTGCCCACAAATGTGGCAATTAATTTACATATCAATCTTTACAACAACTCTTCACATTTACTATTTATTAATAGATATTTATTAAACACCATATATGTGTTGACTGTTGGGCTCTACCAATAAAGAGAGAGTCGTGATCTCTGCTTTCATGGAGGTTCTAGGCTAATAGTCTCAGTTTTCCCCTCATGAAATATGTAACAACAAATATGAACCATTATCCTCATTTTCAAAATAAGGAAACTAAGGGTGTTGTAGTTGTCCCTACTTCACATAGATATTGAGTGGCAGATATCAGAGGTGGGATTTATAGTCTTTTTCAGAGGAGACTTCAGAATCCAACTCCTTCCATTTTTCCATTAGATTGGGATTTCTACTTCAGCATCAACGTTTTCCTTTATAATGTCTTCCTTTTTAACTCTGGATTTAAAAGAAAATATGGTTCTTTTGAACTTTCAGGAGAAAAAAATGTCTACGACTTTGATTTTTTATGAAGATTTTGCCCTGAGAAATAGGAAACCACTGACCAAGCCAATTTTAGATAAGTTAATAATTAAAGAGAAAGATAAGGAAGAGAAGTTGAGTTTGGTATGCACTGACCTACATTGAAAAATCATACGAATACGCATGTAAACTATGGCCACTGTAGAATAAAACAGACCTATGTATAGTCAAAAAAGGGACCAATACCTGTATCTAGTGAAAAAATTCTGATACCTTAGAGGGAAATTTTCTGCTCTAGCTGATAAATTTTGAATTGTGTTCACATCCAACAAGTGAGCTCTAAAATACAGAATATAGTTCTATTTCTATATGGATTTGTGAAGTTCAACAATAAGTCATTCAAAAAAAGTCTAAAATTCTATCATAAAAAAATTTACATGTGTGTGTATGAATAGATGCACTAAAGAAGTTTGAAGTTATTTTTATTTCCATTTTGTTAACAGAAATTTATTTATTACATTCAGTTGAGTTGTGTATTTTTTTAAAGAGTAGCAGAACATGTCACCCCCAAATATGCTAATTAGGCCTAATAATTTTTTGAGCTCAAGGCTATTGAGAAGCAGATACAAAAAAAGTTTCCGACCTTCCTCTTATTTGCCTAAAAGCAGGACATGAATTTTCAAAGATGCCCCTCCTCCTTTCTCTTCCAGAAGAACAAAAGTTAATCACCAGAGAAAACTTGAAATCCCTATTGGCTTGAAGGGGCATCAGCAAAATCTACATAAGAAATGTCATTAACCTGTCTTTATGTACCATTAATTTCCCATATATTTGCCTTCCCCCAATTTGCTGCCCTAGAAAATCTACGGCTTTTTCCTTTGTCTTGTTACTTCTCTGAAATGTATTGTCCTTACACTAAGATATCATTTAAACTCAACTTTTAACCAAACTTTTGACTTACTAATTTTTCCATGGGCATCTCTCATGTGTACATGAAATATACATGTAAACAAGCTGTTTTTCTCTTGTTAATCTGCCTTTTGTTATAGGGGTCTGTAACCGAGAACTTAGAAAATGAGAACTTAGAAAAGTAGAAGAGAAATTATTTTTTATCTTCTACATTTACTTATATTTAACTGACAACTATTCTCAACGAGGCTTCAGTGCTGTGTCAACATGACTACCACTATTTCTCCAAAATCTGCCTTGAGTTCTATGGTGCCTTCCAACTCCAGATACCAGTTAAGTGAAGACAATTTCAACTTAAACTGAAAAATAAGAAATATCCTCATGAATGCATACTCACATTGATATTACCTCTGAGATTCTAAAAGATGAAGTGAAATATTAGTTAGCATCTGGAGTAGTTTTCTCTCTTAGTGCATATTGTCATATTTTAGCTTATTCACCCTTTACTGACTCATGCATGCAAAGAAACATTTTTTCAACATATTAACGAGCCCCTTCTATCTGCTAAGCACTATTTGTTTTTTTTGTTTGTTTTGTTTTGTTTTTTGTTTTTTGTTTTTTTGTCTGTAGAAAGGAAGTAACAACAACTAACATTTACACGATGTTTATTATGTTTCAAGAATTATACAGTTAAAATTCATTTCTAAGCCCTGAAGGATTCCACTGTTATGAAAGGAACAAACAAGCCATCATGATTTGACATGGCATGTTAAAATAGATATCTATGGAAGGAAAGGGTTTGGACATGGCATGTTAAAATAGATATCTATGGAAGGAAAGGGTTTGGAACAAAGAAATGAGTGATTAACTCTCTTTTGGAGGCTGATTATTCAAGGTTACATGAACTGTGGGTTTGTTTGTTGTCTTACAAGGAAAATGAAAATATCTCAGACTTCAAGAAGAAAAATAACAATGTGTTTGAAGAGCATCATGTAGTTCAGTGTATTTGTTGCAGAGAATGTGATGAGATTATAGAAGGAAGAGAAGCTTTGTAGCTCTACCTAAGTCATTCAGTTTTTTTCCCAAAACTTGTTTAACAGAGATTAGCCACTGGATGGTCCTACAGGAATATGACATATTTAAACTGGCATTTTAGAAAGAGCATTCTCCTGGTAGTATGGTAAATTTAGGTGAAAGGGGGTGTATGAAATCAAATGTCAACTGTTTAACCAGGCATGACCTGAAAATCCTCTGAACAAAGGAGATAATAATAACATGTGAGAGAAGTAGTGTAGATTTTAAAGGGTTAATGAATTATATCTGAAGGAATTAGTGATTGTTTGAAAATGGGAATGGACAAAAATTGAATTCCAACTATGTGTGATGCACTGTTCTTAGCAAGAAAGGGGAAACAGATGAACAAAGAAGTAACAGTACAAAAAGAAAACAAAGAGGAATATGGTAGACAGACCATATCAATAATTTTACTTAATGTAAATATGTTGAACATTCCAATTAAAAGACAATTTATCAGATGAAGTAAAAACAAAATATAGGCTGTATATATGAGACTCATTGTAAGTCCAAAGACACTGCCAGAAACTGTGATATTTAGGTTTCATAGGTGGAAGAGATTGAGATGAAGCTGAGTTCCATAGTAAAGGTATTTAAAAGGAGAATGATCAGTATAAGTAGGATATATTTTTTTGGAATGTATACTTCTAACTTTCTTTTAATTATTTCCTTCTATATGACTTCTTATTCAACTGGAGGCCTTGGTTGCTTTGAGGATGGTTAGTAACCTAACAATAAAGGAAGAGAAGAAAACGGTTTTGCTTCTTTTCAAACATAAGATTAGATAAAGAGTTGAAGTCCATATACCTCAATCAATGACAGCAGAAACCAGAAGGACAGCAACTAAAAAGGATCAAGCCAGGCTGTGGCATCTTTCGATGAGGCTTATGTCTCCCTCCCTCCATACCTTTATCAGATACTTTATGGAATTAATTTTGTTGGAAACTTTGAAGACCCTCACAATAGCCTAATTGACACTCTTGAAATATTTGTTGACTAGCCAAAGTAATGTGTCATTATATTGTTAATATGAATTGACATTGAATTTCCAAAATATAAATGGTAGCACTATGTCATCAAAATAAAAATAAACTTTTTAGCAAAAAATTCTGATTAAAAAAGGGCAGTGACCTCTTCGACATCGGCCACAGTAACTTCTTTCAAGATATGTCTCCAAAGGCAAAGGAAACAAAAGTGAAAATGAACTTTTGGGACTTCATCAAGATAAAAAGTTTCTGTACAGCAAAGGAAACAGTCAACAAAATAAAGAGGCAACCCACAGAATGGGAGAAGATATTCACAAATGACACTACAGATGAAGGGCTGATATCCAAGATCTATAAAGAATTCCTCAAACTCAACACACACAAAATAGATAATCATGTGAAAAAATGGGCAGAAGACATGAACAGACACTTATCCAAAGAAGACATACAAATGGCTAACAGACTCATGAAAAAATGTTCATCATCATTAGCCATCAGGAAGATTAAAATTGAAACTATGTTGAGATATCTTCTTACACCAGTTAGAATGGCCAAAATTAACAAGACAGTAAACAACATGTATTGGAGAGGATGTGGAGAAAGGGGAACCCTCTTACACTATTGGTGGGAATGCAAGTTGGTGCAGCCACTTTGAAAAACGGTGTGGAGATTCCTTAAGAAATTAAAAATAGAGCTACCCTATGACCCTGCAATTGCACCACTGGGTTTTTACCCCAAAGATACAGATGTAGTGAAAAGAAGGGCCATCTACACCCCAATGTTCATAGTAGCAATGGCCACAGTTGACAAATTGTGGAAAGAACCAAAATGCCTTTCAGTGAACGAATGGATAAAGATGATATGGTTCATATATACAATGGAATATTATGCCTCCATCAGAAAGGAGCAATACCCAACTTTTATATCAACATGGATGGGACTGGAAGAGATTATGCTGATGGAAATAAATCAAGCAGAGAGACTCAAGTATCATATGGTTTCATTTACTTGTGGAGCATAAGGAATAACACAGAAGACATGGGGAGATGGAGAGGAGAAGTGAGATGGGAGAAATCGGAGGGGGAGACAAACCATGAGAGGCTGTGGACTCTAAGAAACAAACTGAGGGTTTTGGACGGGAGGAGGATGGGGAGTTGGGTGAGCCTGGTGGTAGGTATTATGGAGGGCATGTATTGCATGGAGCACAGGGTGTGGTGCATAAACAATGAATTTTGGAACACTGAAAAGAAATAAAATAAAATAAAATGGGGGAAAAAATGGGCAAGCCTGGAAATCAAAACCATTGATTCCTATCTTGGCCATGGCAAATGAGTTCTAGAAAGTCTCTAGGCCCAAGCATTGTCATTTATAATTAAGAGAATCAGATAAGAAATCCAAGGAAAGACTTTAAATGAGCTGATTGCTTATAATAAATATTAAATGATCTAAAACACCATGCAAATACAGTCAACTGATCTTAGACATAGGAACAAAGGAAATACAATGAGGAAAGTTAGTCATTCAACAAATGATGCTAGAACACTGGATTTCTAACTGAAACAAACAAACAAACAAAATAAACCCTAAATCTAGACAGTTTTTATACCTCTCACAAAAATTAACTCAAAATGAATCATAGATAAACCTAATTGTAAAAACACAAAACTTCAAAACTCCTAGAAGATAACATAGAAAATCTAATTGACCTTGGGTTTGGCAATGACTTCTTAGATAAAACACCAAGTCAGGACCCATGAAAGAAATGATTAATAAGATGGACTTCACTAAAATTAAAAACTTCTGCTTTGCAAAAGACATTGCCAGTAGAATGAAAAGACAAGTCACAGACTGGGAGAAAATGTCTCAAAAAAAAGCAAAAGACATATCTGATTAAGGGCTGTTATCCAAAATATATAAAGAAAGCTTATATATTATTATATATATTTATTTATGTATATTTATTATTTATATATTATTATACATAAGGAACACAATAATAAAACAAACAACTTAATTAAAAAATAGACCATAGATCAGAAGAGACAGATCATCAAATTAGATACACAGATGACAAATAAGCATACAAAAAGGTGCTCCATATTGTAAATCATCAGAGAATTCCAAGTTAAAACAACTATGGCCCAAACTCAAAACACTGACCTCACCAAATACTGGCAAGGATTTCAAAAAACAGGAACTCAAATTCATTGCTGGTTGGAATGCAAAATGATATGGCCCCTTTGGAAAGCAATTTGGTGGCTTCTTATAAAAGTAAATATGTTCTTACCATATGATCTCACAATGTCATCCCTTGGTATTTAAAACCAAAGGAGTTAAAAACTTATGTCCACAAAACAATATGCAAATAGATGTTTATAGCAGCCTTATTCATTATTGCCAACACATGGAAGCAATCAAGATGTCCTTCAGTAGGTGAAGAGAGAAACTGTGGTACAACCAGACTATAGAATAGTATTCAGTATGAAAAAGAAATGAGGATGAGGTATTAAGCCATGGAGGGCATGGAAGAAAAAAAATTATTTTTTTTTACTCCAAATTTTTATCTAAATTTCAGTTAGTTAACATAGAGTACAATATTAGTGTCAGGTATAGAATCCAGCAATTCATCACTTAATTTTTTTTTAAAGATTTTATTTATTTATTTGACAGATGGAGATCATAAGTAGGCAGAGAAGCAGGCAGAGAGTGAGGAAGGGAAGCAGGCTCCCTGCGGAGCAGATAGCCTGATGCGGGGCTCGATCCCAGGACCCTGGGATCATGACCTGAGCTGAAGGCAGAGGCCTTAACCCACTGAGCCACCCAGGTGCCCCTCATCACTTAATTAATAGTGCTCATCATAACAAGTGCCCTCCTCAATACCAATCATCTATTTAACCTATCCCCCACCTACCTCCCATCCATCAACCAACAGTTTAGTCTCTACAGTTGAGTCTGTTTCTTGGTTTGGCTCTTTTTCTTGTCCCATGTTCATTTGTTTTGTTCCTTAAATTCCACATATGAGTGAAATCATTTGGTATTTGCCTTTTTCTGACTTATTTCACTTAGCATAATACTCTCTAGTGCATATATATATATATACACACACACACATATATATGTATGTATGTGTGTATATGTATATGTATATATGTATGTATATACTGCTTCTTCTTAAGCCGTTCATCAGTGGATGGACTTTGGACTTTGGGCTCTTTCCATAGTTTGGCTATTGTTGATAATTCTGCTCTAAACATTGGGGTCCGTGTGTTCCTTCAAATCAGTATTTTTGTATCCTTTGGGTGAATACCTAATAGTGCAGAAGTTGGATTGTAGGGCAGTTCTGTTTTTAACCTTATGAGAAACCTCTGTAATATTTTCCAAATTGCCTACACCAGTTTGCATTCCCACCAATGGTGTAAGAAGATTCACTATTCTCTACATCCTTACCAATATCTATTGTTTCCTGTATTATTAATTTTTGTCATTCTGACAGATGTGAAGTGATAGTTTATCATGGTTTTGATTTGTATTTCCCAGATAAAATGAGTGATGTTGATCATCTTTTCAAGTGTCTCTTATAGTCATCTTTATGTCTTCTTTGGAGAAATGTCTATTCAAAGGTATGGAGGAAACTTAAATTCTAGTAATGCATATTTCTGAAACCTAGTAATGCATATTACTAAGTGAAAGAAGCCTATATGAAAATGCAACATTCTACATAATTCTAAATCAAAGATATTCTGGAAAAGGCAAAACTATTGAGACAGTAAAAGACCGATAGTTGCCAGGAGTCAAGGGGGAGAAGTAATGGATAGTCAGAATACAGGAAATTTTTAAGGCAGTGAAATTATTCTATATGCTACTACAGTGCTGGATATATGCCCCCATACTTTTGTCAAAAACCCATAGAATGTACACTTGGGTGATAATGATGAGCCAATGTGGGTTCATTGACTGTATCATATGTACCACTCTGGTACAGGATGTGAATACAGAGGGAGGCTGTGCCTGTGTGGGAACAGGTACTATACGGGAAATCTCTGCAACTTCCTGCTCAGTTTTGGTGTGAATGTAAAATTGTTCTAAAAAAGTCTATTAAAAATATAAAATGGTTTAAATATTCTTATAAAATAGAGCTGCCAGTGTATAATTCTTTCCATTCTTTAATTTTAGAGCCTGGCATTATGTATAAATTTTGGTGTCTTTGACCATGATGTGTCTTACTCAAATTCAGCTAGCAAACCAGCAGCCTCAACATCTTACCATTATACACAGTATAATGATATATTTTTAATTAAACACAATTAAAACTGAGAAAGAACTTTTTATTATAGAATATTTTAAATTTTATTTAGATTAGTGTTATTTTGAAAAACAATTTAAAACACACAAGTTTTTCAAATAAATAAAACTGGGAACTTATCTAAAGACTGTTAGAAAATATTTTTTTTTTTATTTTGTTTTGTCTGGTTCATTCACATACCACCTCTACATTATGTTTTTTTTTTTAAGCTAATTCCAAATATTATGACAAAGTATTATTATTTTTTTAATTATTTTCCTTACTGCCTTATAATCTCACTTCCATTTAATCACCAAATAATCCTACCTTTTCTACAGAATATATTTTTTGGCTTCATTTTCAGACTAGGGAAGCGAAGCTCAGAGACTGTCAATTATTTTCTCAAAGCTACATAATGACTACACGGAATACAAATCCAGATTTTTACGCAATCTGACTTGTCTCTGCTGAGTTCCTTCTGCTTCAGGGCTACACTTAGGAGCTTGAGTAGACTTTCTTGTTAGGATTCCTGCCTGTATGTTAAATGTCATATCACCACTGCTTCATTTGTAGTTCCTTAATGGGAAAAAGAGAGGGTGGCAGTAGGGAAAGAGAATAAAATTACTTGCAATTGAAAGGCAATAGTATTCCTTTTCCTTTTGAAATTTAGACTCAAGTTTTTTTACTTTTTATTGTTCCAGGAAAAAAAGAAGGAAGTAAATTAAACAATCCAAACATATTATCATCTTTTTAGAAGTTCAACCCTTCACCGTCATCATGTATTATATTCTAGAACAAGAGTGTCCGAATATTTTATGATTCTGTAGCCATTTAAATAAAAAAATCTGAGTATACATCTCAAATACACGTGTACTTATTTATTGATAAATATTATACATGTCCTATTAAAACAAATGTTATATATTATATAATAAAATATCTGTCCTAAAAGCTAATACTAAGTTACAGACAAATGTGAGAATCTGATAGTGGATAATTCTTAATGAATGGAATGTGAATATGGATATAGTTTATAAATTCACCTGTGTGTTGCTCAGTACTCAGGTGTAAACTGATAGTCTAGCAAGGTGAAACAAGTTGGTGGCAATCAAACCTAGAGACATGTTAACTATTTAATAAAAACAAATACGGACCTGTTCATTACTTACATATTAGAAAGTGATAGCTACCAAATTCTAGGGAAAATAAGCAAACCTTTTCTTCAAAAGCTTACACCTAAGGGTATTAAGTCAAAACCGTAAGTATCTATTATAGGAACATATGATAAAAGCATATCAAAGAATCAAGCATCATGCTGTGAGATATAAAGGAATCCCAGGCTGGGAGGGGATTCTCATTCTCTCCTGTGGTCCCAGGTGGTGATAAGGAAATTGTTCTTTTCTTGAGGGTGAAAATGTGAACTACATCAAAGACACACAAGGCTCCTTTAGAAGGAAAAGCTATGTTGACAGCAATCATGGCCATTTCAAAATTAGAAAGGGAGCAGGAGGATGGGATAACCTACAGAGGAAAATATTTCTCCACACTGCCTTCCCAAATTGTGTGCTAGGAGCCAGGGAAGGAATGGGATTAAATGCAAGGAAAGCATGCAACACCACTGCTTTTCCCCTTCATATACCATACCTCTGTTAAAGTACCCAACATGCACTGAACCCATGCCTTTGAGGGCACTCATGTATTTCTGACTCAAAGATGGATTTACATTTTTATTTATGAATATTGACATTAAACTTTTTGTACATCTTAAAAATAAGTGCTATATTCCATCATACAGAGATTTTGACATTCTGGCCGGGTCTGTGGTGAAAGTTGAGAATTGACAGATGGATGAATGTATAACATCTTGACCGACAGATATCCTTTATGATCCTGATAAAATTTAACATTGAGAAAGAGAACAAGATGCTTCTAGTGTCCTATTGATCTGAAAAAAAAAAAAAAAACTATTAGAGAAATCAAATTGTGACATATTTGTAAAGATCAGAAAAGGTCTGAAAAAACCAGAATGCTGCTCATGGGAGGTTTCCACTACCTAAATATTGACTGTATAGCAAGTATGCAGAAAATGTAACAATGTGTTTTTTAGAGAAAATTCCATTTGTTCGTAATTTGATTTGATGAACAGCTAATCTGGCAGAAGAGAAAGAACAAGTTTGTTATATATTTTAAGACTCACAGACAGGAATTATTGATAAATAAATATGATACCAAGAACTTTGATTGCAGGATAATAACCATAATACAGTTTGCAAAGAAAAAAAAAATCAGTTACAAACCTGCAGATTATAAGTACTCTTTCATTTTCTCCAGTTCTTAGACTAAATTTGCTGCCCAGGAAAAACTACATTCAAGTAAGTTCCTCAGCCAATTGTCTCTTTTTGCTAGTTTTGGGTGAAGTACAATGTGGAGTGAGTTAGAAAGGAAGAAGAAACAGACAAAGAGAGATTTTAAGTCAAGATCTTTATATATGAAGTCAGTTGAATATAAAATAGAGGCAGTCTTACTAATAATTTTTCTCGGGCAGAAGTTTCTCTTGGTGTTCTCAAGCATCTTTTTTATGTTCTTCTTTCCATTTTCTCTCCAAATGCAAGCCCGATACTCTTGGCTTTTCACATTTAGAATCTTATTAGAAAAGATACCGATGGATTGATTTATTTTGTACAAAACTGATTTGTTGTAAAGTAGCCCCCTGTAAGGACATATATATTCTAGTTTGTCAACAAAGCACTAAGCCAAGGGAAGAAAACTGTAGAAATAGACATTAGAAATTAGAACCAGAGAGAGGAATTTAGAAAAATAACAACAAATGAAAGAAAGAAGAATTTGAATTGAAACAGCCTGATTCAGGGCTGACTTGGTAAGCAGGTGTCCTGGGCAACAACAAACGAGTTTACTACATTGTGGGGAGCAATAAGCAACCTTTCTTCTGATAAAAATGATGTAGGGGCACCTGGGTGGCTCAGTGGGTTAAGCCTGTGCTTTCAGTTCAGGTCATGATTTCAGGATCCTGGGATCGAGCCCTACATCAGGCTCTCTGCTCAGCAGGGAGCCTGCTTCCCCCTCTCTCTCTGCCTGCCTCTCTGCCTACTTATGACCTCTCTCTGTCAAATAAATAAATAAAATCTTTAAAAAATGATTGTAAATTAAAGGTATGCTGTGATGCCTTTATACACTTGCCAGATTTGTAAATATTCCTAAATTTGGTAATATACTTTCTGCAAGGAAGTGAGGGAATCAGAGACCTCAATTCATTGCTGGTAGGAGTATAAATTACAATAATCAGGAATGTAGCAATATCTATTAAAATTTTAAACACACATATTTCTGGCTATGCAATTTTGTTTCTGGGAATTTAGTCTACATATGTGGTTATATATATATGCAAAATGACATAAATACAAGATTTTTTTAAATTGCAACATTGTTGGTAATAGCCAAAGAATCAAATCACCCAAAATACCATCAAAAGCAAAGGGTTTAAATGAATTATGATATATCCATCTACTGGATATTGTGTGGATAAAAACCAACAAGTAACCTATCTGTACACTGACATGAAATGTCCTCCAAGATATATTTTAAGTGAAAAATCATGTGCAGAACCATGTGCATAACTTACCACCTTCTGTGTACACTGAAAAAAATTGGAATCTGTATCTATGTTTCTTTGGCTATAAAGAAACTGAAAAGATACATAAGAATCTATAATAGTGATTTCCATGGCGAGGGGGGTGGGATATAGAGAGGAGCAAGAAGGAAAGGACTTTTCAGTATGCACCATTTTATACTTACATATGTGTATTACCTGTTGGAAAATTAAATAAAAAAACTTTTATCAACTATTACTGGAATAAAATTGGAAATGTATAACATTTAATTTTGTATCTGACCAAAATACAAATTGATACAATGCCCACTGACTAAATAGTACATTTTAGTTTAAAAAAAAAAAAAAGGGTCCAAAGAACAAGATACACTGTATTAGCAGAGTCCAGGCAAAGTAGTCTAGGTTATGTTGCAGTATTTAATAACTACAAAATCTTAGTATTTTACAGAACATGTTTGTATTGAGGGTCTGCTTCACTTCTTCTCCATATTGTCTGCATCCCAGCTCAATGTTGATGAAACTTTTCCCATCTAGGAGTCTCATGTCAGAAGCAAAAGAGTGAGATGGTGAACCAGAAGCTCCTTAAACTTTCTTTAAAAGTGATACACATTACTTATTACTTAACAATATTTTATTGGCCATTGCAAGTCATATGGCTTCCCTTAAATTCAACAAGGCAGGAACTATTCCCCCAGGAACCCTTCCCACAAAGAAGGGGTGCATCTCAAATCACATAATCAACCCAAAATTAATGGCATAGGAACTATAAATACCCATGCAGGAACTATTTTGAAAAAATCATAGTAATTAATGTATGTCTTTTGTTATTAAAAGATCTTCATTTTCTCTTTGTCCCCATTCAATGAATACTGAACTAATCCTAACACTAATGTTAATTCTAACCTTGTATAATAAATACAAACTTTAAGGAATCTGCCTAAAGTTCCTACATATCCCATTGCTCTCTAGACAGGAAGAGACCTTGGAATCATTAAAATTGTCAGGAAAGGGGAGCTTGGGTGGCTCGTCATTAAGTGTCTGCCTTCAGCTCAGGGTCCTGGGATCAAGCCCTGCATCTGGCTGCCTACTCAGAGGGAAGCCTGCTTCCACCTGTCCCACTCCCCCTGCTTGTGTTCCCTCTCTCTCTCTCTATCAAATAAATAAATAAAATCTTTAAAAAAAGTTTTAAAAAATTGTCAGGAAAGAGTTTACTTTGATGCTAAGTGAATTGGTCATGTCTTCAAAGCAAGTTTCCGAAGTTTTCTAATACATCACACCACATATTTAAGTCCTCCAAAGTACAGAAGCATCAGTAGGAATTTATGCCATTGAAGAAAGTGAGATCTATGCAAAAAATTAAGTTTCATTGTGGATGAGCAGAGATTTAACCGACTGAATGAATAAAAGAAACTTGGATTTTAATAATCATTCCTAAATATGCAAACTTTTTCTCATACTGAAATAGCTGAGTGAATATTATCTACAGAATATACTTCAATTAAAATTTTAAACTTCATTACTTAATTCTCTCTAGTCCCTCTTCAGTTATTATCACCAACTCTATACCTTATTCAGATAAGTGGCATATAACATCTGGTGTAAAAATCGAATACCATTTGAATTCTTAATCATGCTACAAAATTATATTATCTGTGAATCTGTTAATCAGGTAGCATCTATGTGGATTTTATTACCAATAAAAGGCAGAAACCATTTTGACTCAGATAAAATCTTCTTGGAGACCAAAAAAAAAAAAAACAAAAAAAAAACCCACCAAAAAACAAAAACAAAAACAAATCCAAAACAAAAAGAATATTACTCATTTAAAATCATCATCTAGGAAGGGCTACTTGCTTAGGATTTGAAAGTGGTCGAAGACTTGAATTTCATTTTAATGCTACTTCTTAAGTTGTCTGTGCTTCTGTGATTGAAAGTGAGAAGTGAATGAAATTACATGACTGAAGGAGAATAAAGGAGGGGAAATAGTATGAGTTTAGGCTTAGAAGGGAGATCTAAAAAGGGATACTGAATAATAAGAAAAGCAATCTGGCTGAAATAGAAGGATTATGATAGGAAGTATTGAGAGGCAGTTTTGGAAAAGTAAATTAGCATAAATTGTAGAAGACCTAGAAATCCAGCTAAGGATCCTGATAGAAATGAGCAGATGTGACAGGTGTTTAAATCAGAGGCTGGCAGAAGGAATGGAACTAAGCAGACTGGAAGCCCATGATTGGAAACAGAGATGATGAGGAATGATACTCAGGGATGATAAGGAATCTGAGTTAGACAACGTCATTATAAGGAGATATGAGAGAAGGATCAGAAGTAATGAAAAATACAAACTAACAGAACAGAATTTGCATAAATAAATATGAAATAAAAAAGAAAAAGGAATCTAATTGTCAGGCTGAGACAATTGGAGAATGGGTGCTTAGGAGAAGCAGAATCCAGAGGCGGGAAGAAATTGGAGATGGGGTTTGAAGTAGAAAAGGTGTGTGGGTATATGTTTATGTGTAGGGAGAGACTTAGAAAGTTACTTTTACTAGTACTGAAATTAGATATGAGATTATACAAGTTAAAATGTCAACCAGATATTTTAAACATGAAATTCAAATTTGAAAAATAAGACCAAAGAAAAATTTTACCTCCTTCTTTCCTCCTTTTTCTCTTCCCTTCCCTCCTTTCTTTCCCTTCCTCCCTCCCTCCTTCCCTCCCTCCTTCCCTCTCTTCCTTCCTTCCTTTCTCCCCTTCCATTCCC
Source organism: Martes martes (assembly GCF_963455335.1). NCBI lineage: Eukaryota > Metazoa > Chordata > Mammalia > Carnivora > Mustelidae > Martes > Martes martes. Next base: position 175,295,786 of record NC_137889.1, on the reverse strand, counting down.
TATCCTGCCTTCTCCTCTCTCCCCGCCCCCACCCTGATCATTCTGGCTATTCTGTGTACACTTGAAAATAGTCATACTCCTCTTGTTGGATAGAGTATTCTATAGATGTAAATTAGGTTGACTTGGTTGATAATGGTATTCATGCCCTTTACTTCTCTTGAATTGTGTGTGGGAGTAGTGTGTGCATACAAAAAAAAAATGGTTATAAAGATATTAGGTACAAAAATGGTTTGATTTGTAATACCTTGATTGATTCTTGCTTTATTAATATGAAATGATCTTGTTTATGCTTTTATATTTTTTGTCCTGAAATCTACTGTCTGATATTAATGTAACCACTTCTGCTTTTTAAGAAATTAATGTTAGCATGATTTATCCTTTTCCATCCCTTCCCTTTTAATCAATTTGTGTCTCTATTTTTTTTTTTAATATTTTATTTATTTATTTGACAGAGATCACAAGTAGGCAGAGAGGCAGGCAGAGAGAGAGGAGGAAGCAGGCCCCCCGCTGAGCAGAGAGCCCGATGCGGGGCTCGATCCCAGGACCCCGGGATCACGACCCGAGCCGAAGGCAGAGGCCCCAACCCACTGAGCCACCCAGGCGCCCCTGTGTCTCTATTTTTGACACAAATTTTTTAAGGCAGCATATGGTTGAGTCTTGCCTTTTTGTGTGTGTTTGTATGGTTAAGATTTATTTATTTATTTGAGAAGGTGGAGGGAAGGAACAGAGGGAGAGGGGGAATCATGGAACTGTCTCCCTGCTGAACATGGAGCCAGACAGGGGCTCTGTCTCACCACTCTGAGATCATGACCTGAGCCAAAACCAAAAGTCAGCTGCTTAACAGACAGAGCCACCCAGGCGCCCAATTCTTGCCTTTTACAATTCACTCTGACAATCTCTGCCTGTTAATTGGTGTGTTTAGTTTACTTACTTTTAATGTGATTATTGATATTTTGATATCAGTATTATCAGATATTGACAGATATTGTCAGATTTAAATTTACCACTTCAGTATTTCTTTTCTATTCGTCTTATCTGTTCATTTTCCTTTTTCTTCTTTGCCATCCTTCTTTCAGATTATATTTTTATGATTTCATTTTATCTCTTGTTGACATATTAGCTATAACTCTTTTTGTTGTTGATAATTTAGTGGTTACTTAAGGGTTTAAAGTATACACTTTTAACTTACAATCTATTTTCCTTTAATACCATATCACTTCAATTAACATCTACAAATTTCTAATAGTATACTTTTCTCTTTCTCATTCCAGTGACTATGATATTTTTGTGTATATTATAAACCTCAGATCTATTATTATTACCTGTTGTTAAATAGTTAACCCTTTGAAGAGCTTTTTGGAAAGAAAATATATATATGTTGACTCACATACTTAATGTTTCAAGCGTTCTTCATCGCCTTGTGTACATCCAGATTTCTATCTGGTACCATATTTCTTCTGCATTGAGTACTTATTTTAAGATTTTTTGTAGGGGTGCCTAGGTGGCTCAGTTAGTTAAGCCTTTGACTCTTGATTTTGGCTCAGGTCATGATCTCAGAGCTGTGAAATCAAACCCTGTGTCTGTCTCTGTGATTAACAGGGAGTCTGCTTGAGATTCTCTCTCTTCCTCCCCCTTTGCTCTTCCCCTTTTGCCCCTCCCCACATCGTGCTCATGCTCTTTCTCTCTTTGTCTCTGCTAGAGATGAATTATTTCGATTCTTGCATGTCTGAAAAAGTCTTGATTTCATCTTCATTCTTAAAGAATATTCTCTCTGGATGGAGAATTACCATTTACTCTTTATATTTGTATTTAATACTTTAAGAATGTTTTCCTGTCTTCTGGCCTACATTGTTTATCATGAGAATTTTTTGGTCATCTTTGTTTTCCTATATGTAGCATTTTTTTTTTTTTCTTAGTTGTCTTCAAGATTATTTTCTTTGTGATTGGTTTTAAGCAATTTCATTAGAATGTGCCTTGGTGTATTTCATTTTTGCTCTTTTCATTTTTCTTGTATTTGGAGCCTGTTGACTCTCTTTGATGAAATTTGATAAAATTTGAGGTTATTATTTCAATAAACATTTTTATAATTTTCTTTCCCTCTTTTGAAGACTCAAATTCCCTGTAGATTAGGATACACAGAGTTGTACCACAGATTCCTGATGTCCTGTTTGTTATTTAAAGTCTTTTTCCCCCCCTATTTTTCAATTTTGGTAGTTTCTATTTCTATGATGTCAAGTTAACTAACTTAATTTTTGCAACATCTTATCCTTCTTTTATCCTATCCAGTGCATTTTCCGTATCTGTATTATATAGTTTCCATGTCTAACAATGAGATTTAACTCTTTTTAAAAATATCTTCCATGTCTCTACATAGGATACTTTATCATTTTCTGGCTTTTTTAATGTGTGGCATATAGTTATAATAACTGTGTTATAATGCATTCTTGATAATTCTATCATTTCTTTCAGTTCTGAGTTGGTTTGGACTGACCAATTATTCTCTTCATTATAAGTCATATTTTCCTGCTTCTTTCCATGCTTGGTAATTTTTTTAGATGCAAGACATTGTTAATTTTGCCTTATTGAGTGCAATATTGCTTGGGTGCTAAGTATTTTTGTAGTCGTATATGTTTTCTTGAACATCTTTCTTGGACTTAAGTTATTTGTAAATAATTTAAGTCTCTTTGGTCTTCTTTTATTTATTTATTTTTAGGTGGGACAAGAGCAGTTATTAGTCTACAACTCATTCTGCACCTTGACTGACAAAAGGTCCTTCTGGGTGTACAACCAGTTCTGCATGAAGTGTGAGCCTTTCCAGTCTAACTGGACAGCAGGCACTATCCCTGTATCATCCGAGCTTTAAGTACTGTCTTTTAATCCATTTGGGTGGTTCTTTGCATGGCCTCTCATGTGCTGAACAGTGCTCTGCATAATACTGCAAAAAGACTTTCTGCAGGTTTTCAGAGTTCTTTCTCTGTTCGGCACTAAACTTATAAGTATTCTTTCCTAGTGACTATAGTGCCCTTGCCTCCTTGAACTATCAGTTCTGTCTCTTCGCCTCAGAGCATCCACCAGTCTCTCCTTGGCTTTCCCTTTCCTGCACCACAGCCTGGAAATATCCTCAGAGAAGTATACCTGGTAATTGTTGCGCTTATTTCATTTGTTTCCTACGAGAGTAAAATGTCTTTATTGCCCAATGCCCAGGGTCCTGAATAAAGTTGCTCTATACAGCTTGTCTAGTTATTTGTTTTCTTCAGGTTATTTGGTAAAATCCTTGTATGATAAATCTATTTTATCTAGAAGTCTCTTGATAACAGAAACTCACAGAAGAAAACAATTAAGAACTGAATGCATAAGAACACAGCACAGACCTTGAAATTAGGTTTCTTGATTTTAAATCCTAGCTCCACCAGTGTAATATTAGGCAACTTTATTGAATCTCTATGATTCATTTACCTCAGGTGTAAAGTAAGGGTAATAGAAGTTACCCCTTCACTAATTTAATATGAGGACTAAATCAGTTAGTATATATGAAGTGCCTGTCTCATGGCAAACCCTCAATAAGTGCTAGTTATAATCATATTAGTTGTAGCAGTAAAAGAGCTCTTTTTATTAGTATTACCACAAGGAGAGTGTACAATAAGGCTCTTCAAGGAACTGGAGAGAAGAAATGGAAATGCATCAGTAACCAAGTTTACTGTTGTTGTTGTTGCTGTTGTTTTGTTTTGTTTTTTTCTCCAACAATGGATGTACTTCTTCCATGTTTTTATCAGTTTCTTCTTCATTCTGATCTCTCCCTCTATAAACCAACTTTCTCTGCTTCTCCTAGTGATTGGGGCTAAATATTCCTGACCTGAGTTGCTGAGTTTCTATGTACTAATGACAAGAAATTAACTAGCATGACTGACTCTATTGGAAAAATACACATGACTGACTAGATAGAAAGAGAACCTTAGAAAATGCATATTTGGGTTACAGAGGTATTTACTATAGCGGCAAGTTTCCATTAAGTATCAAAGAACCCACATTAGGGTCACACATCAATTTGTGTGTAGAGGGCTGTAATACTCCTCTTCAGATATTTTGGGTTCCTTCAGAGATACTAAGATCTCAAAGACATATGTTTTAAGGGTGATAAAAGAACAAGGTTTTGCAGGTGAATTGGAAATAACCTGGAAGCAAAGTCCCCATAGATGGGAAACTGTGCTTTCTATCTAGTTAACAAATGCCTCCATCCTTTTTGTTATTCAGTAACTCTCTCTTCAAATGAATGTGTCATTGCAGTAATGCTCTATTTCTAACCAGCTGTCTAATTTTTCAGAGAGATGAATGAAATAATTTCATGAGTAATAATTAACAAGTGGCAGAAGTTACTATGATTTTTTAATTACGAAGAGATAAAATTTTCTTCCAATTATTTGTTTAAAAATTTTATTGATTTCTCTTTTCAAAGAGAAATGAGCTGTCTTCAGTTAATGTCTAAAAATGATTTCAATGAGAGTTGAAGGATGTTAATATTAGTTTTCTCTCAGTGTTGTTCATATCAAAGCCTACATTTTTTTAAAAAAGCCTTTTTGGACAATTATAAGTACACATCAAAATTTTATTATAATCTTTTTTTAAGGCAAAAAGGAGCCTCTAACAGATCAACTCAAATATTTCTTTTTTGGTAGAATTATTTATCAGAAAGAATGTCCAGAAATAGAACTGTTAGAATAGATAGACAAAGAAAGAAATGTCTGATTAAAAGTTATAAGGCTCTTGACTGACAGTGGGTGAGTGGATGAGTTACTGCTTTCTCAGAATAAGATTTAGTCTCATTGTAGTTTAGAATAAACTACTTACTTATTCTGTCAAGACTACAATTTTCTTCCCATAAAAACTTATGCATTTTCTCACCCAAGTAGCTTATTTTCCAAACCAAATTTTAAGTGTTCTTTTTTTTTTCCTGCAGATCCTAGAGAAAGACATTATAGCTGTCCAAAATCTAGCCTTTTGTCCAATAAACACTGGTAAGTTTTTGTTATGTGTAAATGAAAAATATGATATTTTGTGTAACATGGAAATTGAATCTAGTTTCAAATGCAAGATAGGAACTTATTAAACAAACTGAGGGTGAACCCTTTTGTGAAAGCAAAATCTTTAGGTCATGTAAATAAACATTTTGGTAGGCCAGACAGGGTAGCATACTGGGATGGCTTATAGGTCAAGAAAAAAGTATTTAAATAAATGAAGGTTTTGTTGTTATTGTTCATTAGTTTATTTTGTTGCTGCTTTTGTTTCAGTTTTTTTTTTTTTTTCAAACTGTCACATCATGGGAATCATGGTCAAATCCATCATCTCATCATCTAAGCTTGACTCATAAACCTGTGTTCACTAAAGTTTTATAACATTGCATATTAAATTATTTAAATAATTGTGTGCCCATATTTTACAAATCAGAGAGACTGATTTCTTATAGATAAATAGTGAAAATAGTATTCTAAGTCAACTTATAAGATCAGAAAGGAAACAAGAAAGCTATTATGCAAAGGCTTTCAGAGCTATTCTGTGTGGAGGAGAAAATGTGCAATCTGTAGGAAAGGGGTGGACCTAGATGGTTCTGGCTAAGTTCAAATCTAATTTTTTTGGTTAATATTCCTTTTCTATTAGATGTCATTAATCACCCCTTCAATCAACTGTTGTTAAATTTGTGCTTTTAGTCTTCTTTTCTATTTTTAAGCAAATAATTCTCTGTCTATGATAATATAAGTTCCATAGGGCAGATATTTTTCACACTTGTAGTCACTGTTGTATCCCTTAAGTCCAGAACAATATCTGACTCATAATAGACTTCCAATAAAATATTTTTCACTGAATGTTGAATGACTTTATACTATTCAGAAAGTCATGGAAACTGTCTCTCTGCTACACTTATGGGAAAAGTCAGGGAGAAAAGGAAAGAGAACTTCCAGCAAGCTCATAAATGTCTTGAGTATGGAAAATCTATAGTGTCCCTTTGTATATTCATAACATAAAAAACCCAGAAACAAATATAATAGTTTTGAATATAGGAAATAATCAATAACTGTCACTGATGGATTTTCTTCCAGTAGTTTGTTCCCAAAGATGAAACACAGAGGATTTTGAATACTATCATTTTTTTGCATGCTCTAAAAGTCTAATTCAAGAGCTAACTCCTTCATACCATTTTTTCTTCACAGGTTTCTAAAAGAGAATAAAACAATCTGGGATGAGTAGTTTCACAGGGTGGTTCTGAAGATGATTGGTGTGGTATTTCACAGCTTTTGCAGGAATAAAAACCACTTCAAGTTTACCCCATTAGGAAATAAAACTTCCCTTCTCTTTTTGGCATTACTCTCAGCACAGTTTTTGTAAAAATAACATGTTTGAGGGGCACCTTGGTGGCTCAGTCAGTGGAATGTACAACTCTTGATGTTGGCACAGGTCATCATCTCAGGGTTGTGAGATTGACCCCTCCCTGTGTGACCACGTTCAGCAGGAAGTCTGCTTGAGATTCACTCTCTCTCTCTCCCTTTACTCCTCCCCTACTCTCTGTCTCTCTCTCTCTAAAACAAATAAACAAATCTTTAAAATAAAATAAATTCTTGAAAAATATTTATTTACAGAATGAATGGTAATGGTAATTGTACAGCAAGCCTCATCATAATAGACTGGAGGAATGGGATAGAGGGATACATTCTTCACAACTCTAGATAATCCAAGTGTCACTTTTACTTAACTTGAGGTAATCAGTTTTGGATCCCATTTAAGTATGAATAAACTTAAATTTTTGAGACAGTTTGACATAGTAGAAGCAGATTTGGGATCACTATCTTCATTACCTGATATATAATATCCTAAAAATATTTTATTCTCTTTTTTCTTTTTTTTAACTATTTTCAGGTGGATGGTTTTATCTGGCCCCTATTGCTTCCTGCTGGCTAGAACCAGAAGTTGGAATGTCTTTTCAACGTTAGTAAAAAATGACCAGATGGTACCAACACCTTGTACATCTCGAGTAATGTCCTCCAACATGTCAGCTACCAATACGGTACTCTTTCTCCTGTAGACAGTATTCATAAATCAGGAAATCAAAATTTTGAAAGACAAGTGGTTCTTGTCACTATTATCTACACTACTTAGTCTCTCTGCTACTATAGGTTCTGCATGTCCCAGGAAGGAAGAATCCCACCAGATGAAACATCAGTGCCTTCATTAAATTGGATTTGAGACTGGGACATTTTGAACTCTTCATACTAGTGAATAATAAAGCAAAGAAGGGGATTACTGTACTGGAGATGATGACTGATCTTTATAGCCATGAGGAGGGTTTGTTTCTTCTACAACACAATGGTAAGAAGGAATATGTCCATAATGCAAAAGATCCCTTGGGGTGTTTCCTAGTACTACCATATTTATGATTAAAGTCAAAGGAAAACTATAATTACCCAACACAAACAGGTCTAATGATGGTCCATACACTTCAACACTTGAGGAAGGAAGATTTGGATCACTCTTCATGAGACAAGGAACTATAGCAAGATGACCATGGAATTAGTTGTACAAATAACTATAAAATACATGAATCTTACTTTTTCTGACTTGAATATATTATGTAAATATTAACCAGTTTTCTCTCTTCCTTTCTCCCATTCTTCTACCATCTGTCACAAGATGTGTTGCTCAGATCTCAAAATTAAAATTACAAGATATCAAAGGAGGTGTATGTTTCAGTTAGATGAAGAATGAACATCCCCCACAAACAGATAAAAGAACTTTATGTCCTTTAGGGGAAGATAGTTGGCATATTTTCAGTTATACAAGGAAGAGCTGCCAAAGTTTGCTCTTGTCTTTATGTGAATGCTGCATAGTAGTAAGGAAGATCCATATGAATTCAGGTTGACCAAGGATGGACTATGGTGGATTTGTATTGTGTCAATTTAGCTAACCTGGAATTCTGCTTCTCTGGATTTCTTTGTTCCTTGTCAGTGTGTGCCACAAGCAACATTTGGCACAGATGAGAAAGGCAGAGGACCCAGCAGTCATCTTCCTGTTACATGCAAGGGATCAGGTGGGCACAAGGAGTTGTTGAAGCTTGCACAATGTGTTCACTACCTGCTGGATCCCTGGTTGGTGTGGGGTAGGAACCAGGCCCGCAGTGAATTCAGATCATGGCAGATTTTCTTCTTTAGCTTCATTTACTCCTGCTTAGGCATGTATTTCATTAGGTGATGAAGGGTGCCAGCCTCTCCAGTGAAACACTGCCTGTTTGAAGTTGGAGATTTGGAGATAGCAAAGCAGGTTGTAATTTGTCTTCACAGGTTCTAGTTCATCTTGTAGTTTCCAGCCCATCTCCATAGGTTCCTCTTTCTTCTTGTTTCCTATAGTTCACATCCACCCTCTCTTCCTGACTACCTGCCTTGATAACTTCAAAAATGTGATACCAGATAAAGGATCCAAAGTCCCATATGAATTTTTTAACTAATTGTGTAAGGCCAAATCTCCATAAAAATAATTTTGTTACTGAGATGTGTATATGTGTGTGTGTGTATACATCTCAGTAACAAAATTATATATATATGTGTGTGTGTATGTGTGTGTGTGTGTATATATATACACACACATATATATATGCATACATATATGTGTGTATATATATACATATACATATATATGTATGCATATATATATGTGTAAGTGTGTATGTGTCATACTAGTGATTTTGTTTCTCTGAATAAACCATGCCTGAAACATGTGGCTCTCTTATTTGAGGTGATTAGAGAAGACTTCTCCAATACCATGAAATTTGAGTAAAATAAGGAAATGAAGAATGGATATAATATACCAGTTAATGAAGTTGTGTGTGATTTGAGGGACTGCCAGTTAGCCAAAATGGCATAGTATAGTGATCAAGGAACAATAGATGAGGTCAAAATATGAATAGGAGAAACTTTATTTATTTACTTGTTGAACATGTTCAGTAGTTTGGCTTTAACTATGAGGAAACTGGAAGTTATTGAATGATGATGAGCAAAAGGATGGCATTATCAGAGACATTTAAAAGACCACACAAGGGAGATTTCTACTTTAGTTAAGATGGAAATCCTCATAATAGACAAAGATTTCCATTAAGAACAAGTAGAAAAACCTGTTAAAAAAAAAAGCAGTAAGATTTCAGACAGAAATAAGTCCTACAGTGTATTAGCCTTCTGTCATTTTCCACCAATGAATGGTATTTGATCGATTGTTCAGTTGCATGGGGCAAGAATCCAAGAGCAAAGCAGTAAACCATAGAAAAACAACAGAGTTTTTGGTTGTCTTATGGTACTGAAATGACAAAATTTAGAATTTGGGACTTCTTCCCCAAAGAAGAGTTCTATTAAGCACCATAGTTTCCTCTGTTAAAGCTGTCAGAGTTGGATGTTGCAGATGTAGAAAAACAAAAAACAAAAACCTCGCCTTGAGTCAGCTCAATTTCTAACAGTTAGAAACTGGATTACTGTGATGTTACCCAACTCTTATGTGCCTACTAGAAGACAAGGTGAACTATCTATGAAGGAAAATAACATCATCCAGGTTATTGGAAATCTTCATGTGCAATGCTCAGTGATCAATCTAGAATTGTGAAACATACCCAGCAGTAAAGCAAAGCAAAAGGAGGATAATAGAAAGATATTAGTAGATGACCCAGTTATTGGGGTTATAACATGGATTTTAAAATAAGTGTGGCTTCTATGTTCAAGAAAATAGATTACAAGAATGAAAATTTCACAATTAAAAACAAAACTCTAGAAGGCATAATGTTTAGAAGGCATAAATAACGTACCCCAATGTCTATAGAAGCAATGTCCAAAATAGCCAAACTATGGAAAGAGCCCAGATATCCATCAATAGGTGAATGGATAAAGAAGATGTGGAATATACATACAATGAAATACTACTCAGCCATCAAAAAATGAAACTGTGCCATTTGCTACAATGTGGATGGAACTAGAGGTTATTATGTTAAGCAAAATAAGTCGATCAGAGAAAGACAATTATCTTATGATCTCCCTAGTATGTGGAATTTAAGAAACAAAGCAGAAGATTATAGGGGAAGGGAGGGAAAAAGAAAACAAGACAAAATCAGAAAGAGAGACAAACCATAAGAGACAATCATGGGAAACAAACTGAGGGTTGCTGGAGGGGAAGGGGTGGGAGGATGGGGTCACTGGGTGATGGACATTAAGGAGGTCACATGATGTAGTGAACATTGAGTGTTCTATAAGACTGATGCATCACTCAACTCTACCTCTGAAACTAATAGTACACTATATGTTAATTAATTGAATTTAAATAAAAAAATTAAAAACTCTATGACTTATAAAAAATTTGAATGAAAATTCTGTAATGGGAAAAAAAAAAACACACCATAATTAAAAATTAAGTTTCCAGTGAAGAGTTCAACAGAAAATTAGGCACAGGGTGAGAGGTTAATGATCAGGACTGTAGGACAAAGTAACTGCCCAGATGGAAGTATGAGGAACTAAGAGGATAGAAAATATTGAAAAGAGTGTAAGAGACCTTTCAGACAAAGTGAAAACTTCTAACACGTATATTTTGGAGTCAAGGAATTAAAGGACAGAAGCAATATTTGAAAAATATTGGCTCTGAGAGAATATTTCCCAGACTGACTGTAACCATCAAGCTACAGATTAAAAGGATCATGTTCACAGTCATGTGTGGAATAGATTATGAAAGCAGGGAGACCAATCATCTATTACAAAGGTCTAGATGAAAGATTATGTAGCTAGTTCTGTTGTAATAGTGTGAAGGTGCTAAAAAGTAGGCTGGATCGGGATATATTTCAAAGGAAAGCAGGAAGGGTTTGCTGATAGATTAGGCATCAGTGTAGAGAAGCGATGACACCAGTCTGAGCAACTGGAAAAATTGGACTGCTTTATTGAGTTGGAGACTAAAATTACAGAGTGATCAAATTGGAGTTGGAGAGGATGTGAGAATTTGTTACAAAATAGTCACAGATAAAAAGTAGGAACTCTATTAAGAATAGGCAGCACTAATCAGAACATATAGCCTTACAATATAACTATATTGAATAAAGGCTCAATTATAACAATATTTAATAAAGTTTCAAACACCTGTAACCACAAAAAAGTATCATGTTGATAGAAGGTTCAAAACTATATTCTAAAGCAATGAATTGAAAGCTCACTGAAGAACCCTAATCCCTCATCTTCTAGAAGTCTGTAAGTTTTAAATTTTGTTTGTTGAAAAATGTCATTAATTCTCCCTCATTCTTAGCTGGTCAGAGAATTTAGCTGGTTGAAATTTATTTGGTAATAGAATTCTAGATTGAAAATTACTTACCCTTACCATTACTAAAAACTATTTCATTGTCTTCTGACATTCATAATGGACAGGAAATCTGCTATTAGTCTAATTGATATTTCTTGGTTGGGAATCTGTTTGTCATTTTTGTATTTAATCCTATGCAATTTTATTAAAATGTCCTCATGTTGAATATTTATTTTTCTGCTTTGGGCTTGGAATAATTCTTAAGTCCTTTTTCAATTCTTGAATATTCTTAGCTATTATCTTATCCCAATTCTCTATGTTATCCTTCTAAAATACTACTAGCTACATGCTACGACATTTCATTCTAGCTACCAAATATGCTGGGCATTTTATTACATTTTGTATTTTTAAAAATTAGTTGGTTATTTAATTCATAAATTCTCATGTTTTTCTTTTCTGCTACCTAATCCATTTATTATTGTATTGTATTGTATATATTTTTACTTCAACATCCTTTCCAAATCCTTATGTTAAAGATTACTTTTTTTAAACTGCTCAATCATTTCCCTTTTCTGGGAATAGTAACCCTTTCCTTTTTTCATATTTTAACTCTTACTTATAGGGCTTTTGTTGCTTATACAGTTTTAATTTTTTTTGTGATTTTATTTTCTACATTGTTTTTGTTTGTTTGTTTGTTTTGTTTTTTTAAAGTAGTGGGAATACTATGGCCTGGATTTAACAACAGTCTATGAAGAGTTATTTTGTCGCCACAGAATTTAAGATGAAACGATGAGCAAGCTCAGAAAGGTTAAGAATTAAACAGCCATCTCTTCATGGTCCTGAAGAATTAACTTTTCTTATTGTTGTAGTTACCACTCATGATGTAAATCCCAGTAAATAAGAACAATATGAACCTAGCTTAAGTCACGTGGTCACCCCTAAGCTGAAAGAACATAATTGTTCAATCGATATTCCAAGTAAGATGAAATGACACTAGAGAAGCAGAGTGTGGTGATCAAAAATTATCTTTTAAAAACCAAAACAATCCTTTATATTGTTTATCAAGCATAGTTTAAGTAATGATGTCATTGTGAACTATGATTTAAAAAAAAAGAAAATTATGTCTCAACCTCTTAATTCATAGTAGACAAGGGAATCATTACAATTTATATTCTTTAAAGAATGGATTTTGGGGGGCTCCTGGGTGGCTCAGTTGGTTAAGTGACTGCCTTTGGCTCAGGTCATGATCCTAGGGTCCCGGGATTGAGCCCCACATCGGGCTCCCTGCTCAGTGGGGAGCCTGCTTCTCCCTCTCCCTCTGCTGCTCTGCCTGCTTGTCTCTCACTCTCTCTGTCAAATAAATAAATAAAATCTTCAAAAAAAAAAAAAAAGAATGGATTTTGGCTAGGGAAACAAATATCTATTAACATGCAAGAAGTTTTAATATGTTAATAGTATAATTAGGGGTGATGATGTCATGAATAAGAATTGATCAGAATCAAGAACTGATCAGAGAAACTGGGAAGATACCAAAAGTTTACCCGAAGCATAAGGTAGAGGAGAACATCATTTGGGGAGGATGATTATAATTTAATATAGTTAGTGTCTGAGGAACAGGGACACCCTGAAGTTGTCTCGGTGTCAAACCAGGATAGAGGACTGACTATGTGAATTATAAGACCTAAAAGAAAAAACAGTTTTGTCATTTCTGTGTGTGAATGCATGTGTGGTGTCTATGAAAATGAAAGCAATGGAGATAAAGAAACATATAGAAAGACAGAAATTAGTAATTATACGCATAGATTTTGACGTTGAGGGGATACTGCTATGTTGGCCAGAGAATAAACATTTATATTTGGATGCATTAATTTTGAAATTAATATTCATAAGAAATCTAACAGACATTTCAGAATGAAAGTCTAGAACTGTGCTGTCAAATAGCTATTTAAGTTCAACTACAAATAGCTATTTAAGTTTAAATTCTGGTTTCTCATTCTTAAGAGAATGAATCCAGTCACATCAAAAAGGCTCAATAGCCACATATGTCTAGTGGCTGCTGCCTGGACAGTGTAGATAGAGAACATTTCCATTATTGTAGAAAGTTCTTTTGGATTGGAGATAGAATTCAGGAGAAAAGATTTACAATAGGATATCATTGACAGAGATATACTGGAAATATTGAGAGAGGAATGAACAAACAGAATAGAGCAAAAGAAAAGAAAGTAAAGAACAAAATTTAACAGAATGCCTTATTTTATAGGAGTTAAAATGCTTTGCAAAATTATTAAAAAGCAATTCATATACTCGTTATTTCTGTTACTTATTCTTAAAGGGTGTTAGAGGTAGAGGAGTCAGGAGGTAAAGAATCTATCGATTTAGGTCGAATGAAAATAGACATTTGATTTAAAAATGGAATCAAAATGTTATTCTTAGAAAAAAAATTTTATTCTTAGAAGAGTAATTTTTAAAAGTTTAAATTCTGTACTTTTATTAAGGATATCCAAGATAAACTCTGAAGTCTCTTCTGACTAGAAAAAAAAAATCCTGAAATTTAACAGAGACAAGGTGTCTGTCTACGCTTTCAGAGTCTTCCTCTGTATGTCCTTTTCTGTGATGTCAATAGAGATTTGAAATAAAATCTTCTCTAGACCTTGTATTAATTTAGTGATTAAGAAACTAGAACATGGGGCGCCTGGGTGGCTCAGTGGGTTAAAGCCTCTGCCTTCAGCTCAGGTCATGATCCCAGGGTCCTGGGATCGAGCCCCACGTCGGGCTCTCTGCTCAGCGGGGAGCCTGCTTCCTCCTCTCTCTGCCTGCTTCTCTGCCTACTTGTGATCTCTGTCTTTGAAATGAATAAATAAAATCTTTAAAAAAAAAAAAAGAAAAGAAACTAGAACAAAGCAACAAAGTTGGTATTCATTTTTTGCTGATATGATTCTTAGATTTTGTAACTTTTTTTTTCTACTGGGTGGTCATAAAAACATCAATATGGATTTCAAAAATCTATTGTAAAATTATTGTTCTAGAATCTACTAAGAAACTTTTATTTTTTAATTTTTTAAAAGGATTTTATTTATTTATTTGACAGAGCAAGAGAAAAGGAGAGCACAAGCAGGGATGAGTGGCAGGGGGAGACAGGCAAGCAGACTCCCCACTGTGCAGAGAGTCAGTTGTAGAGCTGGATCCCAGGACCCTGAGATCATGATCTGAGCTGAAGGCGGATGCTTAACCAACTGAGCTAACCAAGCACCCCAGAATTTACTAAGAAATTTTTAAAAAATGTTTTATAGTTCATCAACTGATAATTTCTTGCTTTATTAAAATATGTAAATATGGCCAAAATGTACATGGGTGTGTGCTGCTTTAATTAGAAAATGAATTTGTATTGATAAACCATATTTTAAACATAGATACTCAAAAAAGTTTAGAAACAACAGAAGTATACTGCATGTTATTTCTGATTCCAAGATGAGAAATTGATATGTCCTCAATGGCATTTTTTTTTCCTTCTCTGTCCTCCATCAGTTTTAAGTATACAAAATGGTTTCTACTATTTCTTAGAAGATTTTATTTATTTATTTAGTATTTACTTATGGGAGAGAGAGAGAGAGAGAGAGAGAGAAAGAGAGCAAGTGTGGGAAATGTGAGGAGGAGCAGAGGGGGAAAGAGAGGGACAAGCCGACTCAGCCTGAGCTCAGAGACCAAAGTGGAGCTGATCTCTTGACCCTGAGATCTTCACCTGTGCCAAAATCAACATTTGGACGCTTAACTTTCTGAGTCACCCAGGCATCCCTTCTGCTATTTTTTTTTTGATTGCCAAATTGTCATGAAGCCTTTTCCTTCTTTCTTTCTCTTTCTTTTTCTTTCTGTCTTTTTCTTTTTCTTTCTTTTTTTTTTGCATTGAATTCTTTTGATGCTGATCCTAGTTCTTCTGCTTTTCTTTCCTTTCCTTCCTTCTTTCCTTCCTCTCTTTTTCTTTGTTTCTTTCTTTCTTTTTTCTTTCCTCTCTTTCTCTCTTTCTTTTCTTTCCTTTTGAGAGAATGAATCCTGAAAACTTGGACCTCCTTAACCTCCTTATATAAAGTTCATTCCTTGACCTTCTTATATAAAGTTCTTTTATATTTGTTAGCTGAGGCTGCTGAAATCCTGTACCAGATATGGTATGGTTATTGTTGTCAGCCCCATCTATATATAGATTAGCTGAAATAGTCATGTTTCATCAACTGTCATATTCCCTTAAGATAGACTGCCTCAAAGCCTAAGTTCACACAGTATATGTGGCCTAATGATCCAGTCACCTCAATTGCCATTAGAGTCTTGAGCTAAAATAGAGAATACAGAGTACTTTTCCAACTATTTATTCATGTTTTATATAGAATTAGAACTCTATTTTAAATGAGCAGTACATATACTTCACAGAGTCCTTATGATTTGAAAAAAATAAGATATAAAATACCTTTATAATTTTTTAAGAGATCTTTGTATTTTCTTATTCTAACTGATTTTCTCATGTGTAATTAAATCAAATTCTTTTTTTGTGTGTGGGGGGAGTTTATTTTTGATAGTTCATGGTTCTGGGGTCATAGCCATTAACTTCTGGCATGACAGAGATTTAGGCTCCTCCTTATGGTAACAGATATGAAATAGACCACAGCTATACATGTTCTCAAGAAGCATGAATTTCTCTGACTGGCTTTATCCATTTCTGGAGACTTTCATGAACTCTTGATTACTTCTCTTAAATTTAGTTTGTTGACTCTTGAAGCTAGGCTTAATATTATTCCTAATTTATTTTCAGTAATGAAGTTTACTTAAGGTAATGCTCCAACAAATTTTTATAGCTAGCATTTGACATAACCTGCACTTTTAAAAAGGAATCATGGCTCTTTCCAGACACATTAGCTTTTAAATTTATTTTAACCAAACATGTAATATTAATTTCCAAATATTCAAAGTGCACACAAGAGTGATAAGGAAATTCTACTGTAGATGTTTAGGAAAAGGGCATTTCTTGCTAGCAGAAGTATTAAGTACTTTGTCAACTGGTAGGTTAGCAAAATAGCAAAGTATTTAGATTCCTCCAAAACTATTCCTAAAAATATCCCCTTCTAACCAATAAAAATGATACATCTTATTTCCTTTCCCTAAATATTCCTACCCACTATTAACTAAAATAATTTAGATTTCTAGTTTTTCCAAACAATGTGTACCATTTAAAGTGACCTTACACAATCCTTATCGGGAAAATGGGAATAATCATACCCGACCTGCAGAACTATAGCGGAGAGGGTTAAAAATGGCAAGTTTATAAGCTGCTTAACAAAATCTCTGAGGATATGAAGAGGTACATAATAAATGTCATCTCCTTGCCCTCAACATTAACACTCCCTTTTCAGGGTGGATATAAAGTTAAGCAGAAGCTTAATAGGAAACATGAAAAAGCTGCTACTCTGAACCATCCCACTCATGTGAGTTCACTGAAGTTTGAAGTCATCTCTTGGTCATTTAATAGATTGTAGACTCCTTGATGACAGATGTGGTAGCTTACTTGTATTATAGACAGGACCCACCTCCTAGCCCACAGCCTTACACATACATATAAAGGGAATAAAATACGTTGTCAGAATTAATCAAAGTGAACCCGCATGCTCAAAATACTTTTGGTTAGTAGTGATATATTTAAAATTGCAATACAAAGCAAGGCTATGGATAAACAGATGAATTAAGGGCTTTCCTTCTTCCAGAATAACTGTCTTCAATTTCTATTTCTAATTTGTCTCCCCCAAATCCCAGGAGTGTTGTCTGAGGCATACCTCTTATGCAAAAGCTTTAGGACTTGGAGGAAGGTAGGTATGGCAGAGGTGCCTCTGCTATTGTCCCACTGCACTCTTACCTGAACTGGTGAGACTTCACAATCCTTCTCACCTCAAGCACTTCAAAGAATCACTAGTGATTGTTTCAAACTGTCTCATGTCCTAAAGGTTCAAAACTTCAGGTGCATTCCATGTATCTCTAAACTATTATCGCTCAGAGAACTAGAAGGTGTATAATTAAATATTAAGGGACACATCATTATGTTCTAAAAAGGCAACCTGCTCAGGTATCAAGAGACCTACATTTCTGCACCATTTCATTGTCTTCAAGATGAAGAAAAAAATCTATCATTTGTTTCTTTCCAGTTCTAATATCTATGATTCCTCACCTGAATCCCTGAAACACACCTTCAGTCTGACTAAGTGCCTGTTTAATTTGAAATGCCTGTGTCTATCTAGAGCAGCCTCTGTAGGACATCAATCATGGAATAAATAAGAACAACTGAAGTTGTTCTTGGGTCAGATTTTAGCTAAATAACCCAGCTGATATTTGCTTACCTTAGAATTTGTTGTATTAGTCAAGTATCTCCAGAAAAAAAAAATGAACCAAGATAGATAGATATATATCTCATAAGTATATCCAATATCTGTGTATAAATATAACATCTATAAATAAAATGCCTTTTGATATAGGATACATATTATAGGATGTGTACATATATTTACATATATATGCATATAAATTTATTATATAAAGAATAAATGAGAATCCACATAATCTGCCAATCTGCAATCTAGATACCCAAGGGAACCAGTAGTATAATTTCAGTCTAAATACAAAAGCTTGAGAACCATAGGAGCTGGTGTTGTAGATTCTCATCCAAGGGCAGGAGAACACTGGTGTCCCAGGTGAAATACGTAGGCAGGAAAAGAATTAATCCTCCATTTTTTAAAAATTTTATTCAAACCTTCAGTGGATTACATGATGCTCACCTACACTGGGGAGGGCAATCCATTTTACTGAATTTACCAATTCTAGTGCTAATCTCACTTGGAAAGACCCAGAAATAATGTGTAATTGGAACACTCCTTGGCCCAATTAAGTTGACACATAAAATTAACCTTCACACTTATTAAGAGTCCATACTCCTGAATACTGGAACATCTTTCATTGGTAGCTACATCAGGAACACAAAGGCAAATTAGTGGAAATTGGACCAGATCACTGAATATGTTTTCTTAATTATTCTCTAATGAGGAATTAAATCAGCTAGTACATAGTTCATAACCACTCAACACTTTGTGTGTTTCTGTGAGCTACAAAATCTCCACAAGACACTTCCCCTGCCCATGTGGAGACCAGACACTTTCATGGGAACATAAGTCATATATACATGAAATATCTAGTGGAAAGAGGACAAAGGATAACATGTTATGCCTATATTCTTGATTATCCTATCTAATGAAAACAAATAGAAGATTGTGTAAGTCTTATTGAACATTTTCTAGGATCTAAACTATCAGACAAAAGGTCTTCTTCTGAATTCATTTTGTGATAGCCATAACTATTTCATGTATAATCCTCAGAAAAATATTATTTGTCTTGTCCTCCTAGGCATAGAAAAACTCATCAGCTTGTGGTTATTTAATAGGAGTTAATCTTTATATTAATTGCCATGAATTCTGCCAATAGCCACATACTCAGAAGTTAGTGAAAAGCCTGAGGTCAGGAAGATGCTACGTGAAGAGATTCCAGAAAGGCATTCTGTCAACGGGCCTATTTTTTGCTCCCCTTGGAACTAGTATGATTGTATTGGGGTAAGTTTCTAAGTGTTTTGCTATTCTATGTATATACTCTAGATAAAAACCCTTATCACTTCCCTTAGGCTTTTTGATCATTGCCTTGACAGCTCAACAGTTTTAATTCTCCCAAATTTCCCACTTTAAAAAAGTCAGAAATTTCTCCTGTCTTTTGCCACCTGTATTGATTTTTCACAAATAAGCAGCAAAATGACAATGAGTTTCTCTCATCAACCCCCATGACCCGCTAGTCTGCAAGTTGAAACACAAGTTGACTCTGCAAGCAACAGTGTTTAAGATAATAGTGTAATATTTCTTAACATCTTCAAAAGGCAGGAATCCCTTTCACTTTGGGGGCCACTTTTTTTCATGTCTTAAACATGTCTTGAGTCCCTTTTCAGTGCTTGGCATAGAAGCATAAGGAATAACATGGAGGACATTGGGAGATGGGGAGGAGAAGTCAGTTGGGGAAATTGGAGGTGGAGACAAACCATGAGAGACTGTGGACTCTGAGAAACAAACTGAGGGTTTTGGAAGGGAAGGGGGGGCGGGAGGATGGGTGAGCCTGGTGGTGGGAATTAAGGAGGGCATGTATTACATGGATCACTGGGTGTGGTGCATAAACAATGAATCTTGGAACATTGAAAAAATAAAATTAAATAAAATTTTAAAAAAAGAAATAGGCAATGAAACTACAGGGTTGAATAAGACGTGGTATGGTCTCATACCCAAGAAATTTACATTTTAGCCTATGTGCTATGAGGAATCCACTGAAAAGAATTTGCGAAATGTTAAAAAGAATTTAGTCAACTTAGATAAAAGTCTAGATACCAAATTGGAGTTTGGACTGGGAGCAGTGCTAAAGGCCAATTGTCAAGGCAGCAGAATAATAAGTAGTCTAGGGACAAAATAAGTAAGACTGAACAGAGGCAGTGGGCTTGGAGATAGAAAAGAGTCATTAAATTTGAGACATATTGCAGAGTTAAATGAACCAGAATTTGGCGATTTCTTGAATGTAGGTATATTGATTATGAGTTTGTAAAATTCTGTCTAGGTTTTCAAGAGTAAACAAATACAATATATCCAAGGACAATAGACCAATTAATTAGCAATCATATAGAAAACAACTTTAGCCTTCTATTTCAGTTGGTGATAGTGAGCAGTTTACAGTGCTTTCATATAAAAGTTTTGTCTCCAAAACCTCATGACGCACAGGCTGCTGAAATCTCTACTATTCTGACCATCTCAATGAATATTAAGGAGATATTTATGTTACTGGGGTAAAGTTTTTTTATGGGCAGCATATTGTGCAGAGATTAGGGTATCTGGAATCATCGCCAGTAGTTAGACAAAAAGCGAGCTGGATATAAAGGTGGAAACCGGAATATGAAGTATACTAAGGAAATATTGGGGTGGAAGGGAGGCAAAAGCATTGGGAATGTCTGCTAAAGCATTTGACTAAACTAATTTTCACAGAACTGTTCTGAATGTAACTACCTCTTTAAGAAGTTAGCAGAAGATATGGACTCTGACAGCAAATAAACTAGAGTACACTTTAAAAAAAATTTTTTTAGAGTACACTTTTAAAAATCGTTAAGCTTTCAACTAATTTTGATGGTAGGTATTTTTTTTTTGAAAACTAGTGCTATCTATTTGTGTGTGTATGTGGGGGGGGGGTTGCTTTCTTCATGGCCATTTTTTTCTCTGTGCTCAATACATGTTTACTGTTATTATTCACTGAGGTAACGTTAATAAAAACAACCTGTCAAGTGATGGGTTTATCGGATGGTTTTGCTGACATGGATTTAAAAGGGGATTGATTTTGTGGGATGGACTGGATAAATACCTTTCATTCCTCCCCCACTCCCACATTTTAATGTGTTCTCAGATCAACTGCAGACAGGAAATATGAGCTCCTTCACAGGAATTTTAACTTGGATAAATAACAGTGGTTAATAAATAAAAATCAACTGACATTTATTACAGAACCCCACTCTTATTTATGATTTTTGGCTTTAGTTCAAAAAACACATGACTCACTCCTCCTGGGAAGATGCTATTTCCTCTAAACTGCAGCTCTTATCTTTCTTTACCTGGTGTGGGAGGAATTTTCTGTGCTTCAATTCATTGTGAAATGTGCATCTCTCTCCCATTAACATCTGTTTGAGCCTTTCCTTGCCCTGCTGCTTATCAGAGCTGCCTGGTGTGTTTCCAAGACGAAGAATTGTGGTTTCCTCTTGCCTTTACTACAGACAGTGAATTTAGGTAACAACACCTCTAAGGTGCCAAGAGTCCTAGAAATTTTGCCTTTAAAAGTTTTAAATGTTGGCTTCAGCAGAATATATTATACAGCAAGACTTCTCAAGGTAGAAAATAATCACAGTTACAGACCCAATCCCCTGGTTATACCCTATCAAGCTTATGTACAATTTTGTACTTTTAATCTGTTGTGGGGAGTTGATTATATCGATAGTTCTAGTCAATGGCCTCCATCCATCTAACATTTGCCTTGCAACTTTTAATTGCCTCTAATGGGATTCAGAACACACTACCCTAAAATATGGCATCTTGGCATATTAGTTATTCAAAATGAAGATATTTGAGAAATGACAGGTGAAGAACAGACTCTCTACCTCAACCTCTTCCCCCGAAGCAGGACAGAAGACCCTTTTGTGAGACATGCCCTCTCTCTACAAACAGGAGAGAAGCATTCTCCACCTGAAGATGGGGAAGCATTCTCCATCTGAAGATGGAGGGACACAAAGAGGAATCTGAATAAATGGGACCTGCTAAGTTTAATCCACTTTATTACATTCTGTTAAGACTTTCCATTTTTCACCAAACAGTATAAAAACATTCAGGTTTGATCATTTCATCAGGTATTCATCTCGTTATGAGGTCTCCTGTGTCATATTTTTTTAAATTTAATTTAATTTAATATTTTGTGTGTGTATTTCAGAATTCATTGTTTATACACCTCACCCAGTGTTCCATGCAATATGTGCCTTCCATAATACCCACCATAGGCTCACCTCACTCCCCACTCCCTCCCTTCCAAAACCCTCAGTTTGTTTCTCAGAGTCCACAGTCTATCATGGTTTCCCTAAATTCACTTCTACTCCCCATATCCCAATGTCCTCCATGTTATTCCTTGCGCTCCACAAGTAAGTGAAACCATATGATAATTTACTCTCTCTGCTTGACTTATTTCACTCAGCATGATCTCTTCCAGTCCCGTCCATGTTGATACAAAAGCTGGATATTTTTCCTTTCTGATGGAGGCATAATACTCCATTGCATATATGGACCATATCTTCTTTATCCATTCGTTCACTGAAAGGCATCTTGGTTCTTTCCACAATTTGGCAACTGTGGCCATTGCTGCTATGAACATTGGGGTACAGATGGCACTTCTTTTCATTACATCTGTATCTTTGGAGTAAATACCAAGTAGTGCAATTGTAGAGTCTTAGGGTAGATCTATTTTTAATTTCTTAAGGATGTCCATACCGTTTTCCAAAGGGGCTGCACCAACTTGCATCCCCACCAATAGTGTAAGGGGGTTCCCCTTTCTCCACATACTCTCCAACACTTGCTGTTTACTGTCTTGTTGATTTTGGCCATTCTAACTGGTGTAAGATGGTATCTCAGTGTGGTTTTGATTTGAATCTCCCTGATGGCTAATGGTGATGAATATTTTTTCATGAGTCTGTTAGCCATTTGTATGTCTTCTTTGGAGAAGTGTCTGTTCATGTCTTCCACCCATGTTTTGACATGATTATGTATTTTGTGTGTGTTGAGTTTGAGGAGTTCTTTATAGATCTTGGATATCAGCCCTTTGTCTGTAGTGTCATTTGTGAATATCTTCTCCCATTCTGTGGGTTTTCTCTTTGTTTAGTTGACTGTTTCCTTTGCTGAGCAGAAGCTTTTGATCTTGATGCAATCCCAAAAGTTCATTTTTGCTTTTGTTTCCTTTGTCTTTGGGGACATATATTGAAAGAAGTTGCAGTGGCCCACGTCAAAGAGGTTACTGCCTATGTTCTTCTCTAGCATTTTGATAGGTTCCTGCCTGATGTTGAGCTCTTTTATCCATTCCACGTTTATCTTTGTGTATGGTGTAAGAGAATAATCTAGTTTCATTCTTCTATACATAGCTGTCCAATTTTCCCAACACCATTTATTGAAGAGACTGTCTTTTTTCCACTGTATATTTTTTCCTGCTTTGTCAAATTAGTTGACCATAGCATTGAGGGTCCATATATGGGTTCTCTCTACTCTGTTCCACCAGTCTATATGTCTGTTTTTGTGCCAGTGCCATGCCGTCTTGGTGATCACGGCTTTGTAGTAAAGCTTGAAATCAGGCAATGTGATGCCCCCAGTTTTGTTTTTCTTTTTCAATATTTCCTTAGCAATTTGGGGTCTCTTTTGGTTCCATACAAATTTTAGGAATGTTTGTTCCAGCTCTTTGAAAAATGCTGGTGGAGTTTTGATCAGGATGGCATTGAAAGTATAGATTGCTCTAGGCAGTATAGACATTTTAACAGTGTTTATTCTTCCTATCCATGAGCATGGAAATCTTTTCCATCTTTTTGTGTCTTCTTCAATTTCTTTCACGAGTGTTCTGTAGTTCCTTGAGCACAGACCCTTTACCTCTTTGGTTAGGTTTATTCCCAGGTATCTTATGGTTCTTGGTGCTATAGTAAATGGAATCAATACTTTACAATACAAATACAATAATTTCCCTTCCTATATTTTCATTGTTAGTATATAAGAAAGCAAGAAATTTCTGTACATTTATTTTGTATCCTGCCACATTACAGAATTGCTGTAAGAGTTCTAGTAGTTTGGGGGTGGAGTCTTTTGGGTTTTCCATATAAAGTTATCATGTCATCTGTGAAGAGACAGAGTTTGACTTCTTCTCTGCCAGTATGAATATCGTTTATTTCTTTTTGTGGTCTGATTGTTGTTGCTAGGACTACTAATGCTATGTTGAACAACAGTGGCGAGAGTGGCCATCCTTGTCATGTTCCTGATCTCAAAGGGAAGGCTGTCAGCTTTTCCCCACTGAGGATGATATTGGCTGTGGTTTTTTCAGAGATAGATTTTATGAAGTTGAGGAATGTTCCCTGTATCCCTGTACTTTGAAGGGTTTTAATCAGGAACGGTTGCTGTATCTTGTCAAATACTTTCCGTGCATCAATTGAAAGGAACATGTGGTTCTTCTTTCTTCTCTTCTTGATTTTTCTACCACATTGATTGATTTGCAAATGTTGAACCACCCTCACATCCCTTGGATAAATCCCACCTGGTCTTGGTGGATAATCTTTTTAATGTACTGTTGGATCCTATTAGCTAGGATCTTGTTGAGAATCTTGGCATCCATATTCATCAGGGATATTGGTCTGAAATTCTCCTTTCTGATGGGGTCTTTTCCTGGTTTGGGGATCAGAATCTGGAAGTTTTCCTTCTGTTTCCATTTTTTGAAATAGCTTCAGGAGGATAGGTATTTCTTCTTTGAATGTTTGGTAGAATTCTCCAGGGAATCTGTCAGGTCCTGGGCTCTTGTTTTTGGGGAGGTTTTTGATAACTGCTTCAATCTCATTACTAGATATTGATCTATTCAGGTTGTCAATTTCTTCCTGATTCAGTTTTGGAAGTTATAGATTTCCAGGAATGCATTCACTTCATCTAGGTTGCTTAATGTATTGACATATAACTGTTGATAATAATTTCTGATGATGGTTTCTATTTCCTTTTTATAAGTCGTGATGTCTCCCTTTTCATTCATAATTTTATTAATTTGGGTCTTCTATATTTTCTTTTAAATTTGTTAGGCCAATGGTTTATCAATCTTACTGATTCTTTCAAAAAACCGGCTTCTAGTTTCATTGATATGTTCTACTGTATCTCTAAATTCTATCTCATTGATCTCTGCTCTAATCTTGATTATTCCCTTCTTGTGTGGGGGGTTGGCTTAATTTGTTGTTGATTCTCCAGTTCTTTAAGGTGTAAAGAGAGCTGGTATATTCTGGATTTTTCAATTTTTTTGAGGGAGGCTTTCATGGCTATGTATTTCCTCATTAGGACCACCTTTGCTGTATCCCATAGCTTTTGTACCAATGTGTCTTCATTCTCATTGGTTTCCATGAATTGTTTAAATTCTTCTTTGATTTCCTGGTTAATCAAAACATTCTTAAGCAGGGGGATCTTTAGCTTCCAAGTGTTTGAATTCCTTCCATGCTTTTGCTTGTGCTTGAGTTCCAGTTTCAAAGCATTGTAGTCTGAGACTATGCAGGGAATAATCTCAATCTTTTGATATAAGTTGGGCCTGATTTGTGACCCATTATGTGGTTTATTCTGGAGAATCTTCTGTAAGGGCCTATTTAACCAGAGCGATTCCATCTGGCTAAACAGTGATTTTGTTGTTTATGCAGTGAAACTTAAACTGACCCTGCCCCACCCACCACCCCCCAGGGAAATTACTTAAAAAGCAAGAAGTCTGGGAAACCAGTCCCAGGTAACAAAGCCCAAATACAAGGGTGGGTCATGCCAGGTGGAGATATCCAATCAGTGGGGCGCACATACTGTCTCCCTAGTTACCAAGGAGTATGGGTCCTGCCTTTTGGACAACAATTCTGACCAAGGTGATAGGCTAGTTCAAATAGCTACTATGGGGTGAATTGTAATTCAATTGGCCACCCGTGTGTGACCTAGCATGACTGTGCGGCTTTCTCTGTATGTTGCAATCTCATTGGCCACCTGTGTGTGGCCAGACTCAACCACATGGCCTTTGCTCTATAAAAGTTAGTCTGTGAGGCTGGGAGGGGTTGCCCTCTCTGTAAGAGGTGGCCCCAAATGTTTGGTTTGATTCTTGGTGCTTGGTGTGAAATAAACTTTTGCTTGACCTTCGCTTTGTATCAGCCTCGCTCCTTTAATCACGGACTATTATTGGGGGACCTAACACTTCCATGTGCACTTGAGAAGAATGAGTATTCTGCTCAGGGTGGAATGTTCTGTATATATCTATGAGGTCCTTCTGGTCCAATATGCCATCCAGTGCTCTTGTTTCTTTATTGATTTTCTGCTTGGATGATCTGTCTATTACTGAGAGTGGTGTGATAAGATCCCCTACTATTTATGCTTTCATATCAATATGACTCTTTATCTTGATTAACAGTTGTTTTATGTAGCTGGCTGCTCCCATAATGGGGGCATAATTATTTACAATTGTTAGATCTTCTTGGTGGATAGACCCTTTAAGAATGATGCAGTCCTTCTTTATCTCTGACTACAGTCTTTAGTTTAAAATCTAATTTATTTGATATGAGAATCACACCCCAGCTTTCTTTTGAGGCCCATTGGCATGAAAGATTCTTCTCCATCCCTTCACTTTCAGTCTGGATGTATCTTTAGGTTCCAAATGGGTCTCTTGTAGACAGCATGTGAATGGGTCCTGTCATTTTATCCTATCTGCAATGCTTTGTTGTTGTTGTTGTTGTTGTTGTTTAAAGATTTTATTTATTTGAGAGAGAGAGACAGAGCATGAAAGGGGTGAGGGGCAGAGGAAGAAGCTGGCTCCCTGATGAGCAGAGGGCCTGATGTGGGACTTGATCCTGGGACTCCAGGATCATGACCTGAGCCAAAGGCAGTTGCTTAACCTACTGAGCCACCCAGGTACCCCACCCTTTGTTGTTTTATGGGAGCATTTAGGCCATTTACGGTAAGAGTGATTATTGAAAGATATGTTTTTATTGACAAGATGTTGCCTGTGAAGTCCTTGTTTGTATAGATTGTATCCGTAAATTTCTGTTTTATGTCACTCTTGGGTTCTTTCTTCTTTTATAAACCCCCCCCTAATATTTCTTGTAGTGCTGGCTTGGTGGTCACATACTCTTTTAAACCTTGCCAGTCTTGGAAGATTTTATCTTCTATCCATTTTGAATGTTAACCTTCTGGATAAAGTATTCTTGGCTGCATGTTCTTCTCATTTAGTGTCCTGAATATGTCTTGCCAGCACTTTCTGACTTGTCAGGTTTCTGTGGACAGGTTTGACATTATTCTGAGGAATTTCTTCCTTCCCTGCCCTCAGGAGCTCTTGTCTAAAATTATGATTCATCAGTCTCACGATCAAGTGCCTCGAGGTCTTTCTAGATTCATTAACCTTTAGAGGGTAGTCTTTCTGTCTCTAGGACATGAACACTGGTTCCATTCCCCAGATTGGGAAAATTTTCATCAAGAATTTGTTCAACTGTATCTTTTAGTCTTCTTTCTTTCTCCTCTTCCTCAGGGATCCCAATAGTTCTGACATTGGAATGTTTCATGGCCTTATTTATTTCTCTAATTCTATTTCCATGGCTTCTAAGCTGTTTGTGCCAGGCCTCCTCCTGATCCTTTTTCTCTATCAGTTTGTCCTCTAGATCACTAATTCTATCTTCTGCCTCAGTTACACTAGCTGTTAGAGTATTTAGATTAGATTGGATCTCATTGATAGCATTTTTAACTTCTTCCCTATGTAGCTTTCACTTCTGCCCTTAGAGATTCCGTGTTGTCACTAATGGTTTTCTCTAACCTAGCCATTGCCTGGATAATTGTTACCCTGAATTCCCTTTCCAACATACTGTTTATGTCCATATCCAATAGTTCTGATGGAGAGGGCACAGTCTCTGAATTTTTCCTTTGTTGGATGTTCCTCCTCCTAGTCATTTTGGTGAGAGGTGGTTGAGGGGATGTATAGCTGAATATATCAACCATGATCCAAGCAAGGTGCACCCTGGAATACTTCTGAGCAATAGGAAGTCACTACCAAAAAGAAAGAAAGAAGAAAAAAAAGGGGGGATAGAGAAAGAGAGAGATAGGAAAAGAAAAAAAAAAAAGAGAGAGAGAGAGAGAGAAGACCCAGCCAGAATGGACCCCAAAGGTAAGATTTATAAGGTATACAAAAAAAAAAAAAAAAGGAACCCAGCCAAAATGAACCCCAAGGATAAGATTTATACAATACCAGAACAAAAACAAATACACAGAAACACTACAGAAGAAAAAGATGGGAGGGTGGTTATAAATCCTCAATGTGGGTGAGAAAGGGTATTTTGATTCTTCCCGGGTGTATCTTGATATCTTTGTTAAAAGATTCAACTTTCCAGAGATAAAGGGAGATTAAAACTGGTTTATATATAGGGGTAGTATTGATTAGGGAAAGAGGATTACCTTGAAGTTTATATCTATACATATTTCAAAAAAAAATAGAAAAGCAAAAGTAAACCACAGGCATATGTATGAAAAAAGTTCAGGTTAAAAGGTTATTAAGGAATGTGTTGTATTAAACCTCTAGTTGTAACGGTAAGTAGGTTAAAAAATTAAAAAGAACAAGAATAGTGAGAACAAATTAAAAATAAAGGTTATATCAATGAAATATACAGGTTTTAGGGCAATACTGGGAGCTTAATATCTTGTTTTCTCCTGATATTGGGGTTTTACAGTTTTATGGGTACACTGTGGTTGTTGTCCTCTCATTCTTTTGACTGCCTTTCTGGGGGAGGAGCCTGCCACATTGTTTTCAGTAGGTCTTGCTTTGGTTGAGTCCTCCTGCTCCTGATCAAGGGGCTGGGCTATGTGGAAACTGGTTTTTCAGGCTTTTGTTGTCTGGAGGTTTTTTTCTTTGGCGGCTTTTTGCAGCTTTTTGGAGGTTTAGTGGAAAGCACCTGCACCCAGACCTCCATGTCAGAGAGAAGCCTCAGTCTGCTCCTCTTTGGGTGGTCCAGAACACAAGACTCCCCCTCTGAAAACTTTGCTGAGCCATGCAACTTTCCACAGACAGAGCACATCCCCAGCTACCATCTCAGGAGTTGCCCAAAGATCCCACTTGTCTCTGCACCCCCGTGCCACTAAAACCATGAGCGATATTAGTCCAGGGAGCCCAGACAGTGGTCTGGGGTCCAGATCTCAGGGTTTTCACAGGTTGCTGCCTGGTGAGAGATCCCAACCAGAGATAGTGCACTAAGCTTTTCAAGCCCAGGCTGGAAGTGTACAGACTCTCAGCTGGTCCTAGAGACCACTGGCTAGCATCCTCAGGGAGCTCTCTCAAGCATGGGTGGTGAGCGCGGTTCAGACCCCAGTCACACAGTGCACGCAGAGCACAAAAGGCTGTGGTTCTAGAGAGCACCACCTGACATCCACATCAGACTCCCTCATGCGTGCCGGCAGGAGTGCACCTAGCTGAGTGGTGGTGCATGCAGCAGAAAGCTGGGGGCTCAGGGACCACAGCCTGAAGGATTTGTTGCACTCTTTCTGGCATGGGTGGTCACTGGCGGTGGCCATCCTCCGTCCATGGGCTTAGGCCCATGCCTGTGACCTCCCGATTCCACCAGTTGCCCCCTTTGCTCTTTTTGATTGTTTTTAACTAGACTCCAAGTTAATGCTGGTCTCCAATCACAGGGCACTTTCATATTGGGGTATTACTTTCTAGTGGATGGCTTCTGGTTGCTCCCTCCCCCTTCTGTTTATCCTCCAATATCAGCATATCAGCCCGATGTTCCCACTCCACTTTATCTCTGCACTGGAGTCTTCTGCCCCCATAGAGTTCCAGAAGTGTATAATCTTACAGCTCAGGCTGATTTCATGGGTGTTCATAGTGTTCTGGTAGATAATTAGCTCACTTTAGGGGACCAGTTGAAACACAGTCTCCTACTTTTCTGCCATCTTGTCCCTCCTCCCCCCCATATAATTCTTATATTAAATCAATCTGTATACTAGTCCAGTTGACAGGGTTCTAGCCAAAGGACCTAGGAGAATAAGGGGAAAAATAATTATTTCCTCCCCTACAGCTCATACTTGGAATCCTGAATAGTTATTACTTTGACCAACAGATCAAACATTTCTGAGGCAGAGCCTCAAAAGGGCTCACATATATCCACTCTCTCTTTTCATCATTTGTCTGTGACATGATGAAAACCTAGGGGTAAATTTGGAGGATCAACCACATAGAGCACAGATGGGAAATCCATGTCAAGATCATCCTAGATTAACATATCCTTAATTGATCTGCAAGGTGTCCACAGACAAATGAACAAGTTAACCAAGGTAGACTAAGTCTGAACTGCATCAATAGTACCACCCAGCTAACTAACTGGCTCATAAACAGAAGTAACATCTATTGTCCTATGCCACTGAAGTTTTCTCAGAGTTGTTACACAATGCTGTTGTGCAAAAGATAGCTTATAAAGAGATTTAACATTAATAATGAATCTTAAATATTATACAAGTCCTATGACATTATGGACTTTAAGAAAGTTGGCATTACATTTTATTTTGCTTTATTTGCTTTATTATTAATATAATAATGTGATAGCTAAGATCTGAAACTTCACCCATCCTCCATTTTGTGTTTAAATAAAGTCCTAAAATAAATATGGGGGTGGAGGTATGGAGAACCCAACATATAATTAGAGTTCTTGTGTGATTCTGGAGTCTCTTATCTCAGTATAAGTCCCTGGCATTTATTGAAGCATTTGCTTTCTGATCTCCGGGACTTTAATGTCACTGTAAATGCCCTGCTTTTCCTATTTCCCTTCCAAAATATTTATTCTGATAGATTATTTTAGAGTCATCAATTTTTAAACAGATCACTACTAGCTAAATTTAGCCCAGGGGAACCCAGACTTTCTTTCTAAGCTTTCTTGCTCATTCTATATTATTTACACATAGAAAGTCTCCTTTTATTATTTAATTTATAATTTATATGTGTAAAAGTAACACTAGATAAATTGAAGGATGGAATTTAAATTATCTTTATTACATTATTTTTAAGCCAATGTATTTGAGAGATATGCCATTATACTTAAAAAAATCATTTTTATCTTATTATTTATTTTTTTATTTGAAGTGTGCAATTGGGGGTGGGCAGAGGGAGAGAGAGAGAGAATTTTAAGCAGGCTCCACATCCAATGCAGAGCCCTGTGCACGGCTTGATCTCACAACTCTGAGATCATGACATGATTCAAAATCCAGAGCCATATGCTTAACCAACTTAGCCACCCAGTTTCCCCATACCATTATACTTTTGAGTCAATAAAATTTTACTGAAGAATCAAATGTAAGGTACTGTGTCATTGTGGTTATTAAAAAATTAAGTACAAGTGTACTTTTTTTTTTTAGAAGAAGGAATTCTAGACTTCTTAAAAATGGTGGATTAAATGATTCTGAAATACTTTTTTTTTTAAGATTTTATTTTTTTAAGTAATCTCTACACCCAATGTGGGACTTGAACTTACAACCCTGAGACTGAGAGGACCACACTTAACCAAGCCAGTCAGTGCCCCTGAAATACTTTATTTCTAATGATATTTTTGTTCTGAAGTGTTTCATAAATGGAAAAATACTACTTGGTAATGGAATAATAGACCCTCTACTCATTTTAGTCATATAGCAATGGATATTTTTCTACCTGGATTGCTATATGCCATATGGATTCTCAATAGAATACTTGAGGGAATAACTTCAGTAAAAGTTTTATTCTACTAAGCATCATTGGGTTTAATTTCAGGTTATAGGAACACTACTACTAATGAAATATTAGTGGTTACAATCTTTTCTCTCTGTTCCACATAGGAGAGGAAACTTAAAAAGGCAGGTGTTACATTACTGAATTGCTGTATGAGTTCTAGTAGTTTGAGGGTGGAGTCTTTCGGGTTTTCCATATAAAGAATCATGTCATCTGTGAAGAGAGAGAGTTTGACTTCTTCCTTGCCAATTTCGATACCTTTAATTTCTCTTTGTTGTCTGATTGCTGTTGCTAGGACTTCTAATACTATGTTGAACAATAGTGGTGAGAGTGGGCATCCTTGTCGTGTTCCTGATCTCAATGGGAAGGCTGCAAGCTTTTTCCCATTGAGGATGATATTTGCTGTGGGTTTTTCATAGATAGATTTGATGAAGTTCAGGAATGTTCCCTCTATCCCTATACTTTGAAGTGTTTTAATCAGGAACGGATGCTGGATTTTGTCAAAAGCTTTTTCTGCATCAATTGAGAGGATCATGTGGTTCTTCTCTCTTCTCTTATTGATTTGTTCTATGACATTGATTGATTTGCGAATGTTGAACCATCCTTGTAACCCAGGGATGAATCCCACCTGGTCATGGTGGATAATCTTTTTAATGTGCTGTTGGATCCTGTTCGCTAGGATCTTGTTGAGAATCTTAGCATCCATATTCATCAGAGATATCGGTCTGAAATTCTCCTTTTTTGGTAGGGTCTTTGCCTGGTTTGGGGATCAGGGTAATGCTGGCTTCATAAAAAGACAATGTCCAGAAATCAGTGGCTTTCTTATACACTAACAATGAAAATACAGAAAGGCAAATTAGAGAATCGATTCCATTTACTATAACACCAAAAACCATAAGATACCTCGGAATAAACCTAACCAAAGAGGTTAAAGATCTGTACTCGAGGAACTACAGAACACTCCTAAAAGAAATCGAAGAAGACACAAAAAGATGGAAGACCATTCCATGCTCTTGGATGGGAAGAATAAACATCGTTAAAATGTCTATACTGCCCAGAGCAATCTGTACTTTTAATGCCATTCCGATCAAAATTCCACTGGTATTTTTCAAAGAGCTGGAGCAAATAATACTAAAATTTGTATGGAATCAGAAGAGACCCCGAGTTGCTAAGGAAATGTTGAAAAACAAAAATAAAACTGGTGGCATCACGTTACCTGATTTCAAGCTTTACTACAAAGCTGTGATCACCAAGACAGCATGGTACTGGCATAAAAACAGACACATGGACCAGTGGAACAGAGTAGAGAGCCCAGATATGGACCCTCAACTCTATGGTCAAATAATCTTTGACAAAACAGGAAAAAATATCCAGTGGAAAAAAGACAGTCTCTTCAATAAATGGTGCTGGGAAAACTGGACAGCTATATGTAGAAGAATGAAACTTGACCATTCTCTTATACCATACACAAAGATAAACTCGAAATGGATAAAAGGCCTCAACGTGAGACAGGAATCCATCAGAATCCTCGAGGAGAACATAGGGAGTAACCTCTTTGATATCAGCCACAGCAACTTCTTTCAAGATATGTCTCCAAAGGCAAAGGAAACAAAGGCAAAGATGAACTTTTGGGACTTCATCAAGATCAAAAGCTTCTGCATAGCAAAAGAAACAGTCATCAAAACAAAGAGGCAACCCACGGAATGGGAGAAGATATTTGCAAATGACAGTACAGATAAAAGGTTGATATCCAAGATCTATAAAGAACTCCTCAAACTCAACACACACAAAACAGATAATCATATTAAAAAATGGGCAGAAGATATGAACAGACACTTCTCCAATGAAGACATACAAATGGCTACCAGACACATGAAAAAATGTTCATCATCACTAGCCATCAGGGAGATTCAAATCAAAACCACATTGAGATACCACCTTACACCAGTTAGAATGGCCAAAATTAGCAAGACAGGAAACAACGTGTGTTGGAGAGGATGTGGAGAAAGGGGAAACCTCTTACACTGTTGGTGGGAATGCAAACTGGTGCAGCCACTTTGGAGAACAGTGTGGAGATTCCTCAGGAAATTAAAAATAGAGCTTCCCTATGACCCTGCAATTGCACTGCTGGGTATTTACCCCAAAGATACAGATGTAGTGAAAAGAAGGGCCATCTGTACCCCAATGTTTCTAGCAGCAATGGCCACAGTCGCCAAACTGTGGAAAGAACCAAGATGCCCTTCAACGGATGAATGGATAAGGAAGATGTGGTCCATATACACTATGGAGTATTATGTCTCCATCAGAAAGGATGAATACCCAACTTTTGTAGCAACATGGACAGGACTGGAAGAGATTATGCTGAGTGAAATAAGTCAAACAGAGAAAGTCAAGTATCATATGGTTTCACTTATTGGTGGAGCATAACAAATAATATAGAGGACAAGGGTAGATGGAGAGGAGAAGGGAGTTGAGGGAAATTGGAAGGGGAGGTGAACCATGAGAGACTATGGACTCTGAAAAACAACCTGAGGGTTTTGAAGGGGCGGGGTGGGAGGGTGGGGGAACCAGGTGGTGGGTATTAGGGAGGGCACAGATTGCATGGAGCACTGGGTGTGGTGAAAAAACAATGAATACTGTTACGCTGAAAATAAATAAAAAATTTAATTTAAAAAAATAAATAAAATGTCATTTTCTAAAAAAAAAAAAAAAAAAAAAGGCAGGTGTTATGATGTTTGTAACCAGTTTTTCATCCACAGGTCAAGTTTTCTTACCATAGGGTGTGTGTCAATGCCCATCTGATGATCATTGCACAAAAATGAAATAGAAAACCATAAAATCATCATCATACAGTGTAAATATAGTATTATTCTGTACTGAGGAAAAATTTACAACAGAAGAGTCACACATAATTCCCAAGTTTTAATTATCCAACAGAAACATATTCTTAGCCTGATAATATTTGAACTGGACATACCATGGAAGAGATTCCAACAAAGAAACTTCACCTCTATAATGTAGATATTTATAGCAAAAGATGATTAAGAAACATATAAGCAATTATAGAATAATAGCACTTGCAAGAAAGAAATCTTCCTTGCTCAGTCTGTTCTTCAAATAACCTACATAAGTCCAGTTGAATCACCTCTTTAGTAAGCTACAGGACAGTGGGGAAAAAACTAAGCCTTTAGGACCAACTGATTACACCCTTCTTTATGACCATGAAATAAAGTTCCTCCTTCATTTTGTAAATATAGCCCTGAGCACTTATATAAAGTTACAAAGACACATTAGTTAAGATTTTAGGTAATTGCCCCAATAGTAGATAGAGATGCATGTTACAAAGTATTGAAACTGGGTGACAGGGGTAAGAGGAAAGATAATAAGGAGGAAGGAGTTAAGCACTGGGTTTGTGATCTATGACCCTCCCATTACTGGACAGATGCTCCCGAATCATTACAAGAGCTGTTAATAAAATATTCATGGAATTTATATATTTAACAATAGGAATTAAAAACTACAATTAACATTTTCTAATCTTCATGATAACCCCATTAGCTAAATTATTGTCTTCATTTTCCTTTTGAGGACACTGAATCACAAATATGTTAAATTACTAGCCATATATCAGACAAGTTGTATGTAGGAGAGAACATTTCAATATTCAGCTATCTGATTTCTACTCTTTGTTTCTAATAATTATACTAAATATTTGTACAGGATTTTTTGGACTTCTGCGGGATTTTGGAATGAAAATAAAATTTTGATGACAAAGAATAAAATACAATATTTATGGAGCAGAGGACAATGTATTAGGTTTATCTTAGGACTAGAACGTATGTACTACATACTAGAAATATTTCTTAGTGCCTCTTTAGAATTAAAAATTTATTTTTACCAGTCGATTTTGATAGAACCCAGATATGGGATTTAGTACTTGTGTTCTATTTGAATCAGCCAAAATGAGAGTTCCTTCAATCTTGTAAATTGTTCACATCTAAGATTGTCCAGTTGACTTGTTTTAAAAATATTAAGAATTGGGGCTCAGTTGGTTAAGCATCTCACTCTTGTTTTTGGCTCAGTTCATGTATGGTCTCAGGGTTGTGAGATCAAGCCCTGCATCTCCACGTTGAACACAGAGTCTGCTTGAGATTCTTTCTCTCCCTCACCTTCTGCCCCTTCCCCACACTTGCACTCTCTCTCTCAAATAAATAAATAAAATCTTTAAAAAAATATTATAGATATTTAAGAATATTAAAAATAAAATAAATATTTTATTTAAAAATTTGTTTCAAGTATATAATAGTTTAAAATATAACAAATAAATTTAAAACAACTTTCTTTTTAGTTTCATTTAGAGAAAATTAGCTTATCCTCATGAATGGCAGACAGATCTGATCCAGAAAATTATGGTCCTTAGGTTTTAAAATGTTTATCAGCTAAACTTCTGCTATGTTATATACTTATTAAAGTTTACATAAAAATTTAAAGGCCAGAAAAGCTGAGGTCTTCAGTTGCATAATTGCTTTAAGGTTTAATTTGCTTCATAACTTATCTTTTTCTAATTGATCTAAGCTGCATACTCAACGAAAATAAGCATAAAACTTTCCTTGTAGTTACATGTGCTAGAGTCAATGATACTGAAGGACAAATATATAGATTTTATCACTTGCTTCGTCTGAGAGTAAAAAGATAAATTAAAACATTTTAAAATAAAAATGGTCATGAATATTTGCTGTTTTTCAGAGGGGAGTCCAGAAAACTTATAGGAGATAAAAAGCTTTACTCTTAGTTCATCTGAATTCTAATATTATAGAAATAATGATGCTTCAGCAGAAAAATCTATAATGATGGCTGACTTCTCAATCACCAGCCATACAACACTGTCATTAAACTGAACCCTGGCTTTTACTGTTTATGTGGAGTTTGGAGAATGCATACGGTCAATGGCAGATGTGTGTTTTAAAATGAGTAAGAGTTTACTACTAACTAATGAGTTTTCAAAGCAGTAAAAATTAGTGCATGATGAATAGTACTGAGGTAAGGAAAGACATGCTTCACATTGGAAACCCAGAAAAGTTGTGTATTTTTTAGTTCACAACAGTCATTTCAGGTATTATATTAACAAAATTAGTTCTGCCTTGAATATTTCTACATGGTCAATATTTGTGATCACAAATTTTCTGCAAAATAAGAAATTGTCTCTCCATAATAAAGGAAGAGCTTACAGAAAAGAAAAAAAATGCTAAATATAATGAAATAATTGAATTCTAGGACTATTAAAGAGAGGAATGTGTTCATATCTGTCAGAAGTTTATCATGTTCTATTTCTAGAGTTTGAGAGAAATCAGTGAATTTTCACAGGGAAAATTATTGGCAAAATAAAAAATTTTCATCAATAAAATTTGCATAAATTTCATTAGAATTTCTATCACTAACATTTCCAGGAAGCTGGCTTATTTTATATGCTCTAGATTTTAAATTAATACAGAAAACTAGAAGGAAAAGACTAATTGCTTATATTACCATGGTATAGAAATTGGCTTTTCTTTATAATTGTTTTGTGTTCTAATTTTTATTTATTTGTGTAAGTAATAGATAACTAAATGGATATACATGTTATATAAGAACAGAAGTTTCTGATTCATAACATTATTTCAAATATATATATATAATTTTTATTTGTGTGTTGGTAAAATAATCTTCATTTGTTTTACTAGAATTTTTCAATGTAAACATTTCTTGAAACTATAAATATATAAGGTATGGAGATAAAGTAGCACTCTGTATCACTATAAATTTGGGTTCAGAGTAATTAATTTACTCTGGAAGATTTTCACTTTTATATTATTTTTATTTTTAAACTACTGTTTCATTTCCTTAGTGGAAGTGGAATCAATTTTAGGCCTCATTGATAAAAATGCTTCTCAACTAGACTGATACAGTTATGAAGTGTGTTTCCTTATCTAGCAGATGTTGTAAGTAAGTAAATTTGATATCACATGAAAGAGTAGCTGTAGGATTCTGGCTTTTGATCAATTAAGCCAAAGAGCTCAATAAGTAGGTATTTCACAGACATTTGTTCTGTGAATAAATGGATGTAACTGGGCTTTGGTGTTTCATAAGTAAACAGAAATATAGCGGTGTAACTTAAGTTACCAGACTCAGTGGAAATGTTACAATTCTTTACGGTATTTGGATGGATTCTACCTTTAGAAAGACCAGTCAACATTTGGGAACAAACTAGATGTCTATAATCTTTGTGATGTCATAGGGAGACTTAGTTATTTGTCAGTTGTAAGAACTGAGCCCTACATAGAGAATGGGGATATTAATTCCTACCCCACGGGGTACAAGAGAATTAAATAAGACCATCTTATTTCATACAGCATGTGGTATCTATACTTTTCATGCACATCATGTAGCTATTGCTTCTGGCATAAAATTAATATTCAGGATTTTTATAGCTGCATTCATTCAATATTATAAATTAATATCCAGATGTCTAATAATTCAAAATATCTGGATTGTATGGTTCTATAATGGTCACTAAAGCAAAAACGCTAGCTCAGTATTGTTCACTTCTGCAGACCTTTAGAAAATATGATATTTTCATTGATTTTTTTTTTTTTTTCTTAATCAACCAGTAAACATTCTCTGCTTCCTCTGGTTTGAAGCTTTGGAGTACTGGTCTCTTTTTATGAGACTATCAAAAGTTACTAAATTAGGTGATTCTTTTCTTGGCAGTTTGTGGTCAAGGAGGATATTATTTTCTCTCGACTACCCATTGGATAATAAGATTTCTTTGTTTGTTTGTTTTGAGGTGATGGTGGTGTTGGGGATTGCATTTGAATCTATTTTGTGTTGGGTTTTACATTGGCAGTGCAACGTACGAGTAAAGCAAAAGGATTGGTCTGTCATTTACAGTTTGACCTTAGGCAGATGACAACTCTTTAGCTTCGCAGTTTGTTCTTCTCTTAAAATAGGAACAATATACCTTAAAGTGTTGTAAAGATCACAACAGGGAAATGTGGTTTGTATAAGGGCTAAAAATAATGCCTGACATTAGTAAAAAATTTACAAGTATTAATTACTAATATTTTAAATTTTATTCTAAATTAAATAATAGTTTTAATGTATTTTTTGCTATGCAACTGCTAAAAAGGCAATTTTGACATTAAAATTATAATATATTTTAGAACAGCAAATAGAGTATAGGTTTGTCTGCTACTGAAAGTAGAGCATTCCTATGAAACTTTTCATAAACCAAAGCAAGGCAATGAGAAGTGTACCCCCTGCTTTTTGAAAGTTAGTATTATGGCCACTTCACGTTTACTGAAGACGTCCATTAGTACCTGTTTTTAGTAACTAAAAGAAATTCTCAACAGGATTTTTGTTTTTCTGAAAAAGGTTGTTATAATACTAATGTAGGTCTTTCATAAAAGCAAAGTGGCATAACTTTTAGAAAGGGAGGCATACCTGCATAATCCTATTTTTACAGAAGATAATACATATATACTCTATAGATGCAAGGAAATTCTGAAATTATATCATCTAGATAATAATAGTCATCATATATAGGTGGGTAGGATACTTTTTAATAAGCAATATATTTTTAAATTTTATATCCAATATATTTTTAATAAAAAGTATAATTTTTACATTAAGAACCAGTTAATAGAACTTTAAGCAGCTTTCTAAAGGATTTACAAATATGTGAATTTTTCATTCAGGATCCCCCACTGGCAATCACAGGAGATGTTACAAACTGCATTTGAAAATAATTCCAAAAAAGTGTTGAAATCCTCTGGCAAAATTATCTTTAGCCTTCCCCATTTTGTACTTGGTGAATCTCCAATATGAGGGCAAGGTGATTTATTATCAGCTCAAGGAACAACCATTTTGATTTGCATTTCAAAACCTTACTTGATGGCTTCCTGGTTTGCATTAAGCTTGATAATTTCTTTTAGGTCTTGGGCCAATCGATTTGTGTTGATATGCGGAAAAGGAATTAAAAGCATTGCATAGATGATAAGCATCAGAAGATTGTTTTGGGTAAAACCCTTTTGTAGCAGGTGTAGGAATCAAGGAGAAATGCCTTGCTGTCTATTCCATAATACCAGTTGAAAGGCGTAAGACATTTAATCCTCTCAGGCTGGGTATAATCTGAAACTAGCCCCAGCAAGCGGAGAGCAGGGAGAGATTGGAGGAGAGGAACAGGCTGGTAGGTGGCAGGGGTTCTGTTTTGTTTTAAATATTTTATTTATTTAAGAGGCAGAGAGAGAGAGGGGGAGCACAAGCTGAGGGGAGGGAGAGAGCGAGAGAGAATTTCTAGGAGATTCCTGCTGAGTAGGGAGCCTAATGGGGAGCTCGACACAGAGCTTGACCTGGGGCTCCATCCTAGGGCCCTGAGACCATGACCAGAGCCAAAGTCAGATGCTTAACTGACTTAGCCACCCAGGTGCCCTGGTAGGTGGTAGTTTTAATAAGCAAAAGGAATTTACATATGAGGCAAGACAAATGGATCTGTGCACCCACCTGCCCCATCTTAAAAGTTTATAAAGAGGCCTTAAATGCGTTCAGTCACTTACACTGTGCAAATGTTCTTTACATCCTATCACGATGTCAGGGCTATGTCCTCTGAGCAGCCTCTGGGAGTAAGAAAGGCAAACAGAAACTACATTTCAAAGACTGAGGGAGGTTGAGGAGCGTCCGTGGGCCCAGGTGAAGCTCACTGGTCAAAGGTCAAATTGGCAGTTCACGTCTTTTCCATGGCGTTCCTCCAACATCTGGGAGACAATCTTTCCTTATTATCACAAACTGAGCTAAGTTTAGAAACATGTCACAGCCTCTAGGTAACAGGGAATTTAGATATCACCGGCAAGTTGCCACTTCTCAGATGTCCACATATTGTAATGCTTCCTCGATTTACCATACTGTTGTGCCATCATATTTTGTTCGTGTGGAGCAGGAACTGGTTTTGGTAATAAATACTGTTCTGTAGAATACTCATTTGGGAGGGCAAATATACTCCATGTAATTTACTTAATGCTGCCACTTCACTTATCTGAACTAGGAAATATAGTAAGACTAAAGAGCAAAAGTTGATTTCTGGTTGCCAATTGTTTAGGCATGTACTTCAACAGAAATTTTTTTCTGAAAAGATTTCTCACCAAATTATTTTTTCTTTCTTTCTTCAGCCAATATAATACAATAGATTGGCAATCTTTGCAAAACTGACCATAGAAATGATGTATTTTTCCTCTTTTTGATCACATTTTATAAATATATGTAAAATATTATATGTATTTAAGTACATAATATTTATATGCAACATATATTATTACATATGCTATTATTACTATATATATATGTGTGTGTGTGTATATATATATAAAAGATATGAAAGATGCATAGGAAGGATTCACTTTCTATTAACTCTTGCTTTTAGGGGCACCTGGGTGACTCAGTGGGTTGAGCCTCTGCTTTCAGCTCAGGTCATTATCTCAGGGTCCTGGGATCGAGCCCCACATTGGGCTCTCTGCTCAGCTCTCTGCCTGCCTCTTTGCCTACTTGTGATCTCTCTCTGTGTGTCAAATAAATAAATAAAATCTTAAAAAAAAAATCTTGTTTTTCCATACCATTATTAGACTAAACCTACATATGAGTTAAGAATTAGGGGCGCCTGGGTGGCTCAGTGGGTTAAAGCCTCTGCCTTCGGCTCAGGTCATGATCCCAGGGTCCTGGGATCGAGCCCCACATTGGGCTCTCTGCTCAGCAGGGAGCCTGCTTCCTCCTCTCTCTCTGCCTGCCTCTCTGCCTAATTCTGATCTCTGCCTGTCAAATAAATAAATAAAATCTTAAAAAAAAAAAAGAATTAATTAATTCAATAACATCAGAGAATGCATACAAATAATATGCATTAATAACATTAATTTATATAAATTAATAAATTTATTTTTATAAATTAATTAATTTATAAAAATAATATTATTAATTTAAAAATATTATTTATTTCCATGTAACTTCACTCTCTTTCTCTTTCTTTTTCTTTTTAAAGATTTTTATTTATTTATTTGACAGACAGAGATCACAAGTAGGCAGAGAGGCAGGCAGAGAGAGAGGAAGGGAAGCAGACTCCCCGCTGAGCAGAGAGCCCAATGCAGGACTCAATCCCAGGACCCTGGGATCATGACCTGAGCTGAAGGCAGAGGCTTTAACCCACTGAGCCACCCAGGTGCCCCCTCTTTCTCTTTCTTGAGAAAGATTAATTGCTTAGTATTGTGTTAGACATTGAGAAAGAAAGATGAAGACATTAAGATGCCCAAATTATAAAGTTCAAAGTCTGAACGGAAAGACAATCATGTACAACTTAATTACATTACAATTTGATAAAGGCTAAGGGAGAAATGTTAATAGCACATTTTGTAAGCACATGTGGTAGAGCAAATAACTCTGCTTGTAGAGTAATGGAGACCTTCATAGAAAAGGTGATATTTAAAATGCAAATATTTCTGGCTCTACCTTAGAACATACTATTTCTCACAATCTGCATTGCTACCCTCATCATCCTAGATACTATCAAGTGTTGACTAGGGTCTCAAAAGTGGGTTAACTGGTCTCCCTGCTTCATTCTTGCCTCTGGAGTGTTCCTCACACAGCAAAATGACCCTCTTAAAATGTAAGCCATGCGTTAGTTTCCTAAAGCAGTAAAATATTGCATGTTTCATAGGTGCTAAATATTTGTTGAATGAATGAAGCAATGAGTGAATGAATGAATCAGTGAGCAGGAATTTGCCACTGAGACAGAAAAGGACATACTAGACTGATGGAAACACATGTAACAAATCAGACTTGTAAAAGCTGAAAGTGAAATTTAAAATAATAAAAACAATATGATATGAGTATTGACCTAGGAGTCAAACTGGACATGGGCCAAGCAATTGTATCACTGAACACCGGCTGAATATCATCTGAGCTGAGAAGAATTATATCTTTGGTGATAAGGACAAGTTATTTTAGCTGGAGTTTAAGTAAGTAATAGGGAATAGAAGAAGATGTAATGGAAAAGTAGATTGGGTCCAAAGTTTGGAGATCTTTGTAGGGAACTCTAAGAGATCTGATTAGGATCCTTTCCAGAAGGCTAATAGAGTTTGGCTTTTTTTTTTTTTTTCCAAAAAGAATTTGCTCTATACTTTCTCATGTTTAAAATGTTCATATGAGAAAGACAAACTGGGTAAAATCTTTCTCAGTGGTACAAGTGATTATGGCTTGAAAAGTCATATTTTCTCTGCTGTTTTAGTTAGAAACTTTTGAATCGACAGTAATAAAAACCCAACTTGAAGCAAAAAGAAAAAAAAATTATAGGATATAAGGGTGCTTCATAGAACTCAAGGACAGAGATGCAGCTGGGTCTCAGAAACAATTGAAAATAAACCACCAAGTCTCTCTACGTTTCATATTGCTTCTCGCTGCTGGTCAGCTTCATCTTTCATCTTCAGACAAGCTATTTTTCAGAACAAAAGCAGGAAAATAGTGCCACCAAGGTCTCTTGAATCTACATGTCTTCTCCTTGAGCAAAGAGTCAGAACCCCAACTCTAAATTTACATTCCTAGAAAATGTCACTGACTGGCTCAGATGTGTTAGCTTCCTGATCCTGGACTAATTAGATATAGCTAGGCAGAAGTAATGCAAGATGGATTGGAATAGATATCCTGTTTGGCTGGAAAATTAAATATGTCTAGGAAGCAAGGTCACATTTTATGAACCTATAATATGGAAATTATAATCTTAACTTGGGTTATAGGTTGAAAGATGAAATGGGTTGACATCGATATAATTGGACAGTAAACATCTAAGTTTTATCATCAACAGCTGGTAAAATTTCTTGCATTTAGGAAAATGCTCAATAAATCTTTACTGATACAGTTTATCATTGCTCCTCTACCAACTACAGATAAAGAGAGTACTGACTGTTATCACTAATCTAGTGGGCAGCAATATATTTTAATGCTTCATAATGGAAACCCTTCATCATATTCCCCAGTTTTTAACATTGCATTTTCTTAACTGATGTGTGATCCTCAGCAAGTACTTCCCCTCTCTATGTGTCAGTTTCCCCTGCTGTGAAATGGTCATTGAATTATCAGTGCTTCACAGGTCTGCCATGAGTATTACATGAGATGAAGCATGTGAAACCCCTGGAAGGCTACAGGTATCCAGTAAATGTCAGCTGGAATAATTGTCACTGGTTATTTTAGAAAAAAGAAAAAAGAAGAAAGAAAGGAAGGAAAGGAGGGAGGGAGGGAGGAACAAAAGAAAGAAAAGAAACCAATAGAGTTTCAGTTTTTGTTTAAATTGTTTGGCTCTTATAATATCTTAATAAAAATTTTGCTTTTGTGAAACAAAATGAATATAGATAACTTTGACTATAGCAAGTTGGATTTTTTTTTTTTTAACTAACTTTAGAATTTGGGGCCTAACTTTATTGGTTAATTTTTTAAGATTATTTATTTATTTATTTATTCATTCATTCATTTATTTATTTAGAGATTGTGAGTGGGAAGATGGTCAGAGGGAGAGGGAAAATCTCAAGCACACTTCACATCCAGTGCACTGGGGCTTGATCTCATGACCCTGATATCATAACCTGAGCTGAAATGAAGTCTTGGACACTCACCTAACTAAGCCATGCAGGAGCCCCTAATTTTACTGGTTAATTTTTTTAAAAATCTATAACTAGGAAAGTGCAATTTGAACTTATCAATATATCAATATATATTTATATACCCCATATATCCATATATATAAATGGAGATACTTGAAAATGATCAGGTACTAATACTTTGGTGAGGGGAATAAGATT
The DNA here is from genome assembly GCF_963455335.1 of Martes martes. Lineage (NCBI taxonomy): Eukaryota > Metazoa > Chordata > Mammalia > Carnivora > Mustelidae > Martes > Martes martes. The sequence continues at coordinate 175,251,513 of NC_137889.1, read as the reverse complement.
TCTGAACACATTTTATTTTCCAGGCTGCTGGGGTTATCTTCTTGCCATTTTTTAGTTGTGTTTTGGTTTGTTTCATCTTTACACAAATGTCTGTTTGGGGACAGTTTATTCTGGGGTACACTACATCTTTCCAGAACTCATTTTCAACTCTTTACACTTCTTAGTTGAAAATACTCAGAAAGATCAATAGGAGAAACTGTAACTTTTACAAGGAAGAGGTTTTTATGATTCATCTCTCCCTTTTCTTTTAGAAGAGGCTATTCTGAAAAGCTATTTTGGGATTTCTTTTCTCAGTGCACCATGATAAAGTAAACTTGAAGAAAGTTACAAAACCACGTTTTTCAGGATCAATAACTCAAATGGTGTTTCAGCTCTTCAATGACAGATATCATACCCAAATCCTATAGTGCTAATACATTATTACTTTTGTGCACCAGTCAGATTAGTTGACGAGATCTTGGATATCTATATTTAAATGTCTCTGCATTGTGCTAGAAACTGTACAGACCCATGGCCATTGACATTTTCTGTGGATATTGGACATGACTCTGTCTAATCTATCAAATGCAGTCTGCAGCACTGTGTTGCATACGACCAGGCAAGTAAGGGCTCTGGGTCATTAGGAACAGACAGTTTAAATGAGCACCTTTCTTAACAAACTCTTGGCTTCGAATGAGGATACAGATAAACCTCAAATAATACTAATTCAGATTTGAATAGTCTCCAACATTAAAAGGAAGTCAGGTGGGGCCCAGGCAAGGACTCATTGAGTTGTAAAAGCAATGGCACATAGAAAAAAAACCATCTTTGACAACTTTCATTCAATATCTCACTATATAAATTTGGGAGGATTTGTCAAAAAACAATCAGCTGAAGATATTCAAAAAGGAAACTATTTTAAAATAAAATAAGCACTTACACAATCTCAAAAAGATGGAAAAATATGCAGCTAACTTTTAAGCTTGCTGCTAGTTTTAAAGGAACCAGAAAACTGTAAACATTTTAGAACAGCTCTACTGCCTACATACCTGAGCAGGCTGATTCCCAGAAAAATGCCCCAAAAGTGTTGCAGTCTCATGTTTTCTGGTGTACTACCTGAATAATGGTTCCTGCTTTCCTTTCTCTTTTCATATCTCACCTGAGTCTTTTCATGATCAAACATAATTAGGAATCTTTCCAGTAAGACAGTATGAAAATGTAGTTTTCAGCTCTCTCGTCCCTGTAATGCAGAAGAGCACAGAGAAGGCTGTGGAGATGGTGCTGACATGCCAACAGACATCCAACCACAGCTGAGTTCGATTTCTTTTTATCTTCATGAAGAATTCTCAACAAGGTTGTAATGGACATTGAATAGATACCATTTTGAAGACTGTATCTAGGAGAAATGATGATTTTCTTTACTTGCTTCTCTCCCATCTCTGTTGGTAACAGCCTTGGTTATTTGTGCCATTTTTTGAGGATCAAACAACTGGTTTTCAGTTCATTACTTATAGGGTCTCATGTCCATATTTCATCTTTCTGCATTTTTATAATTTTATCTTTAAAGTGCAAAAAAATAATGTTAATTTCATTAGCATGTGATGAAGACTAAACATATCCATGCCTAGGAGGTACCACATCCTGGATGATGAATAGTTTTCCAATTGTTTCTGCAAACAGCCTCATGCGGCTTCTTCCATTTATAGGTAAGAAATGTGCAATGTAGATATTCAGAGCACAATTAAAGTCAGAACCTGGTATGTGGAGTGTTTCTGATTTTAACGTTTCTTATTTGAATGAGAAAATGTTAAGAAGATGGATAGAAAAGTAGTGTTCAGTTGCAGAAATGTAGATGATGTGATTTAAACCATTAATAAAATACTGAGATGAGGCCACAGTTCATTTTCTGCATGTTTTCTCTAAACATGAATTCTTTTCTCTGGAATCACCAGAAAAATTCAGTCATACCAGAAAAACATGATGCTTGTTTAAAATAGAAGTCCTGCAGTAGACAAAGCAAGGGTGATTATTAATGCAGAAGTACATCTCTATCTGAGCTCAATAAATGACTGCCAATGGAGGAGATTAAGAGATTGCCTTAGAAAGCACAACTTTGATCTACTTGTGGGTCCGTTACTAAACAGACTAATAAAGACTCAAAGATTAACAACTCCTCAGATTTGCTGGATGATAATGATCTACAATTTTCTATATGACAGTGGATACGACACAAGAGAACAGTAGGAAGTATTGTAATGCAAACTGCATTATATTCCTAGCACATAAACAGACAGTCAGATTCGAGGTATGTTTACACCCTGACAGGATTCCTGTACATATCTGGAAGATAGATTGTTAGAATCAGATAATTGCCTCTGGAAGAATAATAGTTGAATCATTTGGATTAGTGTCATAATAATCATTTTAACATTTATCATCATTAGTTTATTTTATGAAGAGTATAAGTCTAATGTCTTGGTTTTTCTTGACCTCAATTTTAAATTGGACTGTGAAATTGCATACGATTCTCTGTTTTTCCTTGTTTGCATTAGTCTTCTTAAAAAATGTGATACAAAAACTTGTGTGTGCCTATTCTAAAATATTTAATTGAACTGATATGGATCTTTTTTTATTTTGTTTTGTCTTAATGAGATAAACAAGCACATGTTTAATGACATTATTGAACATACTTGGCTTTCTTTAAATTAGAGCAAAAAAAATTCAATTACTAAGAATTTATCCAACAAATGTTTATAACAATTGAACAACTCTGAAGAATATAAAAGTTAGAAAATCTGGAACTTTTTGGGGCGCCTGGGTGGCTCAGTGGGTTAATTCTCTGCTTTCGGCTCAGGTCATGGTCTCAGGGTCCTGGGATTGAGCCCCACATTGGGCTCTCTGCTCAGCAGGGAGCCTGCTTCCCCCTTTCTCTCTGCCGGCCTCTCTGCCTACTTGTGATCTTTCTCTCTCTGTCAAATAAATAAAATAAAATCTTAAAAAAAAAAAAAGAAAATCTGGAACTTTTAATCTCAAAAGTGTACATATATGTATGGTTTCACTAAATGAAAGGTCCCACTTTTGGTGTTTTTAACTCAACTTTTTAAATAAATTCCTGAATAATAAATTTAACAGAATCATGATTATTCATAAGAAATGACAGTGAATAGAGTTTGAAATATAATTGCCTCTCAAGCTTCTTATTTAATATTTCAACAAAGGTTCTAAAATGTGCATTAGTCCCCTTCTTTGATACTTCATTTCACCAATAGTTCACCAATTTCCTCATACTTAAAAGAATAACTCCAACTGTTACTTTGGATTAATCTACTTTAAATTCATTAGTATTACTTCCTTCATGAGGAATTTATTTTAGAGTTGTCTGTCTTGTTTATTGACCAATTCTAGTCATCAAGGTTGTTTTTAAGAGGCAATGTGGTATGGTGACTAAGAGTTAGTGTGATGATTAAAACAGTTGTGTTGGGGAACCATGTGTCTTAGAATTCACCAGCTGTGTAACCTTGGACAAATTACTCAAATACTCTCCCACCTACATAATAAAGAAAATAACAATATCTGTCTTGCATGATTATTGTTAGGATTAAATGGGAAAATGCTAACAAAGTATTCAAAATAGCATCTGACACAAGTAAGTGTTCAAAAACGTAATTCTATTAATACAACATTACACATGTGAAAAGTCTTGAAACAGAGGAAAGCAGAACTACCTTTTCAAATATACATTAAATTTTGTCAAAGAAGTCGTTATCATAGAGTTAAAGATCAGTGACTCATTGGCCTAAGGGCTCAAGCACAAGAATCAGTGAAACAGAAAACGTAAAGTTAAGCAAATTCTCCAAGAGTGTGCAATCTACTGCTCCATGTAAGTGTGACCTAAATGTATCTCAGCAAGTGTAATATAAAGATTGGAATCACTGTTTTAAACACACTTTTCAGGGTTGATGGCTATTTGTATCTCTGATTTTTCTGAATTAGTATAAAGGAGAAACTTGCTAGAATATTTCTGAAATCAAAGGTCCATAGAATGTGTAGTATTCTGCATCCTTTTTCACACAAATGAGATTACTGCATCAGTATTTCCCCTTTTTAGAACATAGCTTTCATTTCATGATATTACAGTGTGCTTACTCATCAGTGAGCATCTTATGGGATGCTGCATGATATTGAGAATCAACCTCCATTACAGTTCAACTTAATTGTACTTTTCTTGTCTTTTCTAATAGCATTTTGGTTTCTTATCTATAACTGAATTGAAAAAAAAAGGAAATTAAAATCATGGATATATATATACCTATTTCAAGGTTCTATTTGCTGATTCTAAATGCAAAATGTTTTTATCTGGGAACATTATAAATTACTCTGATTTCTTTGAATTGTCATCAAACAATTGAGAAGATAGAAATGCAACATCTTCCATATAGCAAATATATGGATTTATTGCAACATTTTTTTTCTAAAGAGTCAAATTGACCTTTTCAACAAATACCTTTTTTTGTTGTTGTTGTTGTTGTTTGAGCGGTTTTAAGTTTACAGCAAAATTGTGTGGAAAGAGCAGAGAGTTCCCACATACAACACTCCCTGAACCTCCACCACACTTCCCCCAACCTCTGCATTAGCATCCTCCACCAGTGTGGTATGTTTGTTAGGATCAATCAACCAACACTGACACCTCATTATTACCCATAGTCCATGGTTCACATTAAGATTGATTCTTGGTGTTACACATTCTAAGGGTTTGGACAAATAGATAGTCATATGCATCCTTCATTATAGTATCACACAGAAGAGTTTCACTGCCTTATAAATCCTCTGTTCTCTATCAGTTCATCCCTTCCTCCCCCAATCCTTGACAACCACTAATTTTTTGTACTGTCTCCACAGTTTTGCTTTTTCCATAGGGTCATATTGTTGGGATCGTACAATATGCAAACTTTTCATATTGGCTTCTTTCACATAATAATATGCACTTAAGCTTCGTCCATGCCTTTTTGTGGTTTGATAGTGATGTGGTGAACAAAGGCAAAAGAAATGTAACTTAAATTAAAATTAAAATCTCCTTACAGGGGCACCTGGTTGATTCAGTTGTTAAGTATCTACCTTTAGCTCAGGTCATGATCCCAGGGTCCTGAGACTGAGCCCCATGTTGGGCTCCCTGCTGAACAGGGAGCCTGCTTCTCCCTCTCCCTCTTCCCCTGCTTGTGTTCCCTCTCTCACTGTCTCTCTCTCAGCAAGTAAATAAAATCTTAAAAATAAAATAAAATAAAATAAAAATTTCCTTACAGTTTGCAGCCCACTGATAGATACCTGAAACGCAAAGCCTGATCTTCTTCAAAGAAGTCATGGCTGCCTTAGTGCCTTAGTAGTTAAAAATAACCTTATCTTGGCAGCAGGCCCCTCAAAGTCCTGAAAGACTTGCTTACAGATTCCTTGGAGACTTGCGCTATCTCTAACCCCCAGTGATTAAAAAGTATACAACCAGTCATTCCTCACAATCCCAGTATAGCTCTCTCTGCCTATTAGTCCTGTCCTGTGAGTAGGGAAGGGACTAAGGTATAGGCAGGAGAGAGGGGAGGCCCCTGACCAGGTTCTGAAACTATTCCTGGCAGGTGGAGAGGCTGAGACAGAGCTGAATAAGAGGTAAGGGAACAAACCAAGATGGCACAAGAATCTCAAGGCCACAAGCTTCCCAGTCAGCTCTCAATAAAAGACTACCCCTAAAAGCTCAGTGGCAACCTATTTACCTCCCCTCCCCCTCCAGAGAGAAGAGAGATTTTGTCTTTCCTTTCTGCTCTCACCTTTACTTAATAAACTTCACTTCACCCTTTTGTGTACAGGAGATTCATTCTGTGACTCTGCAAGATAAGAACCCTGCAATCCTGCAACAATAGATCATTTCTTTTTATTGCAGAATAATATTTCATTTATGAATGCACCACAGTTTTTCTGTTCACCTACTGAAATATTTATTGGTCGCTTCTAAGTTTGGGCAACTATGAATAAAACCATTGTAAACACCCACGTGCAGATTTTTGTGTGAACATGTCATCAACTCATTTGGGTAAATACTAAAGAGTGCAGGGATGCTTGGGTGGCTCAGTCAGTTAAGTGTCTGCCTTCGGCTCAGGTCATGATCACAGGGTCCTGAGATGGAGCCGCATGTCAGGCTCCCTGCTCAGTGGGGAGTCTGCTTCTCCCTCTTCCCCCTGCTCATGCCTTCTGGCACACTCTCTCTCTCTCTCTCTCTCTCTCTCAGATAAACAAATAAAATCTTTTTTAAAAAGTGTGATTGCTGGATCTTATGGTAAGAAGATGCTCAGTTTTGTAATAAATTCCCAAGATGTCTTCCAAAGTGGTTGTGCCATTTTGCAGTCCTATTAGCAACGATTGAGTGTTCCTCCTGCTCCATATTCTCTTCAGTATTTGGTGTTGTCAGTGTTTTGGATTTTTGTCATTCTGAGGGATATGTAGTGATATCTCATTGTTGTTTAATTAAACTTAATTTCAGTTAATTTTAACTGAATTTAACTTCAATTTTAACTGAATCTAAGTTTCAGTTAATAATGGATATACAATCAGAATATTATTGCTATAGGGACGCCTGGGTGGCTCAGTTGGTTAAGCAGCTGCCTTCGGCTCAGGTCATGATCCCAGCGTCCTGGGATCGAGTCCCACATCGGACTCCTTGCTTGGCAGGGAGCCTGCTTCTCCCTCTGCCTGCCACTCTGTCTGCTTGTGTTCACTCTCGCTCCTCTCTCTCTCTCTCTCTCTGACAAATAAATAAATAAATCTAAAAATTAAAAAAAAAAAGATATTATTGCTATAATTTTGTTCCCATCCCCATTTTTCAGTTGACATATATGTAACAAATATTGGATAAAACTGTGTTTAGAGGTTGAAGCAAATACAGTTGACCCTCGAGCATTGTAGAGGTTAGGGGCACCAACCCCACACACAGTCAAAAATCAGCATATAACTTTTAATTCCCCCAAACTTAACTATTAATAGCCTATTATTAACCAGAAGCCTTACAGATGACATAAACAGTAGATTAATACATGTATCATATGTGTTATATTCTGTATTCACAGAATTAAGTAAGCCAGAGAAAAGAAAATGTTACTTAAAAAATCATAAGAAGGAGAAAATACATTTATAGTACTGTAGTATATTTATCGGGAAAAAAATCCATGTATAAGTGGACCCATGAAGTTCAAATTCATGTTGTTATTCAAGAGTCAACTGTAATAACAGTTTCAATAGAGTTTAGGTTTTTCTGTTTGCCTGAACTTGGCTTAAACTTTAATATTCAGAATGAAATCCAATATTCTTGGATAACACAGTAATAAAACATTTTAACATAAACACTTTAGTATTTCCTTTGGGAGAGTCTAGCCAAAAGACACGAATCATTAGAGATAAAATAGTGGAGTAGTTTATTTGCTCAAATATTTGTATAACAATAAAACATCACATATGCAGAAAGTTTGTATCCCTATGTAATATGCATTAAATAATTGCAACTACTTTTCAACATCAAAATGTGAAAAAATCATCATATAAATACTTATGAAAGAGTTATGTTTAACTAACAAATCTATATGTTAAAAATGTTTTGGAATATTTATGTCTTTATCATAACTACAGATATTTATTTTTCCATGTTACTCTTCAATTTCACCCCAACCCTTCCCTCTATAGGGAGAGTTTGTTTACTTTACTTGCTTAAAATTTTCTTTTGTAGGTTTGTGGAGGTAAGACATTAACTACTTGTTTTCTTCCTCCACTCTATAAAGTGAACTTAAAGATTCTTATAACCTTCCTTGAAATTGAAATTGAAATACCCATATGTCAATCTTATTATGGATTACTCTTATTAAGTATTATGGATCAGGAACTGAAAATTAATTTAAATCATATCTTTACAGGAGCACCTGCGTGGCTATCTGTTAAGTGACTGACTTTTGGTTTCAGCTCAGGTCAGGACCCCATGGGTCATGAGATCCAGCCTCAACTGGGGCTCCAGATGCAGCCAGGAGCTGGCTTGAAAGATTCTCTCCCTTTGCCCCTTTCCCAACTCGCACACTATCTGTCTCAAATAAATTATTAAAATCTTAAAAATATATATTTATTTATTTATCTATTTGACAGAGAGAGAGAGTGACAGGGAGTGTGAGAGACAATCTGAAGCAGACTCCACACTGAGCACAGAGCCCCAAGGGGGTTCAATCCCACAACCAAGAGACCATGACCTGGGCCAAAGCCAAGAGTCAGAAGCTTAACCAACTGAGCCACACAGACACCCTATTAAATAAATCTTTAAATGATAACTTTACAATATACACAACACGTTAGTTCTTACTGCTCTGTTCCTAATAGAAAGAATTAAATGCCATTCTCAAGTTTAACATTATTGGTGTCATAGGAAACATAATTAAAACTGATCAATGAGGAACTAAGAAGTAATCTTGTACATATGTGAAGTCAAATTATCTGTTCTTGGTTGATTGTTGAAAAGTATAATTCTGTCCTTAACTGAATAAAAATGTTGTGTTTTTAGATTCTTAAAAGAAAATAAAACCCTGAACTCTTGGTTATTTAACTCATCAAAATTCTAGTTGTGAGATTGATTTAATGACAGAATACCTGAAAGGATTCATTTCTATAGGTATCCAAAATTTAATCCTAAAATCAAGATAGAATATGAAAAACCTGAACCTCATAACTTGGTCACTAATTAATATTACTTTTACTGAAATGAGCAGTAAGTCTGTATCTTTGACTTATAATGGAGGATGTTATGCATAGGACTCTGTGCATATCCACTGTTGCCAAGAACATCACACATACTTGATGAGAAACTAGGAGAAACACAACATCTTAGAACTTAACTCTAGGAAAAGCTGTTTTTCTTCCAAGCAGTCATTTTTATTTTTTCTTTATATCAGTGTAAACTGTAATAACAAAATTAAGAAAGTCATTATTTTCTATGTACTAGGCACTATTCTTTGTTTTTTATACGTAGTAATACATTAAATTTTCACATAAAGCCTATGAAATAAATATTTTCCTTATTTAAAAAAATTAAGATTTTATTTATTTATTTGGGGGGGAAGAGGGAGAAAGAGAGAGAGAGAGAGCACGAGCAGGGGTAGAGAGAGAGGGTGCAGCAGATGCCCCATTGAGTGAAGGGCCTGTTGTGGGGCTCGATCCCAGGACCTTGGGATCATGACCTGAGCCAAAGGCAGATGCTGAACTGACTGAGCCACACAGGTGTCCCTCTCATCTTTTAAACTATATAGTTTGATGTTTGATTCATTTCATTCTTCATTCAAAAAAGCTTAAAACAACTTTAAAACTGTGCATAATACAATGAGGTGAAATAAAAATAAAAGATAAAATTAGGGCCAATTAAAAAATACATATATATTTGAGGGAGAAAAGAAGACAAGGCCATACTGTTCATTACTGTTCATTTTCAAAGGTAAACAGAGACTGGTTAATTATCAAACTCATTTCCTTTTTCTCTTTACTCATGGAGTACAAAGCAAACTTCACTTCTCAGTTACTCTTGCAGTAAGGTTATCAACATGGGACTGAGGTCTCACCAATAAATGTGAGCAGAAATGAGGTCTGGCAATCAAGACTGGACCCTAGAGGCTCCTTTCTCATCTTTCATGGTCCATTTCCCCCAATCTGTTGCTATATCTTGATACCCAGGGCATCCTTGAAAGCCAAGAATTGCAGATGGACAAACTTCTGTCAACATAGGTCCTTGAAAGTTGATGTAGAGAGTGTAAAAGAGAGAAAAAAAAAAAAAAAAGAAGATACTGAAATTGTCCCAGTGATAAACCAAGTAGGGGTAAAAAAAAAAAAAGTTTATTAAAAGTAATTCTTGAGGGGCGCCTGGGTGGCTCAGTGGGGTAAGCCTCTGCCTTCGACTCAGGTCATGATCCCAGGGTCCTGGAATCGAGCCCCACATTGGGCTCTCTGCTCAGTAGGGAGCCTGCTTCCCCCTCTCTCTCTGCCTGCCTCTCTGCCTACTTGTGATCTCTCTCTCTCTCTCTGTCAAATAAATAAATAAATAATCTTAAAAAAAAAAAAGTAATTCTTGACTGTAGAAGGTTAAAAATTATGTAGTCAGGCTATTTTATGAATGAATTGTAAGCTTAATTTTGGGGGTCTTTAAAAGCATCCAGAAGTAGAGATGGACAGTCAAGATTTCAGGCAATCCTCAGGAGTACTGTTTCTTTCAATTTACATTTACTATTTGCTGAAAGGTGGGAATCAGAATTTTTGTGTTTTTCTCCCTGAAAAGTCCCTAAATATAGATATACCATGCTTGTATTTAAAGGCACAACTATGTGCACATATAAGTCAATTGAGTTAACATCTTCTCTGGAAAGTTGAAGAATCTAAGGGGAAACATGTTCAACTTGGGATGCATGTGAGATAAAGAAAACCCTGGAAATAAGAGTAAAAAAAAAAAAAAGATTTTATTTATTTATTTTTCTGCACATGTGTACATATGAGAGAAAGAGAGATAGAGAGAGGGGGAGCACAGCAGTGGGGAGGGGCAGAGAGAGAGGCAGACTCCCCACTGAGCAGGGAGCCCAATGTGGGATCATGACCTGAGCAAAAAGCAGATGCTTAACAGACTGAACCACCCAGGTGTCCGCAATATCATGTCTTTAGTGGAGACAGATTGGGGAATAAATACATTTCAAAAGAGGACCCTATTTCTAGGACTTTTTTTTTCTTTTTTCTGAGATTATATAAAAATGTTATGGTCTTACCAAGTGGAAAATAAATGATATAAAAAAAGATGTGAAGGAGTATTAGGTAGCTTCTCTTGGAGAAAAAAATACACAAACCCTTTTTAGTGAAGAATGTAGACTGGGCTTCTCTCCCAAAGCCCCTTAACTGTTGGCTTTACTGGAGGAAGGGGTTATATCAGAAAATTATTTTACTGCTGTAGTCCTAGAATCTTATTAAAATAATTATTAACTATTTGGTAAAAATTATCAAATTTTAATAAAATATAGTAAAATAAAATATTTGAAACTTCACATGTAATAGTATTTCAGTGCCTGGAAATTGTGTGGATTTTAATAAAATAATGAAATAAATATGATGTCTTTTTAAAAATGTACTGGATCCATACCAGGTAGTTTTCAAGGGAAGGGCAGAAGAAAGACTATCTTTGAGCCCTTGAAATGCTCATTTATTCCAGAAAAGCACTGAAATTATATATTAGCTTAGAATGTCTACTATCTTTTTTTTCAATTTAAAAATCACAAAACTGTATGCCTCAGTAACACCGCTCTATTGAAATTAGATCCTATAAGATTTTCAAGTTGAAGAAGAGTTAGTGATTGATGGATGTGCGAAGCATCATCTTCCTATAATCCTCAATCTTTCCTCATTTGGGAGTAGAATCATTTTAACAAGGATTATGCTTTATTGGTAACTTCAGGGAAAAAAACAAACAAATAAACAACAACAACGACGACAAAACCCTGAATGTAGGATCCCTGAAAGTTATTCATACATTTAAAAAAATAAGCACTTTGCAGGAAAAAAAAAATTAGGTTTTTCAGCACCTCTATACACAAAGGGAGTATGTACCTCCTCTAATATTGTGTGTGTGTGTGTGTGTGTGTGTGTGTGCGTGCATGCAAATGAGAGAAAGGGGGAGGGAAAAACACATGGTAAACATATTGGTTTTTGTGTCTGTAAATTAGGTGAATATTGAAAGGACATCTTTTAGAGTATTTCTTTTTGATTAAGCCATTTGTCATAATAATGGCCTTATGTGGGTGATATATTGCTTTTCTTGGGAAGATGGACTTGAGTACTAAGAAAAATTTAGGCTTCCATATGCTACATAATACTATCTGGATTTCCTTGGAGGGATAAGTAGAAAAAATTATAAAATATAAAGAAAATATCTATTCTTTGAGAAAAATCTCTCTCTTTCATTGAAATGTTTCAATTTGAGAAAAACAACTTTTTGGGAAATATCAAACCTTCAAAGAGGTATTCATTATTTCTATTTCAAAGCAAATAATCACTGACAAGACAATTTTTTTAAGGTAGTAACAGACAACATGTCAAGTCCAAGTCCAGGGATACATATCTATATATACAAAGAAAAGAAATTGAAGAGGACACATATACAGAGAAAGGTATTCCATGTTCCAATCAATGTTCATGTATTGAAAGAATTAATCATGTCAAAATTTTCATACTACCAAAGTAATCTATAGATTCAATGTAATCCTTACCAAAATTTCACTGGCATTGTTTCATAGAAATAGAACAAACAATCCCAAAATTTTTATGAACTACAAAAGATCCCTAATAGCCAAAGCAATCTTGAAGAAGAACACAGATGGAGTTATCATGATTTTGATCTCAAACTATATTTAAAAACCTATAGTAACCAAACAATATAGTATTGACATAAATACAAATACATAGATGGATGGAACAGAATAGAAACCCAGAAATAAATTCATGCATATATGGTCAATTTATTAATGGCAAAGGAGCTAAGAATATATAATGGGGAAAGGACAATCTCTATAATAAATAAATTGTGCTGGGAAAACTGGATAGCCACATGCCAATAAATTAAACTGGACCATCTGACACAAAAATTAACTCAAAATGAATGGAAGACTTGTAAGACCTGAAATCATAAAGCTCCTAGAAGAAAACATGGACAGTAAGCTCACTGACATAGTTCTTGGCAATATTTTTTTTTTATTTGACACCAAAAGCAAAAGTAACAGAAGCAGAAACATACAAGTGGGACTACATTGAACTGAAAATCTTCTTCACAACAACAAAATGAAATGAAATATTATTTACTCATAAAAAATAATGAAATTTTATCATTTGGGACAACATGGATAGACCTCAAGGGCATTATGCTAAGTGAAATGACTCAGACAGAGATAGAGAAACAGCCATATTATCTCACTTACATGTGGAATCCTAAACAAACAAACAAGCTGATAGATATAGAGAACAGATTGGTGGTTGCCCACTGGGTGGTAGGCAAAATGGGTGAAGACAGTCAAAAGGTACAAACTTCAAAGCATAAAATAAAGAACTCGTGAGTAAGGATCTAATGTACAGCAAAGCAACTATGGTTAATAACACCTTATTCCGTATTAATAGTTTCTAAGAGAGTGAATCTTGAAAGTTGTCATCACAAGAAAAAATAATTTATAACTATAATGGGGATGGAGGTTAACTAGTGATCATTTCACAATTTATCCAAATATCAAATCATTAAGATGGACACTTGAAACTAATATAATATTATAATATCATATGTCAATTATACCTCAATAAAAATTAAAAAATAAATATACAGATACTATATGAATACAGAGTTATATAAGGGAGGAAAATTTTTTTGAAATGTCATGAAATGACAATAGTTTCACTTAAAACTACCTAAATGAGAAGTACCAGATGAAAAGAAGTGACTGCAATAAGCAAACGGGAATGCTAACATCTTCTCCATCCCTATCATTATCTATACCAAAGTCACATTTTGATGTCCTTCTAAACACTGAGGGAAATACCCCTATGAATTCAGGAGGAGGCAAGAAAGAAGCCCCATTTGCTACCACAAGAAGGTTAACAGTTTAACATAACTCTGACTCTCCTGTGAGAATAAGCTTAGAAAGATAGAGTATAATTACTCATCATTATGGATGTATAAGCCTGGCCTCATTAATCAAGTTGAGATGAAGCAGATCCCTTATTATTACTGTAAATCTTGGGTTTAAAATAACTAGCACTTTAAATATGTTTTATGTTTGGTCAGGTTGGAAAAGCCCATTTGAAATTTAAAAGGCTACACTAGTTGTAAATTATTATCGTTTTTTAAAAGCACTTCAGAGGGGAATATGTTCACTGTAGATCGAGAAATGTTCAAGGATAGAGCTGAGTCTGTATTTAAGAGACCAGAGCAAACACCATGTGTAAAGCCCTTGGATCCATAATCAAGATAGAGAGGATCATCTAGGCATTTAAGCAAATCCATAATAATTTCTTCTGACTGAGATAGAGCACAACATCACATACTCTGCAGGAGCAATGTTAAGATTGAACAGATGCAGACAGCAAAGAAAGACAGGATTTTGGGATGTGGTCCTGCTAACAACCGTCCTTAAGTTGGCCTGCTGTGCTTATTTGTATTAATCAAAGATATGAAATAAGTTTTGGTTAAGCCTAGGTTATATGCTATACACTCTTGGTATCCTTTACTGATAGTAATCTGGATTTTAGAGGGAAGCGTTACTTTTTCAAGTCCCTACAGCCAGATTTGCCACTTCCTTTTTAATGTCAATAAAATAACAAAACAGCATATCAAGTGACTTTTTTTGTTCAAGTAGAGCACAAGATCCATGAAGGCAAGGACAAACTTCTATTGGTTACCACTCTATTGTAGCACCCAGTCTAGTGCCTGAGATAGTGAGCACTAATTTAGTGGTTCAATAAATGAATAAACAAATAATTTCTTTAAAAAAATAGTTACTATTGGGGTACCTGGGTGGCTCAGTGAGTTAAGCCTCTGCCTGTGGCTCAGGTCATGATCTCAGAGTTCTGAGATGGAGCCCTGTATCAGACTCTCTGCTCAGCAGGGAGCCTGCTTCCCCCTCTCTCCCAGCATGCCTACTTGTGATCTCTCTCTGTCAAATAAATAAATAAAATCTTTAAAAAAAATAGTTACTATTATCCTAATAATGTCACTTATTAAGTAATTACAATGTGCCAGGCACTCTATAAATGTGTTATGCAATACATTATTAACAAAATTCTTATAAAGTAGGCACTGTTATTACCCTCATTTTACAAGTAAAGATATAGTCATCCCAAGAAGTCAAATACTTTACCAGTTATACATAGGAAGTGGTGGTGTAACAATTCAAACCCAAGTAATCTGGTTCTAGATTATGTGCTCCTAACCACTATACTATACACTCGATCCAATTTTATAGGTGTTCACACATTATTGTTATCTTCCAGCCAATCTTGAAATGTTTGTATTCCACAAGCTTTGGTTCAAGTCCTCTTCAAGCCTTATCTTTCTTATCCAACCTCTTCTCTCCTATATAAAATTGTACCAATGGCCATCAAATTTGCATCTCCCATCATGATCTCTATTGGGGCATCTCAAACCCAGTAACAGACAAAACTTCTGGATACCTTGTCTCAGTAAAAGACACCGACCTCCAGGAAAATAACTTGGAATTGATTTGAAATGCCGCAATACCTTTCTGCCCTATTAGCCAATCCATTAAAAAGTCTTTTTAATTCTCCACTCTACATATCCTTCAGCATCTCTCATCTTCTCTGCACCCTAATCAAAGCCACCATCACCTTCTACCTTATTCTGAAAAAACCTCCTCAAGTGGTTTTGAGCATTTTCTCTTGCCTCTTTCAACCCACTATCCATAATGCAGGCTGCACTGATCTTTTAAAATAAATAAATAAATAAATAAAGTAAACAAACCAACAGACTCCAGGCCTGGTTTTAACATTTTCCTATATAAAACCCTTGAATGGCTTCTCCATGTATATCAGGTAAAGGGCAGGATCTTTAATGGAGCCTAAATATCCTTGTATGACATGGTCCTACCTCTCTCTCTAGCCTCATTTCTCACCTTTTTGCCTGGCTTCCTATCTCACAGACCTCTTGGAATATTTTCAGTTCCTCACATGCGCCATGCTTCCTTCCACTGAAAGACTTTTGCACCTGTTCCTTCCTTGCACTGAAATTCTTCCAGTCATCTTCTCAACCTGACCCTGGGAACATCTACTGATCCCTTTTGTCCCTAATTACATGCCACTATCATTAAAAAAAAAGAAAAATTCCCTTCGAACTTCAGTTTAGGTTATGGCACCCCATTACACACTCTAATTGAATCCAGTCTTTTCTTCCAAATGCAAATCATGATTTTATGTATGTATGTATTTTTTAGGGAGTAGGGGCAAAGAGAGACTCTTAAGCAGGCTTCATGCCCATCATGGAGCCCAACAGGAGGCTCCATCTCATGACCCTGAGATCCTGTTCTGAGCCAAAATAAAGAGTCAATTGCTTAATAAACTGAGCCACCCCACACATCATAATTTTAATTTGACTTTATGTTTATCTTCTCTGCTCAAATACCTGCCACATGAAGGTAGGATCAAGTCTTCTATTTTTAAGTATCCTCTGCACTCAACATGGGCCTCGAACTCATAACTCCGAGATCAAGCATCTCGTGCTTTATTTACTGAGCCAGCCATGTGCCCCAGGATCAAAATTTTCTGATTCATAGCCATCTAACACAGGGCCTGACTACCAAAAGTGTCCAAAAATATTTACTAGATATGTAATGCATTTGTTACTGAGAACTAGAACACAAGCAAACAAAATCTATGGTTTCTGAATTAACTTCAGTTAATTTTCAAGTGTGCATCTTCTTTTATTTTGGCTTATCTACATAGTTTAACTAAATTAACTATTTATTTTTCAAACCCCTGACATTGAAAAGAAACAAAGAATGAGAGAGACCCACAATTTTGAACTTATGGACAAAAAAGAGGCAGAAGCCATCCCAGTTTCTCCTCCTGCTTATCTCCTGCTTCTGTTTCCAAAGTAAAACATGTCCTTGTTCTTGCTCCAGCTGGATGGGGGAGGTAAAAAATTTTCAAGACCCCTCGTAGACCAACTCTTGGCAGCAACCAGATCTCTGTGGTTGCTTTGCTTATTCTAAAAGGAAATGTGTTTTGTAGAGTCACGCCTCAGAGTGTCAAGGAAAAAGTAAGCTGCGGCCCACTATAGCCTCACCCAATGGCTCAAACATTTAACACATAACATATATAGCAGTTTTTCTGCCCATGTTCCCATCGTTGCATTTTGCAGAGACAAGACCTAAACAGGAGGAAAGAGAGATATTATTGCTGTCGTGTTGGAAAGTACAATCTGTCATAGGTCTCAGAAGTTTCTTCCAATTTAATTCTCCTAATTAAGGAATAAAGAAGAAAAAAAAATTTAAAAATGATCAGGCTTGGGCTATGAAGGAAACTAGATATCTTCCTAATTTATGGAGGAGTAAGGCCACATCTACTTAAAATTCTGAGGGGTAAAACTCTCCGCTTAGAAAAATTTCAAGCCTAAACCGACTTTGTTTCCTTCGCTCCATAGTATTCTAATATATCTTTTCTAATAAATTATTGTTTTGGCAGTAATGTCCATA
This sequence comes from Martes martes, assembly GCF_963455335.1. Classification (NCBI taxonomy): domain Eukaryota; kingdom Metazoa; phylum Chordata; class Mammalia; order Carnivora; family Mustelidae; genus Martes; species Martes martes. The sequence continues at coordinate 175,234,252 of NC_137889.1, read as the reverse complement.
GGCCTCAGTGAGATGAGTGGACATGTAGGCTGACTCTGCCAAATCACATAACCAAGTGTTACAACTCTGTTTGTAATTTAAAGTCCATATCCTGTATTTTGGGCACAGAGTGCAGTATGAAAAGAGAAATATCTCCAAGTGAGGCACAACTGTTGCATCTTATAAACATAGACAAAGTTGTCATATATATATAAAATCTTGTAATACCACTTTCCTTTAACAGACTCAAACTGACATTCTTTATTATATTTATTTATAAATGTATTTATAAGTAAATAGATTATATTTATTATTTTGAAAAGACTGTAGCATGATGATCAAAGATGTAGGCTTTAGAATCATCCTGGGTTTAAACCTCAAAATTAGCACTGGTCTATGACTTTGATGATGTTATTAAACCTCCAAAATTCAGTTTCCCTAATGTAAAGTGATACTCATAGTATCTTTCAGAGGATTTTTATAAAGATTAAATGAAGGGGCATGTGGGTGGTACAGTCAGATAAGGGTCTGACTCTTGGTTTTGGCTCAGGTCTTCTCTCTCTGCCCCTCTCCACCCCCAAGCACAGGCTCTCTCTCTCTCTAAAGTAAATATGTTTAAAAAAATTTTTAAAAAGGATTAAATGAGACAACACATATAGAGAATTATGTTTCCTGAAAAACATAGAGTCTCAGTAAATTTTAATTATTATTATTATAGAGAATGAACTATTATTATTGAGATTTTTATCTACTATCTCCAAGAAATCTAGCATGAATGTTTTCATTGCTGAGACATGTAATTGTAACTAAAAGAGGTTGCCATTTCTGGTTCCCTGCCATGACTGAGGTATTATCTTCTCATTTGTTTTTTACAAAAGAAATAAAGGGAACTCAGAGAAATTAAGTAGCTTCTCCAAGGTCAACCAATTAGTGAATTCAGGAGGCATAATTAGAACTCATGTCTTTTGTTTCTGGGTGTCATGCTTAACAATCCACCAAGATGGTTCTCATAATGTAGATTTTTATTACCTTTAGTATGATAGCAAAGGAGAGAGTAATGTGCTCTTAAATGTTACATTCTTCTCAAGCACTTTTTTTCTCCATAGCTTTAGGAAGAAGGCACAAGAGGTATTACTTTATTACTGGATTAATGAGAAGTCAAGGCCTCAAGGAAAGCTGAGCATCCACTGAAGGTAACATAGTCATGAGGTGATCAAATTGAAATCAGAACCCAGTGAGCCCTTGCTATAGACCGCTCATGATAACATGAGACTTTGTCCAGAGTTTTGTACTTTTCAAGGCTCTAACATACGTTTTCTCAAACAAGTTGTCTAAAAGGTCATAGATCTCTATGGTGGGAACTTCTTTGCAAATCCAATCCCATAGAGTTCAGAAACAAAAGACAAAAAAGTGCCACAGCATTTTTCAAATACAAATTTCAAATTGCTAAGCTCACTACTTTGCTGACCAAAAGTCATTAGGAAGACTGCATTAAATTTTCAATTTTTAAGTTACTTCATTATGCAGAAATCATTTGGAGTGAGTTATTTTTTATAGATTTAAATATAACCTTTGAGTATTTTACATGAAATTGCTTAAACTCTATCTATTTTGACCTATAAAATAATTTTCTTAAACAAGTAGGACTTTTTTAAAAATTGCTGTATCAATATGATTATCCTTTGGCTCTGAGACTCTGGAATTTGATGGTAGAACTAAAGGAAGATAGGAAATTTGGGGTGCCTGGGTGGCTCAGTGGGTTAAAGCCTCTGCTTTGGCTCAGGTCGTGATCCCAGGGTCCTGGGATGGAGCCCAGCATTGGGCTCTCTGCTCAGCAGCGAGCCTGCTTCCTCTTCTCTCTCTGCCTGCCTCTCTGCCTACTTGTGATCTCTCTCTGTCAAATAAATAAATTAAAAAAAAAAAGGAAGATAGGATATTTAATTTGATTGTGAATTTATAAAAATTAGTAGGTAAATATTTCACTATGATACACTTTCGGTATACCAGCAGAGCTGAAATGAATGCTTAATTAATATCTTTCAGTAACCAGATTGCTCAGTGACATAATATATTTGGAAGAAGATAAAATGTGTATGTGTTGTTTTTGTGTGTTGGGGTGGGGGATTGTTTTACACACACACACACACACACACATCACACACACAAACCAGATACACAATCACTATTCTCATAACCCCAAATTTGGGACATAAATATTTAGGATTTTTTAAAATAAGGACACAAAAAATTACTGCTTATGTCTTCTAAATAAATTGCAACAGAGAATAAGATGACTGCAATCATCATTGTTAAATTAATGATTTTTTGAAAGTACTTCATAGTCAAAGAAATTGCTGAAATATAGTTCAAGTATAGTTTCTAATGGAAACAGAATTGTAACTGCCAGTAGAATAAGTTGATTTCTCAAAAAAGTAAATCCTAAAAAATTGTTATTTAAGATCAAGGGACCAATTTTTTTTTTCAGTGTCAATTGACAAATTCTGTAAGCAATGCATAATATTCCATAATAGAATTTAATCAAAAATAATCTTTAATTCATCATTTAAATTTAATCTACTAAAATTTTAAAATCTGGATCTCACCTTCTGTAACAATGGCTTACAAAGATCCACACGGCTCTTGATAATAATTATTTTTCTTTGACTTTCCTCTGCAGTAATAACAGCACCACATGGCAATGATTCTACATCTAACCTACATTTTCAATTCTCACATCATAGTATTTTTAAAAAATTTCTCTTGGCTTATAGTTTATATGCCAGTGTAAAACATTTAATAAATTTTGCTTTTCTTCTCTTTATTTATATCCATTAAATTCTGGTGGCTGTTAGTAACACCTCCACTAGATCCAAATTTTATGCAACTCCAGTTAATCCTTTCACGCTTTCTCAAGAGCCAACCTTTTTAGCAGTTTGTTATTTTTACTCCTCTGCATTGAGAAACTTCATCTTAATCTCATTTTCACTTGATAAAACACTGTGAGAAAATAATCACTTTTTTTGTACTTAGAGGTGTTTCTAAAAGATTTTCTTTAATCTATAGTTTATTACAGTTCCTAAGATATTTTAGAAGCCATGAAGTCAAACCTATGACAGATACTTTTTTATATGCTTTACCTCCTTCAGTCCTGACCATAAACCCATGATGTGGTAATTACTAATCACTTTTATACCAGAGATAAGTGGGATAACAGTGATCTAATTTAATAAGTTAGCACATTCAGTAAATGACTTACTCCAAATGGTAGGCTATTTCTCCTATATTTTCTTGCCTTCTTACTGATTGAAAGTGCAATGCCTATCAACAAGACGCTCCAAGACCAAAAGAATTAAAGGACTATATTAAGATTAAGGAGTTAGTTTAAAGACAAAGATAAGATTAGGTGCCAAGATAAAAACTTCCAAGTCCAGCTCCTAATAAATACCAAGCAGCATGCAGGACATTGGAAAACAAAGATAAATGGCACACATTCCCTGCTCTTGACAGTATCTCAGTCTGGTGGGAAATATAATCATACTATTAATAACAATATGTGAATTGTGGAACCTATGGGATCAGGGAAGACCAGGGCTACTGATGCTTAGGGAGAGGTAAGAAAGATTTTACTCAAGAGAAGACAGTTTGAATTGGGTCTCAAAAGCATGAGCATGAGTTATGCAGAGTGAAAGGGAAGAGTATATTTCAGGAAGGGGCAATGGCCTGGGCAAGCAGGCAACATGACCGCAGTATAGCCATGACATTGAAAGAGGGAATTACAAAATGCTTCCCATGCTGTAGCACCTACCAGGGATTTTGTGCTTTAGGTAATGGGATAGGAAACCCTCACATCTCTTTTTTCCCAGAGAAGTAACATGTTCCAGTTCATTGCTTGAAAGATAACACTGACAACATCAAAGAAGAGATTTTAAATGATATTCAGGGTTCCTGGGTGGTTAAGCATCTGCCTTCAGCTCAGGTCATGATCCCAGTGTCCTGGATTGAGCCCCATGTCAAGCTCTCTGCTCAGCAGGGAGTCTGCTTCTCCCTATGACCCTTTCTCTGCTTGTGCACTCTCTCTCTCTCTCAAATAAATAAGTAAATGACACTAATACTCATAAAAATTAGAAAGCCTTTACAGGAATAAACCCCTAAGGAATATATAACAAATAGTTGAATTATTTTTTTAACTCTTATCCTAATAAAGACTGTAGGGATGTGTGTGTGTGTGTAATTTAAAATATTAATAATATATATTTCTAAGTATATATTTTATATGTATAAATATATTTTAACATATTGAAATTTTTTCTTAGTTAAAGCTGCATTTTTATATAATGTGAGCTTATTTTTCTATGATACGTATATAACCTCTTAAAATACATTTTCTGTCTCTAGCTCTAAAAATAAAAGTATTTTAAGGAATATTGAGTATCCTACATTATATATATATATATTATATTATACACACACACACACACACACACACATATATATATATGAACTTTGTAAGAAACTTTTCCTTTTTTGATATAGAGAATCCAGGTGTGTCTTTAAAATCATCCTGCTGTCTCAGTAACCATTGTTCTAACAGGCAGATAATTCCTTCATGCCAAGAGATTGTCACTGACATAGCTGACTCAGCAAATCCTTAATAATTAAGTAATACTGACGTCTCTTTGAGGTTGAATTCTAGATCAGATGCCTGACTAATATTTTACATTAGCATATCTGTTTAAAGATAGGAGAGTGGCTGTTCTGAGCCAGACTAATGATTCACTCAGCATAGCATTTAGAATTTTTACATCATCGCCTTATTTTTCTTCTTAACACCAGCAGGAGAGTCTCCTCACCCAAAAAATAAACATTCAAGCTTCCCTTGTACCACTAATTAGTGATTTGTCTAACAACCTTTTGAACATAAATGTAAAGTAGAACTTTCATTGAGAAGACTTGGAGAACAGGTAATTGCTTTCAACCGTAATGGCATTGTAATGGAAGTGGAATAATTCATAGTCTGTGGTTCCACATGATGGAACTAAGGCCAAAGACGGAAGAAGCAGAGAGAAAGATTTCAGTTGGCCATAGGGAAAGTTTTTAGAGATGTTGAATTTGACTGGGTATATTTAGTGGATGGTTAATTAGAAGGAAGTTAAAATTTGGCAGGTGTTCTATAATGAGAATTAAATGTCAGACACTTGGACTGGAACATTGGTTGTCAAGTAGAGAGAAGGGGCTTAAGAAAAAATAGTGTGTGTGTTACTTAGAAAATGTTTGTTGGGGTTATTCTGATATTCCTTTTTTCCTCTTTCCCAAGTAGCTGTGAACCATTAGAATTGATGTTTGAATTTTCTGTTTCTCTTAGAATTATTTTATTCTCTGGCTTGAAATAATGCATTGCATTAATTTGAAGGGTACTGTTTGACTTTCTTTTTCATATTTGGTTCAGATTAAACACTTTAACAGTAATATTTGAGATTTTAGGGAAAAAAATAAAGACTCCTCTCAAATCTTGAAACCACTTCTCACATGTAACTTTTCTAACTTAATGGTACTCAATTTTATCCTTTTCCAAGTCTTCATCTTCTCAACACAAAATCCTAATTTTACAGGTGTATTCATGTGGAAAGCTTACTAATAGGCATAATTATCATTTTAAGAAGAGTCTTTAATTTTTAAAATTCTTTATTAACTCAATAATATTTCATTTTCCTTTCTAGTACAGCAGACAGAAATTTTAAACTTAGGTCACATAAAGTGACTCCTTCATCATAAGCTGTTCAATTTGATATTTCTCCAGGTGACCAAAGCAAATACTAAAAGAATCATCATTTTTGGAACAAATGTTTAATAATGATACTTGTATTCTGCCATTTGAATTTCCCATGAAGAAAAAACAAAGTGGCAATTTTAATTAAAGTCTCAAGTAATTAAGACTGTTTAATAGAATTAAACCAAAAAAAAAAAAAAAACCTTGAAAAGGAACTAATTATAAGCAAAACATTCTTTTGTACTTGCAACATGAGTTCTGAATTAATCCAATATCATGACTACTGAGCTTTATTATTATAATTCTTCAATTAAAGATTTATCATCTATTAAAAAGTGTCAGTCTTAATATTCACTACTGGTTATTCTATCAAATAATACATGATGAAACTATTAAATTAAAATAATAGCAAATTAAAATAAACTCTACAAAGAAGCAAATATTTTATTTGCCTCAGAATTAGCATATAATTATTCCCTCTAAATTTTAATCTTATTAATAGGACTGAAGTTCCAGTAATATGTTTCAGAAAATATTTCTGCTAACTCTAGGGTTACATTAAGTTGAATGTAAACTATTTAAAAACCTCAGGTTGATTCTGTTCCTTGTTTACATGTGTGGGTACCATGTCTATGGTGTTATATGGCCTGCATATTGGCACAGTTACTTAAAGAGCTGTGCAGATGGAGGGGTAAAGATAGAATAGTTCTCAGACTATTCTTCCAGGGCTAAGGAATTCTTCTATAAAAGGGCTGAATATTTCCTAGAACGTCAAATCATAGTTTTCTGCAAATAATGTAAATTACTGATACCACCTGTTTGGATCCTCTTCCAATTCAATTTGAGCAATTTTTTTTGCATCAATTAAAATGGCACATTAATCTATTAATTAGCTTCAAGAAATGAAGTCTGTGCTGACATAATTCACTCCACAATTTTCAAAGACTGTATATGTACTATATCCATAGACACTGGAATTTTAATGCAGATTAAGTGATCTTATGAAGTAGGACTTGACTTTACAGCTGTCAAAGAGAAAGAACCATATAGCAGCAACTGGGGTAGAAAAATCGATGAAAGTGCTTGCTGTTATGCATGAACCCTGCTGAATAGGTTTATACTCAGCACTGCGTGTAGAATGTAAATAGGTTAATAGTGCTATTTGAGATCACAGTTACTTAACATGACTGCAGATACTCTATTTTCAATGTCAGGGAGCCTGTGCAGAAGTAGAGGTGTGGAGACTGACTAAAGAGCCAGGCTAAGGATGAGAGAGAGGAAGACTTAACTTTTTTCTTACATGCTAATAATTTACCTCTTAAACTCTGTTCTCCCCCTGTGTCACTCTCTGAGTTTCACAAAGGATGTCTCCACACTTGTACACCTCTGTTCTACTCTTTTCTAGAAGTTTTAGGGCTTCTTTAATTCTCACATTATTTTCTTTGTGTCTTTCTTAAAACATTGTTTTTACTTTTTATGGTAATGATTTGTGCACATTTCTTTTATACTTCCTTTGTAAGCTCTCTTGAAGACAATGAAAATGCTTAACCATCTTTTTATGCCACCTAACACATCATTTTCCTTTGCACATTGTTGTTTCTTAATATATAATTGAATAAATTCAGGGAAATGGGGGAAGCATTTATGAGATATTGAAGGGATGGGACACCTGGGTGGCTCAGTTGGTGAAGTGTCTGCCTTCAGCTCAGGTCATGATCCCATGTTCCAGGGATGGAGCCCCGCATTGGGCTCCCTGCTCAGCAGAGAACCTGTTTCCCCCTCTCTCTGCTCATGCTCACTCTCTCTCTCAAAATAAAAAAAAGAAAATCTTAAAAAAAAAAAAAAAAGATATTGAAGAAATGCAATTGAGAGGATTCAGGAATTTCTTGAAGGTACATCAGTTGATTCTGAAATCAGTACAAATATTTCATGGTGAGGAAAAGGATACATTCATCACTGTAGTCATTAGTGCAGTTTAGGTGGATTGTCAGAGTTTTAGATGCCAAGCTACATTAGTAATATCTCTTTAGTGCTTACTTTTTTTTTTTTTTTTTTAAGATTTTATTGATTTACTTGACAGAGAGAGAGAGAGCCAGCGAGAACAGGAACACAAGCCGGGGGATTGGGAGAGGGAAAGTCGAGAAAAGAGCCCAATTTGGGGCTCAATCCAAGGACCCTGGGATCATGACCTGAGCTGAATGAATGAAGTGAAGAATGTTGCTTTCCTCACAGAATGAGTACGTTTGAAATTATGGCAATTATTAATTTCTATGTGGTGGTACTTAGTACCATGGCAGGGATAGTAGAAACACTGGATTTAATATTCCTATTACAATTACATAAGAAAAACCTATTGTAGTTGACTAAAAGAGCACAAATATCAGATTGAAAATACTGGTTTCTCCATTTATGACTCACATCAAACATTTTTCTGAACCTCAGTTTCTTTTCTACAGAGTGAGTTCAATAACACACTCTTTACTAAGATTCCAAGGGAATACAGGTAATTTGAAAGGCTTGTTAACAAGTAGTGTTAACACTGAAAGAAAGATTGATATGACTACAAACCTACATAAAATTAGATTGGCTTTCGATTCATTTTAGGTATGTAGAACTCACCTTATAAAACAAAAATATACTTGGGGTGTTAAAATACTAACCTCATGATTTTAAATTGAATACAATAAAGTCATAAAATTTACTGCAATAGGTAAGAACATGTTTAAAAAAATTTTTTAAAGCAAAAGATGCTTCTCCTGTTTCAAATACCCTTATTTTTCATATAACCCCATACTGCTATAACCTGGGTTGATACACATGTACATATTTATGATCTTCAAGAATTATTATTATAAAATATTTTGGGTGTAACAATGATAGTTATATTAGAACAAGTTCCTATTTTTATAGGTACATCCTACAGTATTATGGATCAAATGATATGGGGACTAGGCTTTGTTTTAAACTAATCCAATGAAAAAGAAGAGCAACAGAGTGCCTATTGATAAAATCATACTGGCCATCTGTCTATAATTGTTGAAGCTGGGTTATATATGAATGGAGTATATCATACCACTCTCAGCTCTTTGTGTGTTTTTGAAAATTTGAATAACAAAGCATTGAAAATTTAAAAAAAAAATAAAAGAAAGAAAGGATAGAACTAAGTTTGATTTGAGAATGATTTGTCACTCTGGTATCATTACCTAGGAAACTATGTTTCTCATCTGAAAGAACAGATATTCTTCTTCTTCTTTTTTTTTTTTTTTTTAAGATTTTATTTATTTATTTGGCAGAGAGAGAGATCACAAGTAGGCAGAGAGGCAGGTGGGGTGAGGGAGCAGAAGCAGGCTCCCCACTGAACAGAGAGCTAGATGAATGGCTGGATCCCTGGACCCTGACACCACGACCTGAGCCAAAGGCAGAGGCTTAACCCACTGAACCACCAACAAGAACAGGCACCCCAAGAACAGATATTCTTAAGAGTCTAAAGCCTCCACACTGTAAAGTTAAGTAGAGATGATCAAAATTTATAAGATGGAGAAGTTCTGAATACCATAAAGGCATCTGATAGATGTCAGCATCATAAGGACATGAGCTCCTCAGTCAGATAGAGAGTAGCAGAGCACTAGTAGAAAGTAACAAACATTCAGGTTAAAGTTTAAACAATTGAATGGGTTTTAACAACAGAAAGACTTTCAAGATCTAGCAAACAGAACAAATAAATAGATTGGGTCTTGCCTCTAGTCTCCTAGCATAGTCAATTAATGCCTTGGTGAGACAGAATTAATAAATGGATTTCTGTGCAGCTCTGTCCTTAGAAATATCTTTAAGGGCTCTATGTGCTTTCTACCACTGTTTATAAATTTCAATTTTATTTTATCCATATTATAAACATAATGACATGTTTTCCACTAGAAAAAATGTAGCCACTTAACCACAAGTTAAAATGAATACACCTCATAAGTGGTAGAACCTGGGTTTTTATCTAGGTAACTATAACTACAGTCTTCTGAATCTCACTTATGACAGGATAGCAGATTATACAGATGCTGAGTAAGCCTGCTACTGAAATTATCTGGATGCCACATAAAAAAAGTAAACTTTTAAATAACAACGAATTACTTCAAAAATCATGGGAAGGATTTTACCTTCTGCTATAAAAACAAAACAAAGCAAAACATGAAAGTCTAGTCAAAGATCTCTACCACTTTAAGGTAGATCAAGCTTGCTTAAAATTAAGACTCTCCATAAAAGACAACTTACTGATAAATTGAATTTTATCAAAATTAAAATCTTTTGCTTTTTGAAAGATATAATGAAAATGAAAATATAAGCCACAGTTGAGAAAATATATGATCCTTGCATGTTTATTAATATGTTTATTTTCAAATAATATATGAGGGGTGGAATGAGTAACTAAAATATCAATTATAGAAATAAGACAAACATCTTTGTATTTTTAATCTAATCTTTTAATCCCTGAACCCCTATTTCCATTTGAAGGACTACCCAAAAGCATATTCTAGAAGACCAGAATCTTCACATTTTAAAAATTGTGGTTATTATCTTTTTCATATTAATTTGTAGGAATTATTTACGTATTCTGGATAAAAGTTTTTTTTTTTTTTTACATATATATATATGTGCAAGGACCTATTTTATATTTTTATATTTTAGCCAGAGGCTTCCATTAAGGTTAAACAATAACCCTGTTGTTTAACCCTTAAACTGTCCCTGCTCCCCTTCCCCCAGGGGACTTACTTAAAAACAAGTCCTGGAAACCAGCTGCAGGTAACAAAGCAGAGATACAAGGATGGGTCAGGCTAGGTGGAGACATCTGATCAGTGGAGGGTTGCATACTGTCTCCCTAGCTACCAAGGAGTATGGGCCCCGCCCTTTGGGAGCCTTTTGGGCATCAATCCTAATCAAGGTAAAATTGTAATTCAATTGGTCACCTAGCAACACTGCACAGTTTTCTCTGTGTGTTACAATTTCATTGGCCACCTGTGCGTGGCCAGGCCCAACCACATGGCCTTTGCCCTTAAAAGCTAGTCTGTAAAGGAGAGCAGGTTGCCCTCTCTGTAAGAGATGTGTCCCTGGCCAGCCAGTTTGATTCTTGATGCTTGGCATGAAATAAAGCTTTGCTTGACCTTCACTTTGTATCAGTCTCACTCCTTTAATCACAGACCCATTATTCGGGCATAACATATGGAGGCTTATCCAGGATTAAACGACGAGAACTGAGCCAGCATCAGAATTTCTGGGAAACGCCTTCAGAGGTAAGAGGTAAGATCTGGGGATCCTTTCTGTAGCTCGTCCCAGCAAACGTCTGTAGGGGGCCGGGAATCTCCCGCCAGCAGCAGGCTCTGTATGAGGGTTGCTGAGTCTGGTTCTGTTCTGTGGCTCATCCTGGTGAGCCTCTGTAGGGGGCTGGGAATCCCCCACCAGCGGCAGGCTCTGGGTGAGGGCCGCTGTGTCTGCTTCTGTCTGTCTGGTTACAGAGCTCTGGGTATAGCCCACTGGGGGAGAAGCTGGATGCAGCCATGCTCCCCAGGGCTGTAGAGGATGTGGGGATGCCTCTTCCCTCCTCTGGTAGATCACCAGGGAGTTCAAGTCCCCCTAGATAGTCGGGGGGTTCAAATCCCCCTAGGCGGTCACAGTCAGGGGGTTCAAGTCCCCCTAGGCGGTCACCTCTGTTTCTGAACCGTTGGGCCTGTGGTTGTCTTTGTTTTGTATTTTCATTGTCTGTTCTGTTGTTCATTCTGTTTGCAGGGGATGAAGAAAATTCCCACCAGCAGCAAGATCTGGGTGAGGACCGCTGGGCCTGTGGTTGTATTTGTCTTGTCTTTTTGTTGTCTTCTGTGCTGTTTGTTGTGTTTGAAGGAATGGGGCAAGCAGAGAGTAAGGGGACTCTGACTTTCGTCTCTCCATTCCTCCTAATATTATGTGGGGCTTCCCCCTCACTCATTTTGTGTGTTAAGGGCTATAACTGGAGCCAACTGGGATTAGTCTAACTTGAGACAGAGACTTTAAGGAATATTCCCAAGCAGCTGCTGAAACAAACTTTGTTTTGGGGACATTACTTGCCTTCTCTGGCCAGAGGTGGACTGCCTAGCCCCTCCCCCTTGCTGGCAGGAAAGCATGGCGTGTGCTCTTCTCCTGGAGCTGCTGAGCCTTAGAACTGGGAGCCCTTTCTCTGCCTTCTGGTGGCACTTTATTCTGTTCTTCACTGTCAGGAAACAAGAACAACACCGCCTGGACCTAACACCCCGCACTCTGGATCTTCCCACCCAGGTCTCAGGTAAACATTCGAAACGGAGTGGGCCCACGTGGAACATAAATCAGTATGTGAACTAAGTTAAGTTTGTTGGGTTAATTAGGATAAACATGTCTTTTGAGTTAACAGTAGTAAATGTGAAACTTCAGAATTTTTACTTCAGGTCAAATAAGCTCGTGTTATTTGTTAAAATCTGTGTTAAATCTATTAGCAAAGAGATGACTAAATTGATGGTTAATTGTCTGTCTCTAAGTTTTAATGGGTAATTGTTAAAGTGGCTTTCAAAGTCTTTGGTAAGCTGAAACTTTAAACCAAATGGGATAAAACGCTAGAGCACTGGTTGCTGGATCTAGGTTTGTGCTTTTGAAATCTGTTGGTAAACATCTTTTGTGCTTAACTGATTCTGTTGTAACAGTTCACAATTGGTTTATATTTAGTCTTCAGTAGAGGTTAAGGTATTTCTAAAAGTACAAAATTCTGCTAAGTGTAACTAAGACTGATGGAAATGAGAAAAGCAACTCTGTATGTAAAAAGTAGGAGATATGTAAAAGAGAAACGACCAGATGCCTGATCCTGTTTGAATAAGAAAGGGGGGAAAAAAAAAAAAAACCAGGCCCGGGGCCACTGTCTGAGCTAGATCCATTCCTAGAGAATGGAAGGGGAGATGGGGGTGGTGGAGGGGGATGTCCAACCTGTTTGAATCTGAAGAGTGCCTGACTGAATGAATGTGTTTGTATGGCTCCGCCGCTTCGGCTACGGAGTCTGAGTGGGCTGCATCCTGAGTCTCACGGGGTGTCATATGGCATAACGGTCATCTACTCCACGGAGTAGCCTGGTCCAGGGTTTATATGGACAGACCTTAGCTAAGACACTCCTAAGTTCCCGCGAGGGATGCGAGCAGGACAGCATCTGAAAGATACTCCTCCCTTTGTCTGCGACATCATTCACGATGGGGGGGGGGGGGAACCCAGGAAACTCATATCTTAAGACTGCATGCTTAAAAATTAAAAAAGGAAAGACACTGGTATAGAAAAGCTGGTTTTCTTTCTGTTTAAAAGGGCAAAGTTTTCTTGGGTTAATTGATCTGTAAATGGTTTTCTCTTTGCCTGCCCAGAGTTGTAAATGAGATCTCTTTGATTCATAAGGTTTTTTTCTTGATATGCTAAGTTACCCAGGGAATACTGCTAAACAAATGATAAACCTTCGGTTACATTTTGTAACTACTCTAGAGGTCCTATACATTTCCTAGAGGTTAATGTTTTGTTAAGGGTCATCACTTGATATTTAACCATATCTATTCTGAGTTTTTGTCATTTGTAATTGTTTTAATTCTCTTGTAAGATGAACTCTGCCTTAAAGGAAATTCATATGGGAAGACTTTCAGGACAAATATAGGTCTTTGATACGTTAAAGTCCTGGGAACTGAAATGGGTAAAAATTTACAGAAGTACGGGCTACATTTGGACTAAACCAGAATTAGTAACATGGGACTAGATGAACTGAAAGGTTGTAATGCTGTGTTTCTTAATATTTTGTCTTATTTTAAACATGACTGGTTCTGTAATGTTTGCTCCTCCAGACTAGAGAAACTTTTTCTTACGTTATCTGTAACTTACAGAGATATAAAAGTATTCATTTGTAAACGAATCAAGGCATTCAACTTTTCTCTCTAACTGAACCCTCTGAAACCAAAAGGTCTCAATAAGTATTCTTTCTTCCTTGGCAATCAGTCATTTGCATAAATTCAATAAGAATCTGTTCTCCTTGTAAGAGGACACCATTGGAAACTGGTTATTTTACCAAGGCTTTGACTAGAATGTCATATTTGAAAAGACTCAGATATGACCAGACAGCTTAAAGGAACTAAGGTTGACTTTATAAAACCTGGAGCCGTAAAGCCCTTTGGAACTGTTGGCCTGATACCTTGCTTACAGAGTTCCCAGCAGCCTCACCAGGTGAGTAAAGGATGTCACTCCCTGGTAGGAGGAGGAGCCTCAGGATACTTTGGGTACCTCAGGGAGAGGAATTTGCCCAAGTCAACAGGTATTGCAAGCAAGTTGTCTGATGGCAAGTTGTCTGATGGCAACTACGTGGCTTGGCTTCTGACCCGGAGAGTCTACTAAAAGTTCAACCTAGAGATTCCTTATAAGAAGTTCCAGCAAAGCAGATTCTAAAAGATCCATATGATTACTTACTGTTCTTGCTGAGCTTATGTAAATAATTAGGCCAAGTTTGTTAAAACTGGACTTGTTTTTCAAATGAATTAGTCCTGATTTGGATATCTCTGGGAATGGTTATTTTAGAGAGAAAAAATATGTTTTAATAACATGCCTTTATGGGTGTTATATTCTAGATTAGATTTTTATTAAATGCTTGTTTACCTAAGCTAGACAGCTTAAGGTAAACTTCAGAGAAGTTGCACAATAACTCATATAGACGATCTTGCCTTTGCCAGTCAGTCAGCCCCAGATATAAGAAGGAAGCTCCAGAAAATTGAAGGATTTGAAAAGGAGGAAGCTCCAGAAAATTGAAGGATTTGAAAAGAAGAATCTGACTGAGTTAGTGGGAATAGTAGAAATAGCCACTGAGGACTAAGGGTCATGCTTGCAGGGTTGGCTAAAAGAGTTTTGACTCAGACTCTGAGGCCTTGGAAAAGGCCAATAACCTATCTTAGCAAGAAACTAGATCTAGTAGTGGCTGGGTTCCTCTTGCCTCTGCATAATTGCTGCCACGGCCCTCCTGGTCAAGGATGCAAGTATATTTACAGAAATGGACTAAATTAGACTATAAAGGGGATTGGGCTAAGACTAGAACAGGAAAGTTAATTCTTCCTTGAAAACTAGGAAGAAAATTAGTAAGCCAAATACATCAGGGCACTCATTTTGGGACATGCAAGCTTAAAGAGCTTATGGGCAAGCAGTTCCAGGTTTCTAAATTAGGGCATATGGCTCAAGATATGGTTGATGGATGTGCTCAATATCAGGCGGTAAATGCGGAAAGAACTAAAATGGGATGAGGGAAAAGAGATAGAGGTTTGCGTTACCTCTTGCAATCGGGTCAGACAATGACCCTGCATTTGTGAGTTCAGTCTCACAGGTATTGGCCAAAGCCATAGCCACTAATTGGAAACTACATTGTACCTACCAGCCCCGGAGCTCAGGGCAAGTAGAAAGAATGAATTGGACTCTTGAAGAGACCTTGACAAAGTTAATTATGGAGACTGGTGGTGGGTGGGTAAATCTCCTTCCCTTCGCCCTCCTCAGGGCATGATGTGCACCCTACTTAAATAAGGTGACCCTATTTAAAATTTAAAATAATGTTCAGGAGACCCCCCCCCTTCTGCCCTCGATTACAAGAGGTTGCTATAGCAGAAATGACTGATCAGTCTGTACTCCAGTCACTACAGGCATTACAGTCTGTCTTAAAAGAGCCCATGCAGGGATCTGGACTGCCCACACTGGGATGGAGACGGAGGTGAAGCCACATCCTTACCAACCTGGAGATTTGGTTTAGATACACTGTCACCTAGTGGGAAACCTGGGGCCTCGCTGGAAGGGACCGTTTGCTGTCATCCTGACAACCCCCATGGCAATAAAAATAGAAGGCATCAGGGCCTGGATTCACGCGGGTCATGTCAAATGAGCCGAGGACGAGAATGTCCCCCAGAGATGGATGCCGCTGCTGAAGGACCCCACCGATCGTGGACTAAAACTAAGACTCAAAAAACAATGAGTTAATCAAATTCATTGTTGCCCCTGTTGTTAAGATATAGGTCAGAGGTATAAGTAATTGCAAAATAAAAAAAGGAGGGGGGGGGGCTCTGCATAATCCTAGGAGAGAAATACTGTTTCTGGGTAAATCACACTGGAGTCATTAAAACAGCCTAGCAACTATTAAAAGGGGGGTATAAAACTGGCTGAAAAGTCAAAGATTTGACTAATCTCCAAAGAAAAGGGGGGGATGTAAGGACCTATTTTATATTTTTTATATTTTAGCCAGAGGCTTCCATTGAGGTTAAACAATAACCTTGTTGTTTAACCCTTAAATTGCCCCTGCTCCCCTTCCCCCCAGGGGACTTACTTAAAAACAAGTCCTGGAAACCAGTCGCAGGTAACAAAGCACAGATACAAGGATGGGTCAGGCTAGGTGGAGACATCCGATCAGTGGGGGGTTGCATACTGTCACCCTAGCTACCAAGGAGTATGGGCCCCACCCTTTGGGATCCTTTTGGGCATCAATCCTAACCAAGGTGAAATTGTAATTCAATTGGTCACCTAGCAACACTGCACAGTTTTCTCTGTGTGTTATAATTTCATTGGCCTCCTGTGCATGGCCAGGCCCAACCACAAGGCCTTTGCCCTTAAAAGCTAGTCTGAAAGGAGAGCGGGTCGCCCTCTCTGTAAGAGATGTGGCCCTGGCTGGCCAGTTTGATTCTTGATGCTTGGCGCGAAATAAAGCTTTGCTTGACCTTCACTTTGTATCAGTCTCGCTCCTTTAATCACAGACCCATTATTCGGGCATAACAATATGTAATATATGTATTGCTGACACTTTCTTCTATCTGCGGTTTCCTCTTCCATTTGCTTAGTGGTGCCTTTGTTTAGCATAATTTTTGATAGCCAATCTATCAATTTGATACATCGATATCAAGCAATTCACAAAGAAATAGGCGTGAGTGACCATCAAACATATGGAAAACTACCTAATATCATTAGTCATCATGGACATGCAACTTAAAACTACAGAGCAGGGAGAAGTAGCAGGTTGAGACTACATCAGGTAGCAGGAGATCAGCTAGATAGCTTATCAAACCATAGCAAACACCTACAAATCCAACAGGAGATCGAAGAGAAGAAGAACAGCAATTCTAGAAACAGAAAATCGACCACTTTCTGAAAGGTAGGACCGGCGGAGAAGTGAATCCAAAGCGACGGGAAGATAGACCGCAGGGGGAGGGTCTGGCTCCTGGCAAGTGGTGGAGCAACTGAGCACTAAATCAGGACTTTTAAAAGTCTGCTCCACTGAAGGACATCACTCCAAAGGCTAAACCAGGGTGAAGCCCACACAGGGCCAGGATGGCCCTAGGTCCCACAGGGTCACAGAAGGATCAGGAGTGTCTGAGTGTCACAGAGCTTGCAGGTATTAGACAGGGGAAGCCGGCTACAGAGAGAGAGCTGAAGAGTGAGCTCTCAGCTCGGGGTTACCTTGGACCGGTTGCAGGCTGGGTGAGCTCGGAGCTCAGACAGAGGCCAGGGAGACGGGAGTGATTGGGATCTTTTCTCTGAGGGCTCACTGAGGCGTGGGGCTCCGAGCTCTTGGCTCCTCCAGGCCAGAGACTGGGAGGCTGCCATCTTGATTCCCATCCTCCGGAACTCTACGGAAAGCGTTCAGGGGACAAAAGCTCCCGAAAGTGAACCCGAGCGGATTACTTAGCCTGGCCCCTGGTAAGGGTGGTGCAATTCCGCCTCAGGCAAAGACACTTGAGAATCACTACAACAGGCCCCTCCCCCAGAAGATCAACAAGAAATTCAGCCAAGACCAAGTTCACCTACCAAGGACAGCAGCAGAATTCCGGAGGAGGAGAAAGCAAAGCTCGGAACTCATGGCTATCTCCCCATGATTCTTTAGTCTTGCTGTTAATTTAATTTTTTTTAATTTTGTTTTTTTTCTTCTGCTAAATTTTTTTAACTTTTACTCTTTTCTTTTTTAACGTTCTTTAACTAGTTTATCTAATATATATATATTTTTTCTTTTTTATATTTTTTTCTTTATTTGTTTTCTTTTTTTAATTTTTTTTTTTCTGAACTTCTTTTTATCCCCTTTCTCCCCCCCACAATTTCGGGTATCTACTGATTTGGTTAAAGTGCATTTTCCTGGGGTCTTTGCTACCCTTTCAGTATTTTATTTGCTCCTTCATATACTCTTATCTGGACAAAATGACAAGGCAGAAAAACTCACCACAAAAAAAAGAACAAGAGGCAGTATTGAAGGCTAGGGACCTGATCAATACAGACATTGGTAATATGTCAGATCTAGAGTTCAGAATGATGATTCTCAAGGTTCTAGCCGGGCTCGAAAAAGGCATGGAAGATATTAGAGAAACCCTCTCCGGAGAGATAAAAGCCCTTTCTGGAGAAATAAAAGAACTAAAATCTAACCAAGTTGAAATAAAAAAAGCTATTAATGAGGTGCAATAAAAAATGGAGGCTCTTACTGCAAGGATAAATGAGGCAGAAGGAAGAATTAGTGATATAGAAGACCAAATGACAGAGAATAAAGAAGCTGAGCAAAAGAGGGACAAACAGCTACTGGACCACGAGGGGAGAATTTGAGAGATAAATGACACCATAAGATGAAACAACATTAGAATAATTGGGATTCCAGAAGAAGAAGAAAGCGAAAGGGGAGCAGAAGGTATATTGGAGACAATTATTGGAGAGAATTTCCCTGATATGGCAAAGGGAACAAGTATCAAAATACAGGAGGTGCAGAGAACTGCCCTCAAAATCAACAAGAATAGGTCCACACCCCGTCACCTAATAGTAAAATTTACAAGTCTTAGTGACAAACAGAAAATCCTGAAAGCAGTCCTGGAAAAGAAGTCTGTAACATACAATGGTAAAAATATTAGATTGGCAGTGGACTTATCCACAGAGACCTGGCAGGCCAGCAAGAACTGGCATGATATATTCAGAACACTAAATGAGAAAAACATGCAGCCAGGAATACTATATCCAGCTAGGCTATCATTGAAAATAGAAGGAGAGATAAAAAGTTTCCAGGACAAACAAAAACTGAAAGAATTTGCAAACACCAAACCAGCTCTACAGGAAATATTGAAAGGGGTCCTCTAAGCAAAGAGAGAGCCTAGAAGTAGTAGATCAAAAAGGAACAGAGACAATATACAGTAACAGTCACCTTACAGGCAATACAATGGCAATAAATTCATATCTCTCAATAGTTACCCTGAATGTTAATGGGCTAAATGCCCCAATCAAAAGACACAGGGTATCAGAATGGATAAAAAACCAAAACCCATCAATATGTTGCCTACAAGAAACTCATTTTAGACCGGAAGACACCTCCAGATTTAAAGTGAGGTGGTGGAAAACAATGTACCATGCTAATGGACATCAGAAGAAAGCTGGGGTGGCAATCCTTATATCAGATCAATTAGATTTTAAGCCAAAGACTATAATAAGGGATGAGGAAGAATACTATATCATACTCAAAGGGTTTGTCCAACAAGAAGATCTAACAATTTTAAGTATCTTTGCCCCTAACATGAGAGCAGCCAACTATATAAACCAATTAATAACAAAATTAAAGAAACATATCAACAATAATACAATAATAGTAGGGGACTTTAATACTCCCCTCACTGAAATGGACAGATCATCCAAGCAAAAGATCGACAAGGAAATAAAGGCCTTAAATGACACACTGGACCAGATGGACATCACAGATATATTTAGAACATTTCATCCCAAAGCAACAGAATACACATTCTTCTCTAGTGCACATGGAACATTCTCCAGAATATATCACATCCTGGGTCATAAATCAGGTCTCAACCGGTATCAAAAGATTGAGATCATTCCCTGCATATTTTCAGACCACAATGCTCTGAAGCTAGAACTCAATCACAAAAGGAAATTTGGAAAGAACACAAATACATGGAGACTAAATAGCATCCTTCTAAAGAATGAATGGGTCAACCAGGAAATTAAAGAAGAATTGAAAAAATTCATGTAAACAAATGATAATGAAAACCCAACGGTTCAAAATCTGTGGGACACAGCAAAGACAGTCCTGAGAGGAAAATATATAGTGGTACAAGCCTTTCTCAATAACAAGAACAGTCTCAAATACACAACCTAACCCTACACCTAAAGGAGCTGGAGAAAGAACAAGAAAGAAAGCCTAAACCCAGCAGGAGAAGAGAAATAATAAAGATCAGAGCAGAAATCAATGAAATAGAAACTAAAAAAACAATAGAACAAATCAATAAAACTAGGAGCTGGTTCTTTGAATTAATAAGATTGATAAACCCCTGGCCAGACTTATCAAAAAGACTTATCAAAAAGAAAAGACTTATCAAAAAGAAAAGAGAAAGGACCCAAATAAATAAAATCATGAATGAAAGAGGAGAGATCACAACTAACACCAAAGAAACACAAACCATTATAAGAACATAGTATGAGCAACTCTATGCCAACAAATTTGACAATCTGGAAGAAATGGATGCATTCCTAGAGACATATAAACTACCACAACTGAACCAGGAAGAAATAGAAAACCTGAACAGACCCATAACCAGTAAGGAGATTGAAACAGTCATCAAAAATCTCCAAACAAACAAAAGCCCAGGACCAGATGGCTTCCCAGGGGAATTCTACCAAACATTTAAAGAAGAAATAATTCCTATTCTCCTGAAACTGTTCCAAAAAATAGAAATGGGAGGAAAACTTCCAAACTCATTTTATGAGGCAAGCATCACCTTGATCCCAAAACCAGACAAGGATCCTATCAAAAAAGAGAATTACAGACCAATATCCTTGATGAACACAGATGCGAAAATTCTCACCAAAATACTAGCCAATAGGATTCAATAGTACATAAAAAGGATTATTCACCATGACCAAGTGGGATTTATTCCAGGGCTACAAGGTTGGTTCAACATCCACAAATCAATCAATGTGATACAACACATTAATAAAAGAAATAACAAGAACCATATGATACTCTCAATAGATGCTGAAAAAGCATTTGACAAAGTACAGCATCCCTTCCTGATCAAAATTCTTCAAAGTGTAGGGATAGAGGACACATACCTCAATATTATCAAAGCCATCTGTGAAAAACCCACCACAAATATCATTCTCAATGGAGAAAAACTAAAAGCTTTTCTGCTAAGGTCAGGAACATGGCAGGGATGTCCATTATCACCAATGCTATTCAACATAGTACTAGAAGTCCTAGCCTCAGCAATCAGACAACAAAAAGAAATTAAAGGCATCCAAATCAGCAAAGAAGAAGTCAAACTATCACTCTTTGCAGATGATATGATACTATATATGGAAAACCCAAAAGACTCCACTCCAAAACTGCTAGAACTCGTACAGGAATTTAGTAAAGTGTCAGGATATAAAATCAATGCACAGAAATCAGTTGCATTTCTCTACACCAACAACAAGACAGAAGAAAGAGAAATTAAGGAGTCAATCCCATTTGCAATTTCACCCAAAACTATAAGACATCTAGGAATAAACCTAACCAAAGAGGCAAAGAATCTATACTCAGAAAACTATAAAGTACTCATGAAAGAAATTGAGGAAGACACAAAGAAATGGAAAACTGTTCCATGCTCCTGGATCGGAAGAACAAATATTTTGAAAATGTCTATGCTACCTAAAGCAATCTACACATTTAACGCAATCCCTATCAAAATCCCACCCATTTTTTTCAAAGAAATGGAACAAATAATCCTAAAATTTATATGGAACCAGAAAAGACCTCGAATAGCCAATGGAATATTGAAAAAGAAAGCCAAAGTTGGTGGCATCACAATTCCTGACTTCAAGCTCTATTACAAAGCTGTCATCATCAAGACAGCATAGTACTGGCACAAAAACAGGCACATAGATCAATGGAACAGAACAGAGAGCCCAGAAATAGACCCTCAACTCTATGGTCAACTAATCTTCGACAAAGCAGGAAAGAATGTCCAATGGATAAAAGGCAGCCTCTTCAATAAATGGTGTTGGGAAAATTGGACGGCCACATGCAGAAGAATGAAATTGGAACATTTCCTTACACCACACATGAAAATAGACTCAAAATGGATGAAGGACCTCAACATCAGAAAGGAATCCATCAAAATCCTTGAGAACACAGGCAGCAACCTCTTCGACCTCAGCCGCAGCAATGTCTTCCTAGGAACATCGCCAAAGGCAAGGGAAGCAAGGGCCAAAATGAACTATTGGGATTTCATCAAGATCAAAAGCTTTTGCACAGCAAAGGAAACAGTTAACAAAACCAAAAGACAACTGACAGAATGGGAGAAGATATTTGCAAATGACATATCAGATAAAGAGCTAGTGTCCAAGATCGATAAAGAACTTAGCAAACTCAACACCCAAAGAACAAATAATCCAATCAAGAAATGGGCAGAAGACATGAACAGACGTTTCTGCAAAGAAGACATCCAGATGGCCAACAGACACATGAAAAAGTGTTCCACATCACTTGGCATCAGGGAAATATGAATCAACACCACAATGATATATCACCTGACACCAGTCAGAATGGCTTAAACTAATAAGTCAGGAAATGACAGATGCTGGTGAGGATGCGGAGAGAGGCGAACCCTCTTACACTGTTGGTGGGAATGCAAGCTGGTGCAACCATTCTGGAAAACAGCATGGAGGTTCCTCAAAAAGTTGAAAATAGAACTACCCTATGACCCAGCAATTGCACTACTGGGTATTTACCCTAAAGATACAAATGTAGTGATCCGAAGGGGCATGTGCACCTGAATGTTTATAGCAGCAATGTCTACAATAGCCAAACTATGGAAAGAACCTAGATGTTCATCAACAGATGAATGGATAAAGAAGATGTGGTTTATATACACAATGAAATACTATGCAGCCATCAAAAGAAATGAAATCTTGCCATTTGCAACGACATGGATGGAACTAGAGGGTATCATGCTTAGTGAAATAAGTCAATCGGAGAAAGACAACTATCATATGATCTCCCTGATATGAGGAAGTGGAGATGCAACGTGGGGGGGTTTGGTGGGTAGAAAAGAATAAATGAAACAAGATGGGATTGGGAGGGAGATAAACCATAAGTGACTCTTAATCTCACAAAACAAACTGAGGGTTGCTTGGGGGAGGGGAGCTGGGAGAGGGGGGTGGGGTTATGGACATTGGGGAGGGTATGTGCTATGGTGAGTGGTGTGAAGTGTGTAAACCTGGTGATTCACAGACCTGTACCCCCGCGGATAAAAATACATTATATGTTTACAAAAAAATTAAAAAATTAAAAAAAAAAACTACAGAGCATTCAGATGGATAAAACATAAAATTGGTGAAGTGATAGAGCAACTGGAATTTTTGTACATTGCTGGTGGAAATGTAAAATTGTTCAACCATTTTGTGAAAGTGCTTTGGTAGGTTTCTAGGGCAAGTATACCTCTCCTATTACTCTGTCAATACTTTCTTACATACCTACCCAAGAAAAACAAAGTATATATCCGCTACAAGACCTATAAATGTACTTCTGTAACAGCGTTTTTCATAATAACTTTAACAACAAACAACTCAAATGTCTCTCACGCAGAAGACTGGATTTACAAACTATGTAAGATGAATAAAATGGGTTATTATTCATCAATACAAAAGGAACAATGCACTAATATGCCTAACAACATGAAGGAATTTCAGAAACATTTTGATAAGCCAAGGAAACCAGACAAAAATGTATATACCATATGATCTCTTAAATATGGAGCTCATGAGCCCACCAATAATTTAGGGTGATATTAACCAGAATAGTGAGAAAATGGTTGACTCTGGAGTAGTGGATAGAGGGAGGGATTGACTGGAATAGGGTCCCAGGAAAACTTTTTAGAATGAAGGAATGATTTGGGGGATTTTAATCCAAAGACATACATTTCCTTCATCATTCTGGACAATTAAGACAAATGTATTTTATAGTATGTAAATTATACCTCAGTTAAGTATTGTTAGTGTTTTGTTTTGTTTTTTTTTAATTGAGCCTTTTCTTTTTAAAGACTGGAATCTAAAATGGCTTGTCTAGTATAATTGGCAATAATGTGTGTATACATATTTTCCAAAGATTAGCTAATACTTTTTAAATGTTTATGTTAGAATCAGATACTTTTAGATATAGGAGAAAACTTCAATATAAACAACTCTAGGGGCACCTGAGTGGCTCAGTGGATTAATCCTCTGCCTTCCGCTCAGTTCATGATCTCAGGGTCCTGGGATCGAGCCCTGCATTGGGCTCTCTGCTCAGCAGGGAGCCTGCTTCCTCCTCTCTCTCTACCTGCCAATCTCCCTACTTGTGATCTCCCTCTCTCTGTGAAATAAATTTAAAAAAAATAAAATAAAATCTTGAATAACTCTAATCCCATAATTTCATATGTATGGAAAATGAGATGCAGAGAAGATAATTGATTTGAATCAAATCAAATATTACATGAAGGCAGGACAGGAACTCTTACCCATTTCTCCACTTCCCACGTCTCCTACTGGCTTGTTTCCCTTATACTTACTGTCTCTTTTGATAACAACAACAACAACAACAACAACAAAAAGAAAGCAAGATGAAAAAAATACTAACAGTTTCTTCTTAAGACAAAATTTCTCATATATTTACAGCAATATCATGAGAAATTTATATGTTGGATCTTGATAATTGCTCACAAAATTGTTTTAGCCAAAAGTGGAAGCTGTGATAATATCTGTAATTTTAAATAAGTGCAAAGATGAAGTCCAGATTATAAGTAGAGGTTTCCACAAAATGAAATTGCTTTGTTCTATTACCTGCGAAAAATGTTTATTCTTTTGTATGCTTTCAGATTTTTCTGGTTTTGTACATTTTTTTAAATCATACCTTTGTGATAAAGCTAATTTTATGCTCAGCATGGACTCTCATTGCAAGTATTGGGTGTAATTGCATTATTGTAGTGAAAACTCTGATTTCCAATATAAACAATACCGTATGTACTCTAATCTATCTTTATTGTTAAATTAAATGATACCAAAACTTATGATTTATCTAGAAGGAAAGGATCTGGATTTCTGGAACAAAACTTCTCAAAATAAATACCTTCATAAGTAACTTGTCAGAACAGCTTCAGAAGAAAAAACAAAAATTATTCTGATTTACACAAAGAAGTTAGAAAATTTCTATTTTTTTTTTTGAATAATCAGTAATCCTTAATCCTAGGTTCCAGATAAGGAGCTTTGAGAGAAATAAACTTTAAATTTTCTGAATCTATTAATACTAGTATCTCTTGTCCTTGTAAAGTATATATTTAAGGAATCAGTAAAGTAGATCAAACACAGTCTTTAATTTACAAATGAATTAATAATGTTTAATTACTTCTATTACAAATTTTTTTCTCAAATCTTCATTCGCACTCATTTGTTATAAATTCCTTCAGTCTTATTTTTCTATTCTTTCTAAATTTTATTTCTTCATACTGATATGGTTAGTATCTATCAGTCTGTAATAGCCTTTCTCATATACATTAATCCAGATTTGATTTTATTTAAGTAGGTTACCAAATTCGTCTTAACTAGATTTTAAGATCCTCAGGGCAAGTGCTCTATTTTTTATTTGCCTGGCATCTTCTAATTGTTACATGTTGCAGGCATTGAATACAAATTCTCCTTTATTTTACTTAGCAATTATCAATTCTCATTGATGAATTGTTAGTGTAGAAATAACTTAATTTTAGAGCAATGGATTTCCCTCATGAGTGTTTTTCTAAAACTGTAATTAACTATTTCTGTTGTTCACTCTCATTCACTGCTGTAATCATGTACCTGTTATAATAATGTATCAGTTAAAAAATATTACATTATGAGGTGTGCCACATGACAATTGGTTGAATTTTATAATTAATTAGCATGATGATATTACTATATTTATACTATATTTATATTAATGTAAACATTATACAACTATAGTATATTTATTATTACATCATTATTTCTATATTTGTTGGATTTAGAAGATTCTTATCAATATTTTTTATTGAAATCTTCAGATACTTACAGCATTCAGTTGGTTAAAAAACAATCTACCTCGTGTTGCTAATAAGATCAAA
The DNA here is from genome assembly GCF_963455335.1 of Martes martes. Lineage (NCBI taxonomy): Eukaryota > Metazoa > Chordata > Mammalia > Carnivora > Mustelidae > Martes > Martes martes. Next base: position 175,208,359 of record NC_137889.1, on the reverse strand, counting down.
AGAGAAAATTGTCAGAAGATTCAAACATAATAGGCAGAAAAAAAATTCTTGTTCACTAACCATACAGAGGATCTGAAACGTTGTAAAATTATAAACTAGAGACAAATTGTAAGCAGTGACCCTTCAGATTAGATAATTGAATTCAGAACCAAATTTAAAGGAAAGATATCACAAGTTACAAACTATGTTTCAAAAGTGTAGTGTCAGTCAGGATCCTGATAGGAAATAATGGTACACTCATATCAGGGTAATCTGAAAATTTATTTACATGTATATAATTTACAGAGAATTCCATGCAAATGAGGGGTCCTAAAGCTTAAGCTTTATTGGCTTTTCATTTTTGGAAAGAAGTTTGCATACTAAGGAATGGATCTTAGTCACATGGACAATTAACTGCAGGTGAAGAGCTTTACCTGGTCATGATATCTTAAACTAAATGTTAGAGTTTTCTTAGCAAGGAATAAAAGAAGCTGTTGATTTGGAAAAAGTAATGTATAGCACAAGAGCCAGTTTTTGACTTTTACAAATTAATTCCATGCATTTATTCCACAAACTTTTATTGAACTTTTACCATGGACCAGGTACTGCTCATACACATCAGTTGATAGTAACAGCATCCAAACCTATTATGTTTTTCCTAATCAAATTTTATGTGTTTGTTCTTATTATTCTTCCAATACATAAAATACTTATGACTTTATACATTTAAGTTAAAGTTAGCTGACATTTTAAAAACCAGCTCATTTGTACCATTAATATTTTTAAAAATCATTCTAAAGCCAGAGAATAGAAATAAAGAATTTATCAAAATTACTTAGGATAAAACTTATTGAAGCTGCTATGAAATTGGAAAAAGTCAAAATTATACTTCCAAAAGAGAAAGGTCAGGATATGAAGATGGTTGGGAAGAGAAAGATGGTAAAGATAGTTCCTTTTCTCTCTGGTTATTGGTGAATCCTGAGATCAGTATTATTAATCAGTATAAGATTTAAATAGGACATTATAGCATACCAATTTAAGGGAAGAAAAAAATAATGATTAAATATATAAATTATTTACGCAAAGTAAAATTTTTACCGTCCTCGGAGGAGATAAATTCAATAACTCTGGTATTGTCTTTAACATAGACATGCTATTCACAACTGGAAATCCATGAAACAAGCCAGGTAGTCTTAACAAAGTCAAATATTCCATAGTAGATTTATGGTAAAGAGTAAAGAGGAGCAAGAGCCACTCAGAGTAGAAACACTCATTTGATCTTAGGTATGTTGAGTGCTGGATCCCCCAAATAATGCCCAAACAACATGTTCACAAGACAAAGGTGAGTTTATTGATTACTGTGCTAAGAGAGCAATGCCTCATAGTCTCAGTAGCATCTTAGAGGAAAAAGGGCAATGCTGGCATATTTATGAGATTTAAAAGACTAGCTTAAAATAAGTCTTTCAATTCAAGAATAGAGAATGGAGTGAGAAGTTCAGGGCTTAGGTAGGACGGGGTAAGTATCATGATATAATTCATGGTTGGTGGACACAGCAAGGTGGGGATGTTGCAACAGGGGGCAGGGAACTAGGGTCCTTCAAGCTTTCTATTGAAAATTGGATAGGTCTTTCAGATTTTTCCTAGAATGAACAATAACATTATTTTCAACATTTCTCTTCCTAGCCACGAAATTTTCTGGAAAAGTGGTTACATTGATAAAGATAGTGAAATAGTAAAATCATGTTAATGCAGATGTTTATTTTCTCAGAGATACTGGTTCTAAGAATAAGTAATGTTGTTTAAACAGATATATGTATATATATAGAGAGAGAGAGAGCGAGAGAGAGAGAGAAAGAGAGAGAGAGAGAGAGCACGTGAGCGCACAGAAGGATAGGAAAGGAGAGAGATGTGAGCTCCAGAGTTTCTTGTGGAGCTGTTGCCATAGAGAAAATTACCAAAATAATGAGTATTCTTAGAAGAGCTTTTTGCTGATAGTCATAAAAAGTGAAAATTCAAGAGTCAAGAACACAACCCAGGGAAGGCAAATTAAAGCCAAAAAAGAGAGAGAACAGGATCCTAGGAAAGAAAGAAGAAAATGGAGAAAAAAATATGTAAGACTCAAATTGAACATTTGAACATTTCATGAAATGCTATGAAAACCAAAGGTGGGGGTTTCATTTCCCCTCCTTTGTTCCTACTGCACAAAAAAAGCAGGATATGGCTTTTTTCTTTAGCAATGAGAGACACTCCTCTATAATAATGTTTTAGTTAATTAATAATAATTCACATTACATATTAATGCTGTTACAAAATATGATGCTGCCAGGGAGAACTGGTCATTGTAATCTAGAATATAATGGTAGAGGACAATCTGCTGTCAACTGTGATAACTACAAAATTAAGAAGATAGAAAACAATTGTCCTGATAGTAACTAAGCCACCTAATGTCTGTACTGAGAAAAGAAGCCAGAGTTAAGTCAAAGATTAATTAATGAATAAATAATAGCTTGAAATCTTGGTCATAATTAATCCAACTGAGGCAGAATTAACTAGTAAAGTTCAATCAAATTAATCAGGGATGTGAATATTTTATATAAAGAAAAACTCTTTTTTTTTTCAAATAAAACTCAAATCCTTAATGGTATGTTTCTCTAGTTGGTACATACAACTACTACGTTTAAACTTAGCTGTGTATTACTTATAACTTAGAAATGCAACATTCAAGGTTCTTTGCCAGTTAAATTGTAGGAAATAAACAATTTGACACAATAAGATCCTAATACTTATTGATTATTTATTATGTGTTAGGCAGTTTGATTTATGTAACCTAAATATTTCTGCGTAGTATCCACCACCAGATCCAGTGTTTCAAAGGGGAAAAATTAAATTCAGAAAGTAAATTAACTTATCTAAGATGTCACAGGTAGCAAATGGTAAAATAAAGATTTCGGTCTAATTCCAAAGTCCTTGTTTTTGCTGTTTTGTTCTGATTGATGTGTGTGAGTTTTTCATTTTCTTAAGAAATAATGAGCCTGTATCAAGGGTCTAAGTTATGTACCAGTAATTAGACTGTTACTCTAATTCCTGAGGGGATATACCCCAATTAGCACTTGCCAGGGAGAGCAGAGACACTATGTTAATAAAGAATTTATCTCACAGTTTTTATTTGAATATCACATGAGAAATTGCCAAAGTGCGCACAAGAATATGAAATCACTGCAATAATTCAAAGATTGAATGTGAAGATGGTGGAACAGTACATATTGTTTACCCAACCTACATATGACCTATATGGGACTTGCATAACCTACAGTTCATACCTGTTGTTCCCTACCCTAACTGTAACTCAGGAAGTGGTCTACCTGGAAAGAAAAGGATAAAGGTGGGTGATGTATGACTTCCATCCTTAGGAATAAAAAGGGGGAGAACAGGAGGTCTTTTTCTACCAAGAAAGGGAATTTCAAGCCATCCTTAGGGATAAAGACCATGATTCTTTGGAGCATTTCTGAAATCCCTATTTGTCATTTTCATTTTAGTGGCTATTTTTCTTTTTTCCAAAGAGTCTATTTATTTATTTGAGAGAGTGGGGGAGGGGCAAAGGGAGAGGTAGAGGGAGAAGCAGACTCCTTGCTGAGCAGGGAGCCCCATGTGGGGCTTGATCCCAGGACCCTGAGATCGTGATCTGAGCTGAAGGCAGATGCTTAACGAACTGAGCCACCCAGCACCCCAGTGGCCATTTTTCTATAGTGTATTTCTATATTGTTTTCATGTGAACGCTGTTCATTCAACTTCCCCACTTCCACCACATACACCTAGATACTAATACATCTGTTCTAGTAACAAAATCCTTTTGTCCTACTGTGAACCAGTTTCATCTAGGTGGAGTGTATCTCATCTGACTCTCCTAAAAGCTAAGCTCAGGTGATTAGAGTGACATTTCCACCAGATTATCTATAAAATTGGCACTAAGGCTCATGACTCAAGACAAGTAAACTAGAGTTCTCTCTTAAACTCTTTTTTATCGAGTTATGATTTTTTTTATTTTTCTTTCTGCAGTTGCTCCTAATCTAACGCATATAAAGCCAAAGTGTATACTGCCCACCATGTGTAACAGATGTGAGCTTTATAAGTCACTTGGCCTCTGTCTTATCTACTCAATTCTGCAACTGTAAAAGGAATAGACAAAATGTAAACAAATTGAAGTGACTGTGTTCCAATAAAACTTTATTTATCCAAAACAGGTGGCCTCAAGTTGTCATTTGTGGATCACTGATATAGAACCCACATGAAAAAGAGACACTTCATGATTGCAACATTTGATCATCTGAATTCATTTGTATCTGTAATTGATGCAAGTTGATATACTCAGAGCCAAGTACAGAGAAATTCTGACAGAGGTTTGATAATACTATTTGATCCGTATCAGTTACCTATTGTTACGTAACAAATTACTCCAAAATTTAGCAGTTTGAAACAACACATAGTTATTTCCTCTTAGTTTCTGTTTCAGGCTTAGTGTCTCTCATGAGCCTCAACTGGGGTTGCCAGATCTGCTTTTAAACTCGCCCACATGGTTTTTGGGTAGGGTTCCAATTCTCTAGGGGCTGTTGACTGGAGACCTTACTTCTTCCCCAAGTGGAATTTTCATCAAGATGATATCTGATGTGGTGAACCAGAAAGAGAGTGCCCAAAACAGAAGCCACTGTTTTCTGATAACCTAATTTTAAAAGTGACATACCATCACTTCTATTGTAAGCTACTGATGACACAGAATAGCTCTTGCACAATGTGAAAGGGAACTATGCAAGACGATGAATTCCAAGAAACAAGGATCAGTGGGGGCTATCTTGGAGACTGGCTACCACATGACCCTATATGCATCCATGTTTGACTAAGTCTGAATCCTTTCCTGCATTTTCAAGTTAAAGCAACAAATATCTTTTCTGTAAGCTTGTTTTTTCCCTAATAATGATTCAAGTTTTGTCCTTCTTATTCTGTGAACCCTAAAAACATTCAAGCTGAACATGATGCTCTAAAGAGAAGAGGTTGATCAAGGAAGGAACTGATGTGGGGTGGTTTATGTGTGTGTATTATCCCTTACAACTAGTCATGCATGGTGGAAAGCAGCAAGAAATAAGGTTTTGGCAGCTCAGAAAAGTAAGAAGAGTAAGCTAAATTCAGTTAATGAAAAGGAGAAAAAAAGTGTTTCATCTTGAGTGATCTCTGATCAGAGATGAGACAATGGAAATATAATTAAATAAAGCCCCATGTCAGGTAAGTTTATTTTCCCACACAGGCTTAAAAAGCTGAAAATAGCAGGGATCTGGGGAAGCATAGTTCAGACAAATTGTACAAGATAATGAGACTTCACTGGGATATAATAAAAATACTGAAACTACTCAAGAATATCTGATTATTCGAAAGTTCGGGTATGAAAAATGTATGTTTATTATTATAATGTAAAACACATTTGCTACATAATAGCTACAGCGACATAGTAGTTTAGATTTTCATAGGAAATATGAATAAATCACACCAACCAAGCCCGGAATAAAATACAGTTATAAAATAGAAATATCATTAGGATTTGTCTTATGGCAATAAATCATTTTAATAAAACTGCTGTTAAAAATGCAGAATGAATGTCATAGGCTTTTGGTTTTTTCCCAACGAGTTGTTGAAATGAACCTCTTGAATGAACTAGATTTAAAAGGATTCTAAATGACTGAGATAACAGAATTCTATTGTAATGGAGGTGAGGAATTTTAACTATATACACATGGGTAAAATGAAGAGCACTACTAATAAAAGTAATACAAATATGAATACTCATATATTTGCTCCTAGTTTCATTAACCATTACAAATCAGAGGGTATATTCATAAGCAGTCTAAGCAAAACCAAAATACTTCTAAATTTTGTAAAATTCTTCTACATGTATTGTTTATTCAGATAAACAATATCCCAGACTAAAATGGAAATGACAATTTTTACCAAACAAGAATAATGAAATAATAGAGAAAAATATGCTATCGAATTTGCTAAACATAATACAATTTTAGTTGAGCACAATGTAAATTTTATAATACCAGCAAAATATCTTTGATGTAATGGTCCATCATTATAAACATTTCACATTCTATTTGCATAATGGAACTCCTCATATTCACATCAGAGTAATTTTATGGTAGATGGGTGTACTTCATTCAAACCGCAGCTGAAGCTGCATTATAGGAAGAAGGAATCTTTGACATAGTGGTGAACACAATTTATTGTCAAAATATACACATTTTCAGTGCCACCTATTGGTAGGAAGAAGAGATTTATATACAATTATTTCTTTTAACTATTTGTAATAATGGATAATGTATGAGTAGTGAACAAAATATACCCAAAAAATATGAGATAACTTTGGGGTGGTTTGATAAATTAGTATTTGATTTTTTCATTGACTTATACATATGAAAAATTGCTGGCAATTTAAGTTGTTGCATGAATAAAGTAAAAAAGAAAGTACATAAATTATTATAAAATTATTTTAATTTTTTTCACATATTTGCACTGAAAAGTCTAATAAAATTTGAGGTAAATTTGGTTTATATGTTTTAATTTGGAAGAAAATGTAACTACTGCTTGATTTCACATCCATGCATTTTTCAAATAAATAAAATACTGTACTCTTTGTGAAATATTATATTTATATAGAGATTAAAATTATTTAATTTAAATAAACTTTGCCTAAATATTTGGAGATCTAATGAGAATTTCTTTGAAAGTTTAATCATTTATTGTCTATGATTTATACTAATCAGAAGAATATCATTTGCCATAGTATTAAATAGAATCATATTGCGTCATTTGGCACACTATTTCATCTGCTATTTTATTTATATTTAAAAATTTTTAAAGGGAACATTTATAATGCATGTTAAATAAAATGCAATAATAAGTATTGATAATAACATTTGGCAGGTAGAACTGAGTCAACTTATTTCTCTATTTTTGATATTTTTTAATTTTCCAAGGATCAAACACTAGCTTTAAAATACAAATAAAACAGTATCATTAAAACTAACTAGCAAACCTGTAACAGTTAAATAAAAATAGATGTGATTATAATAAATTATAAAATTCATTAAAGTCATGAAAAAATAGTTGTGCCTTCCACATTAACCCATACTATAATCTTTTTCTTACTGCTTGACTTTATTAAAAATTAGTACAGAATTATATTTTCCAAATGTCCAATGATCCAGTTCTATGTAACAATTGTTCTGTTACTTTAACTAATAGAAGAGAAAGTTCTAACCTGTACCATTCCTCTACCTGGATTAGAAATAAATTGGATAATGAAAGATATGTTGTTTTTTCACTATTTTCATTGAAGCCTTAGTGAGTCTTTGACAATCCCCCAGCAAGAAGGGAAGAAGGAATTGAGGAAGGGTTAAAGCGAGTAGGAGATCCCATTTCTGCTTCTGCTTTTACTTGTTCAACAGTGGTGAATTTCATTACTATCCTGACCAAGATCTCCCATGGGTTGTGCAGATCTGTCAAGTATTTTTGATGAGTCCTTTGTATATAATGCTTGGTTTAAAACATTTACAACTTTGGGGTGCCTGGGTGGCTCAGTGGGCTGAGTGTCAGACTCTTCTTGATTTTGGCTCAGGTCATGATTTCAGGGTTGTGAGATGGAACAATGTGTGGGACTTTGTGCTGGGCTTGGAGCTGGCTTCGGATTCTCTCTCTCTCTCTCTCTCTCTCTCTCTCTCGCTTCTATCTTTCCTCCTCTCCCTCTCTCTTAAAAAGCAAAACTATGGGGTGCCTGGGTGGCTCAGTGGGTTAAAGCCTCTGCCTTTGTCTCAGGTCATGATCTCAGGGTCCTTGAACTAGTGATGTTGACTGCTATCTTCCACACCACATCACCAACAACAGGTGTTCTTTCCCTTGTTTGCACCACGCCTCCCTGAAAGGTATCTGGAGTGGTCACCCAGTCCTTCCACATGTCTGGTACCAAATGTCAGTCAAGGTTTTGGGAATGGATGAACCTATATTCTTTGAGGGTTTTCAAAAGCTTTGCACCGGGGTGCCTGGGTGGCTCAGTGGGTTAAAGCCTCTGCCTTCGGCTCGGGTTGTGATGCCAGGGTCCTGGGATTGAGCCCTGTATCGGGCTCTCTGCTCAGGGGGAAACCTGCTTCCTCCTCTCTCTCTGCCTGCCTCTCTGCCTACTTGTGGTCTCTGTCTGTCAGATAAATGAATGAAATTTAAAAAAAAAAAAAAAAAAAAAAAGCTTTGCACACCAAACCTCCCTTCCTGGGGTTGGATTTAGGAAACCTTAGAGAAGATAGGTTCAGCCAGTTCCAGATGGGTTCACCCAGAATTCCAACACTTGGTACAAAGCACCCCATGGAGGAGTTAGGATCACTACCCTGGAAGCAAGTAGGAAGGACATGGTGGGTGCATGGTAAGTGATACCTATCACCAACACCACAGCTTCTAGGTGCTGAAGACAGAGGTGACATTATGTTATATATAATAGAAGCAAGGGTTAAAAGTCAGATCTACACATGTGGCTAAAGACCAAGATGAAGTAGAGGACTGTTAGTAGCCCAGAGCCTGAGCCTTTCTTTTGTCAAATTTAAGTGAGCCTCACCCAAAACCAGTGCACCAGCACCATTCTGGTATCTCATCTCCAGTAAACCTATTAAAGAAATATTATACTATGCAGAATAAACACTCTCTAAACCTTAGCAACTTCATCTATAACATGTAAATTTGTGATGAAGTTTTTGTGATAATTACATGAGATAATGTATGTAAGGTATGTAATGGTGAATGACAGATGTTAACTAGTCTAAAGTAAAACTTTGAATTTCAAAATTATATATGCATTAAGTAATAGAATGTGGAATCAAACATATTTTTTTTCTAAATTTCATGCAACACAGGCTGTGTTGGACCTGCAAATACAACAGAGAGAATTAGAGTATATATAAACTTTTGTACATGAAGAATACTTAAGTACAGGAGACCCAACTCACTAATAATATTGGTCACATGGAGGTTTGTGGAGTGAGAATGGGAATTAAGAAATTGCTATGGGAAGGCCATAAAACTAAATACAGTTTGCTTTTTTGTCTCGATCTGTTTATTGTTTTTTCACTTTTTAATTCCTTTTTTTTTATTATCTCTGTTTGTCCCTTTATTAGATCATGGATATCATGGGAAGAGGTAGGGAAGGGAACTATTTTGGTCCTTTATTTCCTGACTTTTCCACCTTAAGATCAAACACAGGTTTAAAACAACAACAACAACAACAACAAAAAGAAAATGTCTAAATCGTGTGTGCCAAACTGTACACATTTTAAAAAAGAGTATCATGAAGTATTATTGATCAACATTTGTATAGCCTTTGATATTTATTTTCAGAAGCATGCAGAAAAACAGGACATAGTAAAACAAGCATAGTAAAAAAGACTAGCACTATAAAAAGGGTGTTTTTTAAAAGATTTTATTTATTTATTTGACAGAGAGAGATCACAAGTAGGCAGAGAGGCAGGCAGAGAGAGAGAGAAGAGGGAGCAGGCTCCCTGCTGAGCAGAGAGCCCGATGTGGGGAGGGACCCTGGGATCATGACCTGAGCCGAAGGCAGAGCTGAGCCACCTAGGCACCCCTAAAAAGGGTATTTTTAATTGTTATACTTAGGTGCTTTAAGAACGTTGTTTCAGTGCATGCTCTTTTGCCATAAAGAAGTAGACCACCTGGACAAAAGAGGTTCTAGAGTTGCAAGTCACCTCATAGAGCGAGAATATTCTAATAATTACAGACCAGGAAATCCTTTTAGATTCCCCCTTCCCATATTTACATTATTTTCTAAATTTAATCTTAAAAATAACACAAGTGAGAATGTGTAGAGCTATGCATGGAATAAAATGTGAGTGGAATCCTTTTTTCATCCCATGGTAGAAATTTTCAGGTAATGAAGAGACATTCATCCAAACCATCTGTTGATTTTTCAGTCTGGCTTTACATATACAAAAGATACTTTTTTTTTTTTTGCACATGTGCACATGGAGTTTCACTCAGTTCAATATTTATAAAAGATGACTTATATATTAATATGTGTTTTTAATTTTTTAAATTTTTTTAATTTAAATTCAGTTTAGTTAACATACAGTGTATTATTAGTTTCAGGGATAGAGCTTAGTGATTCATCAATTGCATATAACATCCAGTGTTCATTACATCAAGTCCCCTCCTTAACACCCACCACCCAGGTACTCCATCCCCCCTGACCCACCTCCTCTCCAGCATCGTACATGTTGATGTGGCAAAAGTTGTGTGTGGGCTCTAACAAATGTCCTTTACTGCAAATGTCCTTTACTGCAATCTCTCCATCTCTCTCTTCCTCTCTCTCTCTCTCTCTCTTCCCATACTCAATGATATGGAAGCGGCTTAATTCTTTTAAGTTTTCGGCTTCTGAGGATTCAGTTCTGAGGAGCAGAAGCTATCTAAATCTTACATAGTCAAATATTTTGCCAGGTCAGATCATCCCATGATGGAAATTGCCCAGGTCAAAGCAGAAAAGCACAGCAGAATATAATCAGTTGCTGTTTCATGGCATGAGGATACCACCAGAGTTAAATAAATGAATAACCTAGAGTTGGAGGGGAGGTGACCAAAAGTGTGGAAATGGCTGGAGCAGAGAGAACAGTCTCATTTCCTCCAGCAATTAGTCAAAAGAATATGTCATTCATTTAGATGACTTTCCAACCTTTTTTTTTCCCCTCCAGGAAGTTCTGAGTACTCCTCTGTTTGGTACCGTGATAAACTTACAAATAGATACTGATGTTAAAAAGGCAATGTAATATGTAAAGTATATGAATACACACATGAAATAAACCAAATATTCAACTTCTATATTGTTAAAGGATAAGAGGACATGTTATAAAATTTTATTGAAAGACAATAAGGAAAATCAAAGGCAAGGTGTAAAGTCCCCACAAATGGATTAATAGATTTAATGTATTATTTATACTATAAAAGTAAGGGGAGAAACACATATTCCTTAGGTCATCTACTGAAGAATAGATTATTATGATATACTGTAAAATGAAATGATATGGTGCTATGGCAATAAATGAACTTCTGTCACACATCAGCATGGGTAAAACTTTTTGAAACAACATTGAGTGCAAAAAGCAGATTAGAAAGGATATAGAGAATTATTTCATTTATGAAAGCAAAATAAACAGGTTGCTTACAGATAAATATATAGGGAATTAAAAAGAAAAGCAAGGAAATAACAATATAAAATTCAGATTATTCTCCTTATCATTTTCTTAAAAAATATAAAGCCTTTTTATATTACCTTTTGTACATATGAGGCCGTACATGTATGTGCACACACATACAAGTGGGGTGCTGTAAGAAGACAGGTACATTTCATGGAAACTAAGAGAAGGAAGCATGGTGTATTTTGTGGCACAAACATGAAAGCTGGGCAGAGATTTTCCTTAGAAATTATTGCTGAGGACCATTTTCAAAATTACATTAGGTGGACTAGGTTGACACCCTTTCAAATGTTCATTATAAGCATTATGGTCTGAAGGCTTTCCATACCTAATTCTGATTCCTCTCTCTTTTTAAATTTTTCATAGGTTCTTGCACTCCTAGTATATCTCAGAGTCTGTTTCCAGATGACCCAACTGATGTAGCCATGAACTTTTTATTATACTGAAGCTAGGATCTTTTCTTGTGCAGATGTCTGGTATACTTTCCCAAATAATCAGACTCTACTACTTCTGCCACTTCATTCTAAATGGGTTCCCACAATGCAGTCAATGTACCTTTTAAAAATGTGGCTTTTAGATCAAACCCCACCTATAATCCTTTAGTTGTTTTCATTTTTTTTTTTTAAATCTCAAATCCTTAATATTTCCTAAATGTCTTCATGAACCAGCCCGTGCCTCTATTATAAAACTTTAACCACTCTCTCTCTCACTGGACCTCACTTAATTGTGTTCATTTCATTCTTTGATAATGCAAGATTTTAATTATTTCAGATACATAAAAAAGGTTAATCTTTTCCCCTGCATATTTTGGTTTTTCTCCTCATATTTTCTTTCTTTACTTAGAAAACTCAGATTTATCCTTTAGACTCCATTTTGATTTTTTTTGTAATTTTATTTTATTTTTTCCAATGTTCCAAAATTCATTGCTTATGCACCATACCCAGAGCTCCATGCAACAAGTGCCCTCCATAATACCCACTACCAGGCTCACCCAACCTCCTGCCCCTACCCCTCCAAAACCCTCAGATTGTTTTTCAGAGTCCACAGTCTCTCATGGTTTGTCTCCCCCTCTGATTTCCCCCAACTCATTTCTCTCCATCTCCCAATGTCCTCCGTGTTATTCCTTATACTCCACAAGTAGTAAGTGAAACCATATGATAATTGACTCTCTCTGCTTGACTTATTTAACTCAGCATAATCTCCTCCAGTCCCATGCATGTTGATACAAAAATTGGGTATTCATCCTTTCTGATAGAGGCATAATACTCCATTATATATATGGAAACAAAACAAAATGATAACAGCAACAAAAATTCCCATTCTCCTCCTTATCAAATAATTTATTAGATCTCTCTTTTACATGAAATTATTATAAAGGTACCTAAATTATTAATTTTCTGATTATTCACCTAAAGTCCATCTCTTCAGTTGGAATGTAAAGTCCCTGAGGACAGAGACCTCTCTGGTTTGTTGTTGTTGTTGTTTGTTTGTTTGCTTGTTTTGTTTTGTTTTTGTAATTAACTCATTACTGATGTCTATGGTAGTGCTTTGCAAATATGTGGTCAATAAATTATATTTGAATAAATAAATAAGTAGTGGTTCCTAATTTCTGTTGATAACTTAACCAAATATGTCTAACTTTCTCAATTTCTGGTATTTTGCATGAAATAACTGTTGTAAAAAATGAAATTCTATGTATGTCAGGAAACAACACGTACAGAGTAAACAACTTGAGTAGATCGTATTCAAGGACTTTTTATTAAGGTATGGACCGGGTCTTAGGAGATCAATTTGGAATAATTCAGTACCCTGGGACTAAGCCTAGGGAAAGATACTTCCAGCCCAGGTCAGAAGGGACACAGAAAGGGAACAGTTTCCAAAGCCCAGAGAAAGACTGGAGAAATCTGCTCTACAGAAGTTGTAAACTTTAGCGTAGTGAAGCTAATTCAGCAGGTAGAAAGTCTGTGGAAAATAAACTGTATCTCACTTTTCTTCCATCTTCAACTCTCCTACACATGCCACCATTGATCAAACCCAACTGGAAGCCAGAAAACAAGGAAGGCTTATTAATTCAATGTATACTCATACCATAACACTCATCTATCTCAAGCCACAGAGCAGAAGAAGAAGGTGGAAATGTGTATAAGGAAGGGCAGATGTTTAGCACAAACACCACCTGTTATTAAAGTTATTATCTATCATTATTAATAGATTCACAAATATTTACTATTGAAAATAATATGTATTGAACTTGATTACCTCAGGAATATTTAACTGAGGAGTTCATAATTAAAATTTAAGTTATTGTCAAGTCTAGTTCAGTATACATTATATTATAATCCTTGGCGAACATACTGAAGTAACTATTAGCTATATTATAAATGGCTCCTTTTAAAGTCAGCAAAGGGAAGGAAATAGACAAAAATTCTCATGAGAATATTCACAAATAATTCTGATTTTATTGATTCCTCAAACCATGTATCTAGATGCAAAACTATGATAACAAATTTGGAAGACTTTGGGAATATGTATTTGGCTAGAAAATGAGCACATTACCCTTCTAATTTTCAAAGGTTATTATTACTTCTTAATATGAGAAAAAAAAATGGCATGGTTAACAAATGTCCAAATGTAGAAGCAGCAATTTAAACAATTTTTGAGAATAGAAAACTAATAGTAGATATTCTTTGCTTTCATATAAATATAAAGGTAGCAATATTTATTTCACTGTAGCTCTTTTCTCTATTTTTCCCTTGATATTTTGTTTAGATCCATTTTCTCAAGTTTCCACAATGAGAATTTGGGCCCACTTCATGAGGAGATCTCCATATTTGGGTCCCCATAAATCAGAGGATTTCAAATGTTCTTGACCAAAGCATTAAGAAACATTTTTATTGGGGCACCTTTTTGGCTCAGTCGGTTAAGCGACTACCTTTGGCTCTCGGGTCCTGGAATCAAGTCCCACATTGGGTTCCCCGTTCAGCAGGAAATCTGCTTCTCCCTTTCCCTCTGCCCCTCCTCCACCTTGTGCTCTCTCACTAACTCTCTGTCTCTCAAATAAAAAACAAACAGACAAATAAATAAATAAATCTTTAAAAAAAGAAACATTTTTATTTATTTAGTATACATATACATGTACTTCACACAGCAAGTTTCATAGTCAATACTTACCTTCACTTTGTAATCCACTCAGAAATTTTCAGTTGTATGCTTCTTTATTCTTTCACAGACTCTTAAGTCACTATGATTTATAGATGATTTGAAAGACAGAGCTAAGGACCTAAGTTTGAAAAACATTTGTTAATGCAAAGGCTAATGACAGGAAGGAGAAAAAAAATATTTAAATCATTTATTAAGATTCACTTGTACTTAGCACAATACCTCCTCTAGTTGCATTCACATTGTTGCAAATGGCAAGATTTCATTTTTTTTTTTTTTTTTATGCTGAGAGAAGTAAGTCAGTTGTGGAAAGATAAATACCATACGATTTCACTCATATGTGGAATTTAAGAAACAAAACAGATGAATATAGGGGAAGGAAAGGAAAAAATAAAATAAGGTAAAAAGAGAGAGCCAGCCAAACCATGAGAGACTCTTAACTATAGGAAATGAACTGAGGGTTGCTGGAGGGATGATGGGGGGGGGGGGTAACTGGGTGATGGGGACTAAGGAAGGCATTTGATATGATGAGCCCCGGGTGGTTATATGCAACTCATGAATCACTAAATTCTACCCCTGGAAGTAATAATACACTATATGTTAACTGAAAAAAAAATTCATTTGTACTTACCTTTGCTCTTTCTCTTTCCCTCCACCCTTACTGCCTTTGTACAGATTTTTAGTATTATCCTCAAATATATAATCATTTAACCTACTTGGTTTGTTTTGTTTTTGTTTTTGTTTTTTTAGATCTAGACACTACACTCCATTTTCACAAGCAGCAAGTGAGATTTTCAGAAAATGGAAGCCCAGCCATATATCCTACTCTAAAGTACATCCGAATGGGATCCCTTTCTAGTTTCATTTTCTGCTATTCCTCCCATTCATCCTTTCTTTCAGCCACCTCATCTATGTATGGTTGCTAGATGAAGCTAAAAAAAAAAAAAAAAAAAAAAACCAAAAACGAAAAACAAAACAAAACAAAAAGCTTTAAGAATTAATCAGGTTTCCATTGGGGAACAAGAACAACTGTGAATAATATGAAATAAAGCATTTATTTAAAGATCAGGATTTACACAATTGTGGGGAAAGTTGGTGAAGTAAAGTTCTAGAAGAAGATGGTTGGAGCATCAGAGAAAAGCCACTAACTAGAGACCAGGAAAGAAAACTAGTGAAGACGTCAATGGACTGAATTGTTTCTGCACCTTATTGTGTGGATCTGAAGTGACTTTGATCAGTAGTTAGTCAGAAAAAATACCTCTAAGTGAAACAGAATTTAAAAAAAATAAAATAAAAAACAAACTAGAAGCCTTGAGAATAAACCAGTGTCCTCAAGGACATATCAGAATTTGCCTCTAACTCCAGTTATAAGGTAATCTGCAAAAGCAGCAGGTGTCCTTCACCCCGGAGTTCCACCTATGTCTGGATCAGGACTTGGAGAAGCTGAACGAAGAGATCAATAACAGGTAAAGGAGCTATGGATCTATGATTACACCAATAAGAGAAGCCAGTGGATTGGCAAGGATGTGCAAGCTCTGGCAGTGTGTGTAGGTGGAGGCTTGCACTCATCTTCTATAGGTAATTACCCCTGCTTCCCCTCTACCTTCCAAAGCTCATTTGAATCTTTTTGTGTCGATCCCTATCCATACATGGAAGGGGGTTCGGCAATATTTGGTTTCTGCTTAACTAAATGGACATCACACCCTAATTTTGTTCTCTTCTCTGCCGGGGGAGTCCCATCACTTCGGTCGTCACCTATTTGAAGCAGCACCTCCTTCCCTACAGAGAGTCCCTCTGTAAACCCAAAATTTGTTTTAAATGTCTTTCCTCATAAGTCTTAGAGCCAACTTTGTAAATTCCTATATTTATAAGTTATCTAATTTTACTAGCTCAAATTTCATTCCCTTAAACCTTGTACGTAAAATTGCTCAAAAAAAGATTTGTTGAGGAAATAAGTGAATAGAATGTATTACATCCTATCCTTTGTGTTGGCTTATTTATCTGCTGCTCCACTATATTATAATCCTCTTGAGAGAAAGATTGAGTGGTTTATTTGTGTCTCTGTAATCTTAGTCCCCACCAAATGTCAGAGACATTGTATTTGTTCAGTCAATTTTGTTCAGGAAATGATTTTATATACATCACCATCTTGCTTTCCAACTGTGGAAGAAGTCTTTCCTGACAGATGTGTACCTTTTCCACATGTTCACACTGCTAATTGGTCACATAGTCAAAAGGCACCTAATAAGTATTGGTTGACAATGTTTCAGAGAATTATATTAAAATCGATATGTGAATTATACCTGAAAATTCCAAATGCCTGTTGTGTTCATGGGTAGGTATTTCATGAAGGGAACAAGGAATTCTAATGCATTTGTGATTTGACTTGTCAGAAAGCCAAGTCATTGATCATCTTTATAATCCCCACAATGACTGACTCTAACTCATGCATAGAGACAGTTACAGTTGCTGTCACAAAATATGATCAATCATTTAAGAATTAATTTCAGTTAAATGTTCACAGATAAATTAGATCACGTTTGCCATTTGGATATCTGTTTTGCCTCATCACTTTTATGGCTTCTCTTATCTTTTTGTGAGGCATGTAAGCTCTCTGCCTACAAATTCAAGTGAACAAAACAGACCATTTGAGACACACTAACATGTTCACTTCTTAGGGGAAAAAATCATTAAACTATTCACTAGTTGAATGCAATTTAGCACCAAGCAAGTTTACTAGGCAATACATTTATTCAGTCTAATGCACTGTGTTCTGATTTCTAACAACAGAAGCTCGCTGATTTTCACAGTCAATAACAATTTACAGATAAAAATCAATCAGCTTTACTTGACTGGATTGCAAAACACCTTACAAGTACTTCTGTTTTTAACTGTTTTTTTTTTTTTTCCCCCGAAAGCAAACACTTAAAAACTCAGTTTGATTTGTTTATAAACCATTTTAAAGCCATTCTTCCTTTTTCACCCCAGGAATCGCTTGTCCATTTTTCTCACGCCCTTCTATTTTGAATTTTTCTGTTTTTACTTCTTAACCAAAAGACTTATTTAGGACCTTTTAAAGAGATGCTTATACAACTTCCATTCCTGATTATGAAAGACTGTATTTTATAAGTCCAATCTCCCTTTGAAAGTAGGAACTATAAACGGTGCAAGAAATGAAAACACAAAAACTACAAAATGATTGCTTGAAGCCATCAGAAAATAACCTGGACCGTCAAGACTTGAGGAGTCAAATTTCAAAAGAACAGAAATATCATAAAATTAGCTAGAAAAGGCACTTGCTGATTCTTAAGTGAGGCAGTCCCCAGAAGATGAGCAGAAAGCCATGACTCAAAATATTTATCAACCTCTCAGGACTAAGAGACAAAAATTGGAGTTCTGGTCTACCAATACAGCCAGGAATTAGGGAGCCCATGCATTTTGCTCTACTATTATCTTCATAGCACTCAGAAATTGGAAGAAGACTTTTGCCTTGCTGAGGAGGTGAAATTTTGAATTCAGAGCCTACCCAGTAAAAAGGACTATAGTTAATATCCCAGGCTTTCCATTGTAATCTCCAAAAGGTACTCTACAAGTAAAAGCAAATTGGAAAGAAATTAGACTTCAATAATTTAAAACCCCACTCAAATCATTTACTTTCAGATTGGGACAAAATAATCTGGCTGTACGTATAATTGACTTTCGAAAAGAAAATCCTCTGGGTAAAGATGACATCATCTAGAATTTCTATACAGTGATCTTTCCTATATAGTGAACTAAAATTACCAAGGCATGCCTGCAGACAGGATCAAAAAGAAAGTAGAAAAAGTCGACAATCAAAAAAAAAAAAAACAAAACAAAACAAGAAAACCCTGGGGGGCTCCTGGGGGGCTCAGTTGGTGAAGTGACTGTCTTTGTCTCAGGTCATGATCCCAGAGTTCTGGGATCGAGTCCTGCATCAGGCTCCCAGCTCCATGGGGAGTCTGCTTCTCCCTCTGACCTTCTCCCCTCTCTCACACTCTCTCACTCTCTCTCTCTCTCTCAAATAAATAAATAAAATCTTTTAAAAAAATCCTGGTAATTTTCAGACACAAGCATTAAAATAATATCAATTAATATGTTCAAGAAAATAAAGGCAATATTGTGAATTTCATCAGAGTCAGAATCTACATATAATCTCAAATCTTAGAACTAAAATATGCATTAGATAATTTGAAGAAATTAACAGATGAAAGTAATTAAACAGAGGGGAAAACATTTTGAACTTGAAAATAAGACTACAGAATATATCCAGACCATAGCGTGGACATTAAAAACGGAGGGGGGAAAAAAAAAGAAGAGAGAGAGAGAGAGAGACAGTATAATACTCACATGCAAGTTAATGAAAGATCTAATATATTTTGTTTTAAAATCTAAGAAGAAGCAGAAAACAAGAATAAGGTAGAAGCAGTATTAACAAAGATCTGCTTTGGAATTTTCCAACACAGACATTAAACATTGAGTCGCAGAGTCAAGCTCTAAATAGAGGCTCATTTGTGAACTCTTCCAACTGTATGCCATGTACTCTGCAGTGCTCTCTTGTAATATTTGAGATCTTCATTTATGCAATTCCTTTTTTATTTTCCAGGACATTCTTTCCAATCACATTTACTGCATCAAGGCATGGGTATTGTGTGGAGTTGTGAATAAAACAATCAACACAACACAAATGACCAGCAATAACGTGGCTGCTTCTCACTGTGGACAAGAATTAATGCTTTGAGGTAAAGAATGACATCTCTTTTATGTAGCTAATTGTATAATAACCCACTGTGGCACAGAGGGAAGAGGAAAATTCATTCCTAACCTATGATAGTAATTAGCTTTTATGCCTGAGAATAAGGATTTATAGCAACTCTTAACAGCTATCTGCAGCCAGTGGGAAAGAATCATTAGAACATCTACTATACTAGGGATTTACCTGGGCCAATTAGAAACTTGGTCCTGTGTGTATGTATGTAAATGTGTGAGTATTATTATTTTTGCCTGTCTCTTTGTTCTATGTAAGTCTACCTATTTATGAAGAACATGTGCACTTGGTAATAAAGAGAAAAAAGTAGATATCCCACATGGGAGATTTTAAAGATTTCCTTTGCATAGGAGTATCTTCAAATGTATGTTGTATTTAAATACATTTTGTAATGATTTAGTATCCTTATGGAATGCTTTGTTTCATAGAGATTCTCCAAATATTAAATATGTGATTTCTCTAACACTATTACTGTGAGTCACTTGAAGCCTTCATCACACTTTTCTCAAGTGTCAGTACTTTCCCACCATTTCTTAGGAACCCAGTATATTCCTCTTTTTCAGAAATATCTTTACAGATAGTTCTTCTCATCTTATTTGGAAGCCTAATCATGAAGGATAATTGAAATTCTCTGATTTTTTCTGAGTTTTGGCCTTGTTCCATTGGACTTCTCAAGATCAGTAGGTGCTAGTAATCAAATGTATTTGCTTGACCCTATTGAAGAAAATGAGCATCCTTGCTCTGATGCACCCTTGTAATTCACAGATATGCAATCTCTGAATTGTATTTTTCAGTCTGGTAATATTTTGCTGAGTCATGGATTTGAAATATGTTCTCTGTGGGACTTCCTTGACAGCAGCTGTGTTCAGGTAGACATCTCCATCTGTGACTAATGCCAGACAATAAGAGGTATGAGCTTAAGTGTAAGAGAAAGCTCTGTCAGACACCACATAAAATATTCACCTAAAATTGTACTGCTATTATAAACTAAGTCATTTTGCATGTTGTGAATTGTGTTTGGCTTTTAATGTTTACTCTTTGATAGGACGATGAATTGTATTACACTAAAATGTACATCAAAAGTAAAGACCCTTCAATGTGGTGTCATATTTCTGGAGTTTCTGCCCAAACTTAACATTGATTTTGGAAATAATATTATAATATTTTTGGAGAGTAGAGAAGATAAAAGAACTGAATACAACATTGTGTGCACTTCCTCTCAATACTGGATCTAAAAAAAAAAAAAAAAAAAAAAAGATAAATACATCTCCCCTTCAAGGAACTTCAAATCTGATACAGGCACAATGCAAACAAGTAATTACAATAAAGTAAGATATAGTGCTACCGTAGGGCTAAGCACATGGTGCTGTATGGTCTCATGATTCTCAGTGTCGAGTTGTGGGTTTTTTGTTTTGTTTTGTTTTTGCTCTGAATCTCATTATAGGAAAGAATATTTTCCACATACCTGTAGAAATACCATGCATCATCCTACCCTGAGAGAAAACCACCCAGTCTTTTCCTGTTAGTATAATTTATTCTTTCAAGAATATTATTTCCCAGTAATTATTAACCAACTCAAATCTTTCTAATCACAGGTATATTTTCTCTCTTCTTCCCCCACCCTGTATAAGTATGTGTGTATATTATAACATCTATTTAAAAATCAATTATACAGTGATGCTCAAAATAAACTACCAGTGTTTCTTGTAACTATAGTTATTTCACGTTTTTGTCTTATAAAACAAATCAAAATAGAGGTATATTGAAAAGTATTAAAGTATCCTGAGAATCTTATTAAGTTGGTATTTCTAAGCATCTAGTAAAATTTTAAGAAAAAATTTTTTCTGTCAAGATCTCCTTCCCTGAAATTTCAGAATTTCTTCTCAATGCTCATTATGCTAGAGCCATTTTTAAAAATACTCTGTCCTCTGACTTTCACTAATCAAGCAAAGTTATGCTCTGTCTGGTAATAATACAACAATTTAAAAATTTATTTCCATCAGAAGAAAACATTAAAAATCATTTACATGCATATTTTTCACAGGGTGTTTTCATTTTCCTAGATTATGCATCTATCTCATGGCTATCAAGCAGAATTATGACACAATCTGCCTGAATGGAATTATGAGTTTAGTACATCTCATTTGTGCATTATAAACACTTTGGATGTTCTTTTCCTTCTAAGATTTATTCTTTGAAAATATAGTTTCCACACAGTTTCCAAGCCACAGTAAACTTATCTTTACTGACAACAGAATGACAGATTGCCATTTAGAGCACTAATTGTGATTTTTGCCAAAAAGAAGTACTATTCACAGGAGATAGCACAGTATTTAAAGTGGACAATGTGAACCAAAAAATGGAATATGTGGGAGCATGTCTTGGAAAGAAACTCATGTATCTGTGATGATGAGGTCTCTAGGGGCACGATTTCATCCCAGAAAGAATGTCAGAATGCCAAGTTCCTAGTCCCTATAAAATATTCATAGCACTTTATAAAGCAATGAAGTAATATGGAAATACACAATTAATAATTAAGAAATGAAAAATGTACTAGAAATCACAACAGCCCTAGTGTATAAAACGTTATAACCTTAGCTCACATAAAAACACATAGATATGTATGTGGAGAGAATTGTCATTTATAACCGAAAATGAGAACTGTGGTTGGATTATTATTTGATCAACCACCCCTTTCTCTTAGATATTAATGACAAGAAGAAGAAGAGCTCTTCTCTTTCCAAAATTTGATCTCAATAATAAAAAGTGATTTTCTCTGCATGTACCAGTTTAAAATGTCACCTGAGGCAGCTTCTCAGAGTGGCCCATAGCACGTAATGAGCCGTGAGACAACTGCCAGATGGTTTATGGGTATATTCATTACAAGACACAATCACAGTTTATTAACAAAGAAGGAGAAAAAATGAAACCAAGTTGGCTTTAAAGCAAAAGATGAGATATATTAATGAAATAGAACACCAGAAAATTTTCATGTAGGCTAATTGTCACTTCTCTATACATTGATTTTGTACTCAAATGCTCAATACTTAATTAGGGACTTCTGTGACAGTGCCAATATTTCTTCTGATTAGATATTTTAAGTGTTGGACTTTAATGTTTCAAGATATGCTTATTTTCAGCCAGTAATTATCAATCTTCCACATGAATGAACATATGCCTTTATCCTTAAAGGTATTATGCACTGCAAGAAATTAGAACTGTATGAGGGCGTTCAGAGAGAATACAAGCAAATACATATATGTTTTTAATCAAAAGTCTGCTGCATCAGAGGTTCATTCCTACTTAATTCCAAGAATTTGGGGTCCTTGGCACTTTTTCAGTCTCTCTAGCAGTAGAAAGCTGACCTTTGGAAATGGGTTCTCCTCTAGTAAATGGCGGGGCATCGGGGTTGGAGGGGTCAGTCTCCTCTAGTCTTCTCAGGGTACAGAAACCTTTTATTTCTTGTATTTTTTTTTTTTCACTTTACCTTTCACATCTTCCTGCTGTGGTCTAGAGGTATTATTTTTTTTTTTAAAGGAGAATTTATTTGCCCCAGGAATGAAAAACCATAAAATAGCATATGTTGTCAGTGTGTTAACACTAAATTTAATGCTCAGATTGTGCCATACAAGTGGAAACTTTCCTTAAACCTTAAAGGTAATAGTAATCATAACTTCTAAAACAAATTTCTTTAAACTGTTATGTATCTTGAAAATTGAGATTATTTTCATTTGCAAGAACTCCATCAACATTTTTATAAGCAAAAACTGTTTTGATGGTTATAGTTTCAGAAAAACAGTTTTTGAAAATTAAGAGGTAAAACATTCAAGTAGAGTTTCATTCCCTCAACAAATATTTGCTAAGAACCTAGAGTGTGTCTGCTGTACTGTGGGGAGATGTAACAGTCAGCAAACAGGTGTAAATCTTTCTCTATGGGAACTTTCATAGTGGAGGGAATACAACAATAAACAAGAACGTATACAATAATCATGTCTTGAGGAAATAAACACTATGAAGAAATATAAAGTCAAAAAAGTAGATGAAAAATATGATGAGAAGTTTCTATTTTATACAGAATCTTTTTTGATAAGGTGGCATTTAACAAGACCTAAAGGAAGAGAAGAGTGAAACTTGCAGATATTTGGGCAAGGAAATTTCCAGCAACAAGTGCAGAAGCTAGTAGTTGACATGTTTAAGAAGCAGCAGAAAGATCAGTGTGACTTGAGTAAGAAAAGAAGAGGGTGCCCAGAGTGGCCAGAGTAAGAGCATTGATGAAGTAGGGATCTTCAAATATTATTCTTAGTAAAATAGGAAGCCACTCAAGGAGTCTGAGCTAGGAGATCACTTGGCCTAACTATGTTTGAAAAGAGATGACTAGGGCTGTGAGGGAGGATACTGACTAAATATGTGGCTAGAGTGGAAGGGGGGTTAACAGTTCAGGGAATAATGTAGTGGTCAAGAGAGGAGATAGATTAGAGTATAAAGATGAAAAGTTGAGATTCTAGATATATTCAGAGGGGAAAAAAAAGAGATTTAGTGATTGATTTGGATAAAAGAGGTGGAAAATGGAAAGAAATATAAGATGAATCCAAGAGTTTTGGTTTGAACAACATGAGAACTGAAGCTACTGCAAAAGGAAGTCTGGAGGCACATACGTCTTTTTCGTCACAAGATTTTTCATAAAAACTAAAATAGAATTGGAAAAGGAATATCTATCAGATTCTCTTTTTTACTGAGCACAATGAGAATAGTGATTTTTCCCTGAGAAGAGGGACTTTACCCTCAGAGACAATATGTTTAATAGGATTAGGCATAAGTGGATGTCTCCATGAAGGATCCCCATATTTGTTTCACATGGATTCTGTTTGGGTAAATACTAGAACAGTGGGACTTTTATTACCTCCATTCCTTTGTTACAGCCTGGAGGGATTCCAAGAATCTTAGAGAAACCATGGGTCCATCATGGTACGAAAGTGAGAGAAGAGTGATGGGTATATGAGGTTTTAAGTCCCGATCAACCTGGTGCTATGACAATAAGTGCTGACAGACTGATGGAGATGAGTGATCACGAAGCGGTCTCCAGTTTTTGGTGAAGAGTTTACACAGTTGGTTAACTGCTACCAAAATGAGATTGAATGGAGAAAATTAAATACATGTCATTAGAGAAGCAATGGAAAGGTGTTTTGTTTTGTTTTTTAAGAGACAAATATACAGAGTAACTTATTTCAGCAGCACATACACACAAGAGAGAAGAAAATTTTTGAATATTAAAGAATCAATCTTTACTAAAATTACTGAGTTTATAAGCAGTTGTCAAGATTAATATAAGTCTGCTCTTAAGCAAAACAGAAGTTTAAAAGTAAATATAATTATAGAAAGTAAAGGAAATAACATCTCCATGAGTTTGATCTGAAAATGAGAATATGTTCCAATGGTTAATATTTGTTGAGTGCTTCCTTGGGCTGGATTTCAACTAAATCCATTGCAAGTATTTTAAAATTTGATCCTGACAAGCCAGAGGAGCAGAGGGATTTATTATTTTCTTTTTATAAATGAGGAAATTGAAGCAAAGACTTTTCAGGCAACTTTCTCAATGTCATATATTTGGTAAGGGGGGACTTAGTTTTGGAACCCAGGAAGTCAAATGACATTTGTCATCACATTATACAGCTTCCAGTTATAGCACTGTGACAGCACACAACATTTGTGGTGACTTAGGAAACTATTTCTTGGAAACAGACTCAATATATTTTTGTTTCTAAACTAGAACTCATCATTTTTTAATGACATATAATGACTTACATGTCTCAGTAGACTTGGCCTTCTCTTTGATATTCTGCTTTTCTTTTCCCCTTGTATCCAGTGGTCATCAACTGCTGCCACGATCATAACTCTTATACTCCACAATTCTTCACCTCCATGAAATGTGCCCTGACAATCACTAACTTATCCCATCACTGTAGAACATCTTGCAGCAAAAATAATTGGGAAAGTATTCTTTCTCAAACACCACAGTTACTGTAACTTTTCTCTTGTTTGAATATTTACATTTGACTTCTGTAATTTTAGTTTAAACTTGTTCATTTAATCTTTCAAGACCTTCATAAGTATCAACTATGTGTGAACATAGTGTGGAGATCTGAGAATACAGAGATGAGGACACTTTGTTTCAGTCCATATAAAAGCTTTCAACTGCTAGTTTGCTTTTGAAAATATTCAATCAACTAATATTTATTATAAGTGGTCATGTACAGTCTGCATTCAGTCACTAATGAAAGCCTTTAAAGCTGGATATAGATTATTATCTCTAAAGATAATCTTTTCCCTCTACAAAAACAATCCTAGACAATAGTTGATGCATGCCTTCTAAACTTCCACATAGAATCCATTGCTGTCTTAGTTTCAACATTTAAAAGTAAGGACCATGCAAGTGTCCTAAACTTAATGCTGATGGGAGTTATCTCCATTCATTTTCCATCCAACCATACATGGGGAGGAGCAGATGGTAAATGTTGATGACTCTGCTGCTTCATTTCCAATATTCTTTCATCAATCTAGGAGTCTATCATCTTGTTGTTATTTTTAAGTTCTTTCTAAATCTATCCCTAGCAAGAGTTCTCTTTCTCTCTCTCTCCTTGTTAAATGTAATACCAATTTAATACAGTTGGAACCAGCTCCTCCCTAAAGCTAACTTGTCAACATGAAGGGACTTCAGGGTTTTTTCTAGATTTCCAGACTCAATACTACATTATGTTCATTTGTGTTTTTGTGTGTTTTTCAAGTTTCTGTAGGTATTTTTCTCATCATCTTTTTAAAACCTTTTTCATTTGTGGGGTGCCTGGGTGGCACAATCGGTTGAGTGTCCAGTTCTTGGTATTGGCTCAGGTCATGATCTCAGGGTCATGAAACTGAGCTCCAAGCCAGGCTTAAGTGTGGAATCTGCTTGAGATTCTCTCTCTCCTTCTCCCTTTACCTCTCCCACTCATTCTCTCTCTCTCAAATCTTAAAAAAGATTTTTTTTTTGGTTACAGAACAACATTTCCTGAGAACAAAACAGCATTTTCAATATCTAAGTCAGTGGAATCTCTAGATTTATTATGTGGAACAGGGAAAAATGAAATGTAGATCAGGAATAATACTTTAATAATAATAATACTTTAATAATACTTTAATAAATAATTAAATACTTTAATAAATACTTTAATAAATACTTTGTCAAAAATATTATTTTGTATTTGTGAGTGGTACCAACACCATATTCTTTTAACATGGCACTTTTATGCATCTAAACAGAAAAACAGAATCTCAACATCTTTTCTCATTTTCTTTCCACCATTTTGGTGAACATTTATCTGGAATAAACACTGGAAATAATTTATAAGATATATAATAAATAATTGATCAGGTCATTGAACATTTATTGATCTGTGATGAGTTTCTATGGCTGCTGAGGTTAATAAAAATAGAACTTGTACTCAAAAGTTCATAGCCTAACTGGGAAAATACACATAGAAACAAGCAAATAAAAAACATAGGGCTATATAAAGTGTTCTGGAAATATAATAGAATTTCTATTCATGAGTGCAAAGAGAGGATGAAAGTGATGGTTATAATAAATGGGTGAAGATGAACATAACTATGTATGTGGGGGAGAGGTATAAGAAAATAAAGATAATTTCCTTAATTCCTCAAAACATCCTTCCATCAACATGCTATCTTACTGACTTACCATTCCCTTTTTTCTCTTGACAGTGAATATTCTTGATATAATTGTCTACTTTCATTGAACTTTGGTACTACTCAGTAAGTAAATTCTTAAGAATATTCAATCAGACTCCCACCTTCAATATTTTTCTGATACTATAATAATCTCAAAATGTTACCAATAGCCATCTTGTCAACAAGCCAAGTAATATCCTATTATCACTCATCCTTATCATCTATTATAGCAGAACACTGTCAAGTTCGTCTTGTATATGGGTATTTATGACCTCTCAATGTGGTCATACCGTGTTCTTCTGCAATGGTAGATTTCTTCTCTTCTCAAGAGACTTCCCACTTTCAAGTTGTCCAAGTTTCTCAGTTCATTGCCACCTAATTCCACCTGTTAACACATTACCTCCATAAAGAGGACTTCAATACTATGGGCAGCTTTGACATCTCTCCTTACTCTAAGGCAGAATGTTGGCCTACTGGAAATCTTCGATCTCTAAAACTAATGCTATAATTTAGATATTTGTGTCCCCCCAAAATTCACATGTTGGAATTCTCATACCCAGTGTGATAATATTAGCAGGTAGAACCTTTGGGAGATGATTAGGTTATACAGTTTAGCACTCGTGAATGTGATTAGTGCTTTTATAAAATAGATCTAATAGAACTCCCTAGACCCTACGATCACGTGAGGATATAAGAAGTCCATGATCCTGAAGAGAATGCTTAAGTGACTATGCTCACCTTTTATTGAATTTCTGGACTTTAGAAGTGTGAGAAATAAATTTCTATTGTTTAGAAGCTGCTGGTCTGATATTTTGTTATAGCGGTCTGAAGAGAACTAACTCCCAAGACTCTTCAGATTTGTCCTGGCCTTTATAGATAATCCACATTTAGTTTGATTTTTATTAACCATACACAATTACTCAAAATGTCAATAAATATGTGAAACTATTTCCTTTCCTTGTTTTTATCTTTGTTGCTCTCTTCTTTTGCCATATCACCAAAAATAAAAACTTACTATACCATGAGCCTTCTGTGAATAGTCAAATCAATATCACATACACAGCTATGAAACATTTTTTTTCTCTAAGTTTATTGCTTTTTACCTTACACTATAGATATCACTGTCACTCACTTCTCTCTTTCACTATGAGTGGCAGAAAGGTGTAAGTTTTCTAAAGCTGGACGACAGGCTTAAATTGAAAACTACGGTCTACGTTTCCACTTAGATACAGAAGGTGGTAATTTTTATCTTTCTGCCCTTACCTCCGGGTTCTCAAATTTAACTGACCATTAGACTCACTTGGGTATTTTAAAAATACTCATTGTAGAATTACAGCTCCTACTATTTCAATCTAAGTGATCTGGAATATGGACCAAACACAGAGGATTTTAAAATTTCCAAGGTTTTCAAAATGAACTCTAAGGTTGAGGACACTTTGGAAAGTTAGTGCTAATCTTTCTACCCTAATTTTTGCATAATACTTAGTATAAAAGTTCTCACTTGTTATGAATATCTTATTAATGATTCATTGAATGAAGGACTGTGATGTTCCATGTTGGTAGTTCACAGATGTGACTAAAAGAAGGAAAAAAACCTAGAAGAGAACAACTATTAGAAAGCCATAAGAAAGAGGTACACACAGAATTGTTAGTCACTTTAGAACAATTTATTTAGCATTCCTAAGCAAAATTGTGGAAAACAAAAACTAAAACAGAAACAACAACACAGCCTTCGGGGTCATTCAGATCTAATTTCAATGATATTTAAAGCACAGAGTAAAAAGATGAATGTGTATCTGCTAAGAAATTTGTGTTTCGCCTATAGGGGTCTTAGAGGAAAGCAATGTGTGTTTTCTGTGAGATCTTCACACAGTATTTGGCTTCTGAGATCCTGTTCAAGTGTTTAACATGTATTTCTCAAGTTCTTCCTGAGGCGGGTAAACCCCAAACACAACGCAAGAAAGTTTCAAGAAAGTAAAAGCCACAAAGATACGCAAAAAACATGTTGGCTTTGACATTGGATGATCCAGTTCAACCCTGTTGCATCATTTTTTAACGGAATTTGTTGATATTTATGAAATTATGTCTACATTTCAGACTCTGTACTAGAATGTGGAATTAAATTAGGAAGAAGATGTAATCTATGCCACAAATACGTATAGTCGGACAGAAAAGGCAAACGAGTAAAAAAAGAAACTAAAGTAGAAAAATACAATGTGATGAATTTTATGTAGTAAGTAGGCATAAGAAACCAGGAGACCAGTCATAGAAAAGCTAGGAAAGCAGTTTTGTAAAAGGAAAGGCTAAAATGATCATCTCTATTCTCTCTTATCTTTTTCTGATTCTCAAGTTTACAATCTTAATTGTCTACAAATTGAGGTCAATAAAGTTACAAAAATTTTTGTAGGAAGCAGGAAATGTGCTGTCTATGTGGGCTAGTGATGTTTGCATGCAGCTATGTTATGGATGAGGAGGGACATGGGCTGCATTATTAAAGAAAATTAAGGAAAAGAAGAAAAGGAAGAAAAACAACAGCAATTAGGCTACTGTTTTATTTTTCAGAAATGGTAAACTTGATTTTTTTAGAAAAGTTTTGGCCAGGGACTTTGAGATATTTAAATGCCAGTAATAGATCTAAATGTCTAACGAATTGTCTAAAATATGTGCAAGTTGAGAAAGACTTGGAATTCATAATCACAACACATACATGCACAAATACACACACAAAAACACAGAAAGCAGTATTGATCACATTTTAGAAATATAAATGGTAGACAAGAGTCACTAGAAAAGATTCGGAAAACTCCTTGTGATAAAAGAGAGAATAAAATAAATTCAATTAAGATAATGAGTAAATACAGGAATATTCTATATGTTTTTTCCCCAAGAGTCTGGTTAAACTTTTCAGTTCTTTGTGGTGGAACAAAATGTGTGCATGCTCTGTTTGTTAGATTTAGCACAAAGTCAAATTTCTTCTAGATCAGAGATTCTTTAAATGTTGACCACAGAAACCTTTTATACTCTTAAAAAGTAATGAGTATCTCAAAAACTTTTATTTTGAGGATTATACCTCACAGTATTTTCTGTATTAAAATTAAAACTGAGAAATTTGAAAATATATCTGTTAATTTGTTTAAATATAACAATAGTAAGCCCATTATCTGTAGGTATACTGTTTTTTATAAAAAATGCATTTTCCAAAACAAAAAAATTATTGAGAAGAGTAGTACTGTATGCTATTTCTGTACGTCTCTTTAATGTCTGAATTAATTGAAGACAGGTAATACTCACATTTGCTTCTGGTTCAATGTATTTCAATATGTTTTGGTTGATGCCTATGAATAAAATCTGGCCCACACTGATATACAGTTAGAAAGAGAGTAATGTTATGGATGTTCTTCCTTGATACTACACCAAAATTCTTATGGGTTGGTTTTACCTGTACTGACTTTGAATGATTCTTGTGTCATGTCTGATTTTGTGATATCACTTATTGAGATTGGAAACTATTGGTTCATTAAGTTATGCAAGTCTTTGAACTGTTGATCCACTTCATTACACAGTATAAAAATATCACATTCATTAATAAAATCGCCAAACTCATCAGAAAATCTTGAAGCTGTCAGGCTATGGTGATGCAAACAAGTTTTCCGAAGTTCTAAATTTTGCTGGAAAACTTGAATTTTATATTGGCAATAAATCTTGTGAATTATTTTCCTTGAAGTGACAGATTTAATTGATTTCTTTTTGGCAAAATATCTGCTCAGTATCCAAATGGGATTAGCCAGTTTATATCAGGTGTTCTTTATAGACAAAAGGTACCCTATGAAAAAATGGTTCCTCAGGTCACAGCACAATTGAATAAATGCGTTTTCTCATACAAAAACTACAGTCTTGATTCGTGCTAAGCTATCAGCAATTTTAGGTTATGCTTTTGAGCCATCAGTGCAAATATTGATAAAGTGAAAAAAACAAACATTGTCTTATTATTGTTATAAAAATAGTCTTAACGCAGCAGACCCCTTGAATATGTATCAGAGATTCCAAACTGATCACGCTTTGCCCTAGATATATAAGCACTACAAATATAATGTAGGAAAAAAGTACATGTATATGTATATATGTTCACATGCATGTGATTTATATAAATATGTGCTGTGGATGGAATGGTGTCCCTCTAAAAGTCATTATGTTGAAATTCTAGCTCCCAATGTGATGGTGGTTGGAAATGGAGACTTTGGGGACAATTAGATCATGATGGTGGAGCCCTCATGATGGGATTGGTGCCCCTATAGGAACACAAAAAGCAAAAAACCAATTACCTCTCTGCTATGTGAGGCTACAACAAGAGGGCAGAATCTACAAGCCAGGAAGAATTCTGTCACCAGAACCCAACCTTATTAGCACTCTGATTTCAGACTCCCTAGCCTCCAGAACTATGAGAGATAAATGTGTTGTTTAAATCACCCAGTTTATGGTATTTTGTTACAGAAGCTGAGATGACTAATACAACATGCAGACACTATGAGTGTGTTATTCTCATTTACTTATGACCATTTACTGAAACCTAGGGATGTGTATGTGTTTAGAATTTATAAGATTATTCTAAAGTATTTCATAAAAGACTATTGGGAAAAAAGATCTTACTTGGCTTCTATTCAAATCCTTCCCACCGGCATCATAGAGGGAAATTGGCTAATGTGCATCAGGATAGGAAACAAACAAACAAATAATAATTTAGAAAGAGTCTCAAAGCATTGGGTGTGCACCTCAATTAAGACATAATTTAAGCTTTGAGACCTGAAAATTTGGTGGGCTAATTGTCCAGACTAGAATGGAAACAGAAGAAACTGATAATAGAGGAGTAAATATTTTCATCAAAGAGTAAATATTTTTATCAAAGGAAGGAATACGAAGTTGAATCTTTTGGAAGGATAAACATAGACAAGCATTTACTTTAAAACTAAAGTTTTGAGTGCTTGCTATGTGCTAGACATCATTCAAGATACCAGGATTGCAATCGTAAACAAAACTGATCAGCTCGTTGCCCTCCTGGAGACATTAGCATAGTGACCGCTATAGGGGAGTGACAAGCATTACTATAAAATGAGACAGGTGGGATGTCACTAACGGAGAACCATCTCTGAATGGTTACTGAAGAGTGGTAAGCAGTTGATTTTAATTGATGTAACACTAGGCCAAGATAATGACTTGGTTAAAAAGATACGAATCAGTTAGGAAAGAATACAGGCTACAGGCTAGGCAACAAGGAAGAAAGAAATAATCATACTCAGTAAGAGATGACTAGAGCTCTACACATACAAGAAGGACTGACAAAATAGGGACATCAGTATAGCAAAGCCACAAGTTGGATTCCTTAATTAAATGGCAGTCCTGGGAGACACAAGGCTCATTTCTCTGTCATCGTTCTACTTGATCACTCCCACTATAGATTAATTTTCTTTCCCAGAAAATCATGGTGTTTTTTTTTTTTTTTTTCCCCATACCTCTTAGATTGCATTCTTTAGAGTCCACATGAAAAGGTAACTTCCTATTTCATCCCTCTGGCCAAAACCTAATATTGTCCTCCGCTGTACACCAGGCATGTTTATATCTCCCTTAATTTTGACAGTTCTCATGGTACATGATGTTTATTCATGGGTCTGTCTTAATAGAATTTTCTAAGTGAGTTTTGATTATAGCAATGTTCTTACCAATAGCTGAACAGTTAGGACTGATATCTTGCCCTTTGAAACATGTTTGGGGAGTTCTCAATTACTCTTCCACCAGAAGAGCAATGTAATGTGGGCACATAGCACATTTCTGAATGCATTTACTCTACATACACTATAGGTTTTTAGAAACAGATTTTAAATGACTGTTACAAATCACAAAAATTTTTCAGTAAATGTACACATTCATTTTTTTTTCTGAGTTGAAAACGTTTCAAAGAATTCGAAGTTTATGTATATAACAGATGGTTCAATTTGGTCTACAAAGTTCAGTGTATCTGGGGATAATTGGTTGTGAATAGTGGGGTAATGTGACTGAACTGAAACTGAGTATAACACATAAATAAAACATACCTGTAAAACTGTTCAAAGCAGTTGTTAATTGTTCCACCTGGACTAGAACACAACAGTTGAAAGTGTTCTAAAAGCACCATTTGTCTGCTAATTCACTTAACATTGGCTTTTTGCAATTTCAGATCATATTTCTGCAAACCAAACTAAGTTTCCAAACTAACAGTTCTTCCATATATTTCTAGTAAACAAATGAAATAAGCCAACCCACATCTAGACAAATTATAGATGCAGAAGGTCAATTAGTTAATGGCCATCTTACTCTTTAACCGCTACCCTCATTAAAAGAAATAGCAATGAGAGATTACTTTACACATATATATCTCCTTTAAGTGTTTAGATATTCTGCTGCATATTTATAAAAACCCACATTTTCAGATAGTGGGTTTTGACAAAGATTAAAATGGATTAATACCAAAATAATCACATTGCAAAGATAACCCATGGCAGGATAACAGGACCAGTATGAATAGCTCTAAAACTTTATGAGTATTTTAGTTGCTTCTTGTGTGCTCTGTCGAATTTGAAACTTGTAACAGTCCTGTGAAATAGTCTAGTTTTATCTGTAATTTATAGATGGACAGTTACATCTGAGAAGTCACTTACCTAATGTCACACAGCCCTTCATGACAGATCGAACCTTATGATCCATGGATTTTCCTTTCAAATCCAATGTTCTAATCTCCAGGCCTCAATGACTTCTCCAAATAATAATAAACATAATTTCAGAGAACAAAATAAAATTACTTCCCCTTTTTCAAGAATTTTAGCTGAGAGAATTCATTTGGTTAAACAGTCCAGGAAGTGAAATAAAGCATTGTGGATGGGCAGTAAGCGACATAGAGGAAACAATAACATTTGAGCAGAAAATGGTAAAAATAACAATAAAGAGGGGATCTTTAGAAGAAAGGTTGAGGGGAACTTGTGAAAAGCATTTCGCTAGATTTACCAGCTCAGTGGTTTTGAATCATATCCAGGAAATTTAACTTCGTCCTCTTCCAGATTCACAGTTAACACTCATGGTCAGTCGCTTGACAAGTTTGACTTTTCACCCCTTCTAAAAGTGTGTTTGTATCGCTCTTAAAGGAGGTGGTAGTAGGAGTGTCACGTGCAGTGGAGAAGGCAAGAGCAAGGAATTCAGTTCTGCCCGGTTCCAGTCCTGCTTCCTCTGCTGGAAAGCGAGGTAACGCGGCCCAGTTATGCAAACACTATTGCCTCTCCCTTTTCTCAGCTGTAGATGAATAATATTAATCACACCCACCTAATACAATAGCTGTGAATATTCAGATAATACATGTAAAGGTTGAGAATGATATCTGGCACAGAACAAACAACAAGTTAGCATATTCCAGTTGTAAGAATGTAGATTTTTTTTTTTTTTTTTTTTTTTTTTTTTTACACAATAGAAAATGTAAGTGAGAGAAGTAGATGTGGGTAGGTTCTAGCTAATAGTACAAATGAAGGAGTGATGTGACATTTGGATATTGGAAGCTTTAGAAGTAGAGAGAAAAAAAAAAAAATTAGAAAAGCAGAATGCTTTCCAGGAAGGCATGTAGGAAGTTGAACTGAAGTTAAGAATTAAGGAATATGATGCCCCTGGTTTTTGGAGAACATGCTAAGATTTATCTATTCATATTTTAGAGAAGAGGGGCACAGAGGGAGAGGGAGAGAGAGAATCTCAAACGCTCCACTGAGCCTGGAGTCCAATGCTGGGCTCCGCCTCCTGAGCCTGAGATCATGACCTGGACCAGAATCAATAGTTAGACACTTAACCACCTGAGCCAGCCAGGTACCCTACTATGGAAAGAATTCTAAATTGATGAACTGTTTATGTTTCATATACAAGCATACGCATGTACATACATGGAAGTAACCAAATTGAATTTGGTGAGAATAGAGGCAAATTAGTTTAATCCTCTATGCACAGCTTCTTCAAGTATCTGCCCCTCCCTACACCTGCTCGATTTCCAGATATTGTTTTTTTTAAGTTATAACGTGTCATTGAAACTATCCACATAGTAAAAATAATGAAGTCAGTTTGACTTAAAGAAATCTAAGAATCAAATTGTGAAGTATTACCAAAATTATTTTTTAATGTGAAATTAAAAATTGATGTATCTATTACAACGCCATCTCCCAAAATTCAAGTTTCATTCTTCTTTTAGTATCAGCCTATGATACAAATGGTGGTTAAAGAAGAATCTCTAAATATTGTACTTTAAAAAAAATGCACTTGGTTATTAATGTGAATGATTTGAATCAAAGTTAGTGGTACTTCTTCATGTAAGGATGACAGTTTTAATTAATTATCACTGCTATTCAGAAGATAATTTTTGTAATTGGAAATGGCTACTGTTAGGTCACAATAAGGAAATAAAATCTTCATTCAGATGAAATGAAACTTTGTTAAGTTATAATGACCCATAGGAAGGAAGTTTTTCAACTAGAGTTTATTCTCATCACATATACAGTAAAATATAATTAGGTTTAGCCCTCATCCACATCATCTGCATTTAAAAGCTCAACTCTGAATGAAGTTCCTCCTTTTCATTCTCTTCCACTTCACTCCTCCTCCTTCTGGATTTTGACCTCTGGGTCTTGAAACCATGCAAGATATATTGAGATCTTTGATCTCATTAACATGTTTTGCAATTCATTTTTTCTGTTCCTATCTAGTTAAAACAGATTAGTACTCATAGATATTAAGTTACAAAGCCCAGGTCAGTGCACTGAGATATTGCAAGTCAAAGTAGACATTTAATTCTTGATTTCATTTAAATAATTATTTAAAGATTGGAACAAAGGGACCTTGAGAGGTTATTTAGTCCATCTCTTGCATCTTAGGCAAAATTATTCCTAAAATAGGTGCATGACAATCATTTTCATTCCTAAGGAATCCCCAGAAAGGGACTTAAATTTCTATCTTGGTATCTTATTCTACTATATAAAAACACTCAGTATTGTCTAAATTTCAGACTTAAATCTCAAATGTCATTTTATTTCTACTTTGTCCTTAGAAGAAGTAATTGAAGGATTTTTCCCTGGAATAATCTCATGTTTTTGTTCTTCTTCCCACTATTTTCTTCTCCTTCGTTCTCTTTTGCAGTCTCAATTCCACTACAAGAGTAACTTATACCAATACTGTGTTAAACTCCAATAATATTCCAGTACCAAGGATGAAGAAAATAATCCAACAAATATTTATTTAATCTTCAGTTGTACCCTGTTTTTCCAGTGATAAAAATATTCAAGATATTTCTTACAAACTCAAGAGAGCTGGTTTGGAAAAGATGGTGACAATTTAAATGAATACTTCATAAGATATATTTGTCAAATTCTTTGGCTTTTGAGTTTTATGTCTGAAAGAAAGAGAGAAAGAAAGAAAGAAAGAAAGAAAGAAAGAAAGAAAGAAAGAAAGAAAGAAAGAAAAAAGAGGGAGGGAGGAAGGAAGGAAGAAAAAAGAAAAGAAAAGTAAAAAGAAAAGAAAAGAAAAAAGAGAAAGGAAAGAAAAGAAAACTTGTGTGACTTAATTTAAAACAAATATTAACAAAATACTTTTGGGGCACCTGGGAGGCTCAGTTGGTTAAGCATCTTACTCTTGGTTTTGGCGCAGGTCCTGATCTGAAGGTATTGAGACTGAGCCCCACATTAGGCTCTGTTCAACGCAGAATCTGCTTCAGATTCTCTTTCCCTCTCCTCCTGCTCTTTCTCTCTCTGTTTCTCCCTCAAATAAATAAAGAAAACCTTAAAAAAATACATTTATGGTAACCTAAAGTTACTGATACTTTTGTGTTAGCCTAAAGTTACAAAGGTCAGAGTGGAAAAAAGAAGATATTTGAGAAGAGGTTTTATATTTAAATACGAGAGAGAGGGATTTTCTCGTACACTCTTTCTCTGTTCTTTCTTTCTTTCTTATTTATGTATTTATTTATTTTCAAACTCAGTTCTGGAGTCATATTTACTGCTTTTTGAACAGTACTCTATCCAGCCTGGTAGTCAGGCTGGAGTTGTGATACCACTGTAAATTAAGAAGTTTGTCGTATGGTCTAAGACTTTGCCTATTCCACTTTTGAATAAAAATAATTTATTTCAGGGCTCTGCATTGGCAATGATGGGAATGATCAGTCCTCAGCTCCTTAGAACTCATGGAAGCTTAACTGTCTACATGAAATCTTCCACTGAGGGACGAAGGCAAATACGGGCCAAAGGCAACCCAGAGAATCCTCCAAAATGTGATAATGAACTCCAAATAGACTAACTTTCATATTTCATCCAACCCTTTCAGGCTTCAATATAATTTCACAATTAAAGAAAACAAGAAAGAAAAAACTTGGGTCATAAGCAGAGGAATATTAGAGTGTCAGATTGTTGAACTTATCTCTGTCCTTCGTCCAGACTTATCTCAGATTCTATTGTAACTTCAAGGCTTGATAAGCTTTGAAAAATCTTCTAAATGTCTACAATTTTCATTGATGTATCAAATAATCCAAGGCTGGGGAATGTGTTATTTTTATAAAGATTTTCTACTTGTTTGACTGGAATGGAAAGTAAACATGGCAGGTACCTGGAAGTCAGCTAGCCTTACGTATCAGCATGTAGCGAAGGGAGAAGTTTGCCTCAGTTTTCAGGTATCTGTGTAGTTGAGGCCAATAAAACTCAACACCTGAAGTCTTCCAGGAGATTGTTTTTCTCAGTCTTAAACTGGGTCTGGCAGCTGATTTACCAAGGGGAAAAAAAGGAAAGATATTAAAGGATAAAAACATCCATGGGCAAATTATTCAACTACTTGGCCTACTGAAACATTTACTGGAAACGGGTCCAAAAAGGATTTATTTACATTTGTATTATCCTAATATTTTTCTAAGACGTTTGTCTTTGTATTTATAAAATTTTTTGAACCAAGTATGCTATAAATATTTTATTCAGTTTTAAAGGATGAGTAATCAATGGCTTATATGAATAATATATTACAAATAAATATCAGTTTTCATATTTCAGGACATTGTATTTTAAAATAAATAAGACACAAAAACAGTCCAGTTTTTATTAATTGTCAGAAAAACTTAGACTTGCAAGAATTAAGAGCTTTACTATTTGCATAGTAGGCATTCAATAAACATGTTTCAGTGATTTTTAAAAATACTAGTTAAGCAGATATTCAAGTTTTACATAGAATCCAATAAAATCTTTGCATCTGTACATGCAGCTTTAAAATAATTTGTGGATTTTTTTATCCTTAATATATACTATCTCCAAATATTATTGTTTTAGAACTCTCTTTTATGAAAGAAATGACAGTATGAAACACGTTTTTTTTGTTTTGTTTTGTTTTGTTTTGCTTTTTAATTTAATTGGATACCAGGAATATGGCATTTTGGTGAACTTGTTTCCTTAATATGGATAATCATAACATCTTTGCATGCATAACATTTTTTGAAGACTAGTCAAACAGTCTCACTA
Source organism: Martes martes (assembly GCF_963455335.1). Taxonomy (NCBI): domain Eukaryota; kingdom Metazoa; phylum Chordata; class Mammalia; order Carnivora; family Mustelidae; genus Martes; species Martes martes. Next base: position 175,169,882 of record NC_137889.1, on the reverse strand, counting down.
ACACCTTTTAAAATTAAAATAAAATTTAGTTGTCAAATAAAATAAAATCTAAATTGCTTAGAAAACTCCAGATTTACAGCAGCCTAGCAAACAGGTCATATATGAATTTCATATACAGGTTCTTGAAGTTGTAAATTGAAGGAAACTAATTCAAATTGCTGGAGGAAAATATGTTACTCTGTTTATGTTAAAAGCTGTGAGCAAGACAACTTAATGGAAATTGGGTACCCTGCTATATTGCTTCAAGCTCCTTTAGTTACAAAGCTGAAGAGATATTTAATTATAAGTTCTAATAAGAATATCCATGTGACACAAGGAAAATATAACTTTTTCTGAAAGTTCAGACATATTCAGGGCATAAAGGGAAATAGAAAACAAAAGCAAGGAAAATACACTTTTCTGGATTCTTCAATAATACGACCATTCACCTTATGATTTAGAAAATTGTGGGTCTAATCAAATGTTTTATATGAAGGTACTGAAATGTCTGGTAAGTCACCAGTTTTTCCATTGCCAAGCTAATATTAATGGACATGTCTAGGTTCTATCCTTCAGGGCTGCAAAAATGTTCTACCTGGTGTGAGCTGGCCCACCGATGAATTACAGTTCTCTGGTTAGAGATGAGGAGAGCAGAGGCACTGGCCAGGGTGGTGGTCTGAAGAAAGAGTGCTGTTAGAAGAAGGAGCTCCCCAGGGGGTGGTACTAAGAGATGCATCAAGAGGAAAGCTGCTTCTTTAGAAGCAAAACTAGAGCTTCCTTAGGCTGTCGTGACCGCCCCACGTAAGTGCTGACTCTCCAGGACCAACCATCTCCTTCCTAATCAATGGACGCAGATTAAGAGAAACAAAAATCGTGTTTGTTCTGTTCTGATGTTTCCTTAAAAATATATATATATATTGCTATTCCTGATACTTAATGTCAATGGGTAACATTAAAATATCAAGTCTTACGTATTTAATGCTCTAAGACTTGGTCATAGCTGTTGCAAGTCTGGCCCAGGAGGAAGATCCCTTAAAAATGAGAACTTGATTGTGCTATGGTGAGTGCTGTGAAGTGTGTAAACCTGGCGATTCACAGACCTGTACCCCTAGGGATAAAAATACATTATGTGTTTATAAAAAAATTAAAAAAATAATAAATTATATTTAAAAAAAAGAGAGAACTTGATAGCTGCAGCCAAAATGAGTTATGCCAGCAACAACAACAACACAACTCCACCAAAGCCAAAAATCTCCAGATAACCAAGTGATTTGTGCAACTAACCATGATATCCCCAAGACCTCTCTAGAAGAGTGATGTGTTGCCAGAGAAAGGTGGTTTCCGAAAGAGAAGGGACTGCACAGCTTGCTGCACAACCAAAAACTAGAGTCCTTTTAACCATGGCCACTTAACTGAGACTAAACAGTTGTGTAGTCTTTAATCTGTGAATGACCTTAGAGCAGTTGTTTCCTTAAGATGTCTTGATGTGTCAAATATTACTTATGTTGCTATCCAAGTAACTTTAAATTCACATCCGTTCCTCCTCATCCCTTCTACTAAAGGAAATTCCAAGTGCACTCCTTTTCAAGAAGATAATGTTCAGGATTTTGTATGTTTCTCTTTACCACACTTCCTCTGTGTTTACCTGGAGCCATGACTTTAAGATCTTGTGCAAAGATGTTTCTTCTCAATCTTTCTCAATCTTGACATTTCCCTGCTTTTCTGCATCATGGGTTCCCATGTTGGTTGATAATACATTAACACACGAATTTCAGATTTTCAATGTGCATATTATTTTCAGCTTAAAGACACATCAAAATTAGTCTGCATTTGAAGTAGTTGTTTTACTATACTCTTCGTTTTTTAAATATAAACCACTTAAAAAGGAGTAAGAGGTTTTATCCAAGTAAGCTTTTTATAGCCTTAGAGGTAATTCATTAGGTTCTATTAACCCAGAGCTTGGAGGAAGTGCTGAAAATTCTGCGTTAAGTTCGGCTGGTGTGACCTGCTTTTCTCTTTTTGTTATTTTCCTACTGTATCACCCACGTGTTCACCACCTGTACACTAAAACAGAGTTTCCAGAATCTTAAAACTTTACAAGTTTGTTAAATAGGCTGAGATGTATATTCTCTGTTTGACACTTGGGGTTCTGTAGGAATGGCAACATTTTTCTCCATTACTAGAAGATCCTGCTTTGACACTGAAGAACTGATGACAGGAAAGAAACTGTGTACTTTGTAAGTCAGGGAAGAATTGCCAGATGGTAAATGGCACTGAGTGTTTTATCAGCAGACTGCCGTTCTCTGCCTAGAGGCTAATAAAACGTACTTTGAGGATTCTAGGTATTAACTGAGGAAGAAGCGCGGGGAAAGTGGCTGCCGGTGAGCCAGCTGCAGAGGACTTTTCACCCAGAACCACACATCAGTTAAGGACTTGCTTATGGTCCTTTCACAACCATCGAGCGTGGCTTCAAATATTTGAAATATATGAAACATAATTGAAGATCAACAGACAAAAAATTAAACTGCATTAAATAAATTTGGAAAGCATTTAGAAAAAGTCATACTATTGCGGATCTACATTGGGTTTTCCTTGCCTGCAGAAATTCCCCTAGGTGGTTTCAGTTTTACGTTTTTATCGTCAAACACTTTAATTTCCAGTCTGCGTACAAAAATTAATAGAGGGTCATGTTCTTTTCATGATTCTACAGAAACAGTTGCCTGTCACTTATTAGGGGCGAAAAGTTTTCAAACTATAGAAACTTACTAGAGTCAGTTAATTCCTTTGAATCATCTCTTTGTATGTCAAGGTAAGGGCAAGAACGGCCCCTGGGACAAAGGCGAGCTTCTTAATTTCCTCCCCAGAGAGTTCAGTGTATTAAGATTTTTTGGGAAAGATACATTTTGTTAATGTTTGCAACATTTTATTTGAAAAGTTTCAGACCTTCAGAAAAGTTGAAAGAATAGGGTAGGTGAAGCCTAGAGGACTTTCAACAAATGGGACTTTTTAATTTACAAAAACATCAGTGAACTAGGTGAAAGGTATAGGAGCATTCTTTGTACCTAGGCTGAACCCCCTGGAACTGCTTTTTTTTGTTGTTGTTGTTAAGGTTTTATTTATGTATTTGACAGAGAGAGACACACTGAGAGAGGGGACACAAGCAGGGGGAGTGGAAGAGGGAGAAGCAGGCTTCCCAAGGAGCAGGGAGCCCAATGTGGGGCTCGATGCCAGGACCATGACCTGTGCCGAAGGCAGACGCCTAATGGACAGAGCCACCCTAGCGCCCCTGGAACTGCTATTTTTATAGGTTAAGAGTGCTCAAATATCTGCAGTTTCATGTGATTCAAACTAAATACAACTAACATACTTATACCTTTTGCCTAGGTTCACCAGTTGTTCATATTTTGCCCATTTGGTCACCCTTCTAGGTATAAAAATAAATATAGGTATAAATGTATAGATCTATTCATTCCTATATCTATCCATTCGTTCACTTGCTTGCCTGCGTGTCTATCTTCTACAATCATCTATTTAATCTATCGTCTATTGTCTTCTTAATTATGACAAACCCATTATTCTAAAGCACTAAATTTTCTCTCTCTACACAGAACAATATTCATATTTCTTGTTCTTTTTTAAAGGTACATAGTACGGCATTGTGGGGGAGGGGCTTACCATGGACAAGTCAACCACTCTGTATGAGAATTAAGAATATTCTCCATATTTTGCTATTATAACTAATTTCAAAATGATTAAGATTATGCATAATTTTTGTTGTTTTAGTTTTTTTGTGTGTGTGGCTTTAAACTAATGGAATTCAATTCCTAGAAGCAGCATTGTTGAGTAAATGGGTAAATACATGTATACTTACTGTTATATACTGCTGAGTGTCCCTCCAAAGAAGGACACTATTTTAAAATCCCATCAGTGTAAGAGAATGCCTGTTTCTTCACAGGGTATTGTCATTCTGTGGTCAATCTAATAGCTGGGAAAGACAACCACAGTGTGATTCTGTGTTTCTTTTATTTTAAGAAAAGCTAAGCGTATTTTTGTATGTTTGCTTGGTTGATTGGTTGGTTGGCTAAAGAAGGGCCATTTGTACATTTGATTTAAGAGTTTTTAAAAGCATGTTAAAAAGTTCAGATTTGATCTTTTCCCTATTATAAATATATATTCTCAATTTGTTATTTATTTCTTTTACTTTGCATATGCATTTTTTCCAGGCAGGTGTTTTTTTACTGTTGTTTTTTCAGGGTTTTTTTTTTTTTTTTTGTAGCCAAATTTATTACTTTTTCTGTATTGTATATCCAGATTATAAAGAAAAGTCTTTCATATTTTCTTCAAGGATTTGTATGTTTTCAGAGTTTGATCTCATACCCATTTTGAGTCTATGCTCAATTTTTTAAATTTTTTTGTGACATACAGCTACAATTTTATCTTTTTCCAAGTGTCTATCCAGATTATTGATGCTATTGGTTTAAATGTCCGTTCTTTCTCAGGACATTTGTCTGGCTCAGTCAGAGGAGCATGTGACTCTGGATCTCGGGATTGTGAGCTCAAGCTCCACATTGAGTATAGAGATTACGTAAATAAATAAACCTCTAAAAAAAACTTTTTTAAAATAAAAAATAAAATAAATGTCCATCCTTTCTCTATTACTTTGAATGCCATCCACATATACTAAATTCCTGTTTGAACCAGGGTCTATGTTTGAACTTTTTTTCTCTTCTATATATTCATGTGTCCATTCTGCACCTTGGTTGTTTTTTTTAATGGAGGCTTTGTGATATGTTCAAAATCTAGTAGTTCTCCTGAGAGAACTCCTTCAATACTTCTTTTCCCCCGTTTCTTTGGTGGTGTGCTAGCATGTTATTATTATTGTTCTTATTTTTAATTTAAACTTTAGAACAAACTTTTTTAGCTCTGGGGCAAAACTCAATCCAAACAATCAAACATTTATTAATTTGACATTTTGTGATGTGAAATTAACATACTTAAATTAGATCTTTATTTGCTCAAGTCAACTTCTTTGTCTTTTTATAGTGTTTGGTAATTTCTTCTTTGAATAAAGCTTCTCCCCTAAGGAATTCCTCCTCTTAGGAATGCCTCTTGAGACAGTCTTCCCTGAGCTCTTGTATGTTTAAAGCTATTTTCTTATACACTTGATACTTAAGAACAATTTAGCTCCCTATAAAATCCCTGGCCCACACTTTGCTTTTAATGTGTGATTGAGAAGTTAGAGAAAATCCAGTGCCCTTTCTTTTGCAACTTAGTCTATTTTTTCTTAATACTTGAAGTTTAATAATTTTACTAATCTGTTTCTCATAATTTTCTGTTCTAGTATATTTTTCCCAAGTACATGGTGACTTTTTTTTAATTGAGTCATTTATTTCCAGATTTTTTTTTGTTGGACAAATGTTTTAAATATTACATCTGGTTCATTATTTTTGCTTTATCAAGAACTAAAATTATGTGTACAATGGACTGTCTTTCTTGTCCTCTGCATCAATTGCCTTGTCTGAATCTTTTCACCTTTTTATTTATTTCATTTTGTTCTCAGAGATATTTTCATGTAATTTTTCAAGACTCTCATTATATTTTCAGTCAAATGTATTTTATTCTGACACCTTATAATTTAATTTTTCTAAAGTTACTTTTTCTCTTTCTTCCATTTCTTTCCTGCATTTATATGAGCTCTCATTTCACAGATTCTTATTTTTTTCCACTTACATTATAAACTTTGAATCATGCATTCAATTACTTTTTCTTATCTATAAATGCCTGATAAAAGATATTTAATTTTACTCAAGTGTTGTGTCATAGTTTCCTTCTGCTTTTTGTTGTTTGGTGGAGAGCATTTTCATCAGCTAAAATGTTTTGATCTGCCTTCTTTTATTAGTTGCTAATTTCTTGTTTATTTTAAAATGTCTCCATACAGGTTTATGGAGAGAGCAGTAAGGGGTTTTGGCTGCAGCAGCCATTATTGGTGCTTTGCTTAGATACCATAGGATCTCTTTGCTAATTAGGTGTGTCATTCCTTAGGTGCTGTGGCTATTGCTGCTAATACCTCATGGTTTCTAATTTCTCCAGGGCATTCCTCTTGGACAACTGGAACTGTATTACCTGGAAATTCCCATTCCCCCCATGAAAACCCAATGACTGATCTGTGAAGACCTACAGAAAAACAGTTCCCTTGCCTTAAGGTACAATAAAGTCTATGGTTCCTTTTATGCTCCAGATTTCCTGTAGGATAAGATGAATCTGAATGTCACCTGAAATTATAGCCCTTCTTAACACCTTCCCTCTCCTTATCATGCTTTTCTTCCTGTCTTCTTCCATTTTTCTAATGCGCTTTTCTTCCAGTTAATCCTGGGACCACTCATTTAATATCTTACTTGCATTTGGATTCTTATTTTGGCCATTTCTTCTAGGAACCCCAACCTAACATAGTCATTTACTAGCTTTTTGTTATAGTTGTTTTATTCTAGGGCACCATTTTAGGAGGGAGCTGGTGTATCTTCTAACTTTATGATTTAATTTTCTTTTTTAATCATAATTTCTATTATTTAATACCTTTTCCTTACATATCAAAGGGATACAGTACCGAAGTCAGATCCCTTCATTCCAAGCAATACGCCTCCTCTGCTCTTGTATACTTTCAAGGTCTTGCCTTTGGATTCCTCAGAAGCTGGTCCTTTGGCCTATCAAAGGACCTATTCTTGATTATGATCTTAGTATTTCCCAACTCATGGCAAGCCTTTCTTTTTCTTTTTTTTTTTTTTTAAAGATTTTATTTATTTATTTGTCAGAGAGAGTGAACGCAGGCAGACAGAGAGGCAGGCAGAGGCAGAGGGAGAAGCAGGCTCCCTGCTGAGCAAGGAGCCCGATGTGGGACTCGATCCCAGGACGCTGGGATCATGACCTGAGCCGAAGGCAGCCGCTTAACCAACTGAGCCACCCAGGCGTCCCAAGCCTTTCTTTTTCTGAGATGAATTTATCTGTTATAGCTTAGGCTTTGCCTTCCTTTTCCACCAAGTGTCCACTGGAGTCTGTACTCATTGTGTTCTCTGGAGATGGCTTTGTTGGATTTGGTTATATTTTTCCCTATCTTTATATAATATAAATATATGATATTAAATTATTTAGTGTTCTCTGTTTTCTAGTTTTCTTATAAACCTGTGTTTTGGTGGATTTACCTGTTCTTGCTTACATTTCGTGTGTGTGTTTTCTTTCCTTCTTTTCTCTAAAGATGTATGAAAATGTTTGGACTTATTCCTTGTTTAATTTCTTTATTCATAAAAATCAATTTTAATAAATGTGTCCTTAAATCCATGGGATTGAGTACCTTTAAGTCACAGAAAAACTAACAATGAGTCTCAGTAATTTCCTAACCAAGAGTGAAAAACAAAAACAAACAAACAAACAAAAAACTTACTTCAGACTTTATCTGTACTGCTTCTATAAACTGAAATACATCAGTAAGGAAGCCCCATGAGACTCTGACAATTTGCAATAAAGTACATATATCTGGGCTGCCTGGGTGGCTCATTTGGTTAAGCATCTGCCTTCCACTCAGGTCATGATCCTGGGTTCCTGAGACTGAGTCCCACATCAGGCTCCCTACCCATCAAGGAGTCTTCTCCTCCCTCTGTCCCGCCCCCCGACTCATGCTCGCAATCTCTCTCTCTCTCCCTTACAAAACTAATAAAATCTTCAAAAAAAACAAAAAAAAGAGTACACTTGTCTGCTTTCATTTATGAATAACAGCAAAGTTTATTCAACTGGAAAGAATTTGCTTGGAACCAAACAACTTCTTGGGAAAATCTTTCTACAGAAAAAGAAATCTTTCTAGAATTCCTTAATCTGAAAAGGTTTAAAATCCTGCCTAGCTGTAGAATAACTATCATGTTAATTTTTTAGATTTTTAGAGAGACTATTTAAAGTATCTCATTTAAATTTTTAACATTCATACTTAGTTAATAAAATAAATTAGATAATTACAGCTAATTCACAAAATTTCTGTCAGTATTTGGCTCAAATGAAATTAGACACTAAATTTAAAATAAATCGGGTTATTTTTACATGTTTAATATTCAAACACATCACCTAAATAAGTAACATGGTTTTTAAAGCTAACCCAGAACTTTAAAAATCTGTCTATATTTTTATCATTTTCTATTTTTTCATTGATTTGTGTTGTTCTGGTTGTGTTATTTTAATAAGAAGCAATAAAAGGAGATAATTGAAAATTACTATTTTAAAATATTGCAATTTTACATAAAATATGAGCCTAGGGATTTTGAAAATAATATACATAGGTTTGTCATTTATCTTCAGAAATATAATATGTGTTATTTTACTATCCTGATAAACACAGTTTCCTTCATAGAGTAAAGACTGCCTGTTCATTTATATATCTCTAGGTCCTAAGAGAGTACATGGAATCAAGTGTGTACTTAAAAACTATCTATTGAATGATGGAATGGTGCATGTTTTAAAAAAAGTTTAAAACCACTTTTCCTTCTTCTTGGACTTTTCTCCCCATTCCTCCTCTGTATGCTCCCTTGAAGCAGCACCTTCTCAGGGATGTCTTCCCGGATTTCCCTGACTAGGACAACTCCTCTGGGTTCTCCATGGACCCTGAAACTCTCATCAGGAATATTTGTTCACAGCTGCAATTTTGCACCTGTTTATCAAAATTTCACTAGTATGTATCTCTGAATAGTGTCCTAGGAGTGCTGGTGGCTTAAAAATATCCAAGCTGTTATTCTACCACAGTTCAAAAGGTCAAATGTCTGAAATCTAGGTATGGGATGGCCTGTTTCCTTGTGGAAGCTCTAAAGGAGACTCTTTCTTAGTTCAGGCTGCTATAACAGAATACCATAGACTAGGTAGATTAAACAACAGTTTATTTTTCACGGTTCTGGAGGGTGGGAAGTCGAACATTAAGGAACCAGCAGATCTGTGTCTGGTGAGAACATTCCTCCAGATGTGCTGGTGACCATCTTCTCATTGTGTCCTGACCTGGCAGAGGGCACTAGTCTCTTTCTCTTCTTATAATCCCATCATTTGGGTCATACTGCCATTATCTCATACAAATTATGATTACTTCCCAAGATCCCACCTCCTTATATTTCACTGGGGGTTAGGGTTTCAACATGAATTTCTGGTGGGGGAAGTGCAAACATGTAATTCATAATATTTCAGCCCTGGCCCTCCAAATTTCTATCCTTCCCAGATATAAAACACCTCTCACTCTCTCTCACTCTCAAATAAATAAGTAAATCTTAAAAAAAAAAGATATTTTTTATTTCTTTCAATATGGATTGGCAGAAAATTTTCCAAATCTTCCAAAATTTCCAAATCTTTCCAGAAAATTTTCCAAATCTTTAAGTTCTGGTTCTTTTTGGCTGAACAATTGCTTTCTTTCTTCTTGCATTTGACTATGAACCAAGCCACTCCTACAACATTTTTCTTAGAAATCTTCTCAGCTAAGAATCAATTTCATCACTTGCAAGTTCTACCTTCTGCAAAAAACTAGAACACAAACAATTCAGCTAAGTTCTCTGACACTTTTTAACAATATTGCTTTTCCTCCAATTTCAAATAACATGTTCATTTCTTCCTGAGATAGGCTTTATTTTCCATATTTCTACCAACATTTGGTTCATGATTATTTTTGTATTCTCTTTTGTATTTTGTATTCTCTGAGAAGATCGAGGCTTTCTCTCCAGCTCTTTTTTTTTTTTTGCTTTCTAAACTTTCATCAGAGTCACTTTTATAAGTGACTCCATGATAATCTCAGTTTTTCTTAGCATGCATCTCAAAATTATTCCAGCCTCTACTCATTACTCATTTTCAAACCTGCTTTCACATTATCTGCTTTCAAACAGACACTCACTTCTCAGTACCAATGTCTGTCTTGGTTTGGACTCTTACAACAGAATATCATAAACAATGTATTAAACAACAGAAATTTATTTCTCACAGTTCTGGAGACTGGAAAGTCCAAATTCAAGGTGCTAGTCAATCTCTTACCTGATGAGAACACTCTGGTTTGCAGATGGTGATCTTCTTGTTATAACCTCCTATGATAGGAAGACTAATCTCTTTATCTTCTTATAAAAACAATACTCTCATCATTTGGACCCCACTTTCATGACCTTATCTAAACCTAATTCCTTCCCCAAGGCCCCCTTCCTAATACTATCTCGTTGAGGGTTAGGATTTCAACATATGAATTGTGAGGGGGCGTAGAAACCTGTGGTCCATAACACCGCTCCATGCTTCTCTCCTAGCTTTATGTGCATTGCTGGCAGTCTTTGGCTTTTGTTGGTTTGCAGATGTACCACTGTATTGCCTCCATTGGCACATGACCTTCACTATATATCTTCACATAGTCTTCTCATGAAGTCATTAGTCATGGGACTTAGGACCCCCTCTAATACAATATGACCTCATTTTAACCAATTGTATCTGCAAAGATCCTATTTCCAAATAAGGTCACATCTGTTTGGACATGAATTTGGGGGAAACAATGTCCATCCCAGTATACTTTCCCACTACCTTTTAAATTATACCAGGACAGAAAGAGAGTAACTTCTTGGTCACTGTTGTATTCTGTCACCCACCTATGTAGATGCTCAATACATACACAGTAATGAATGAGACACTTTCCAAATTTATCTGATTACAAATATATTGTGGTACTTGTGGCAATGGTAAGAAGGCAGAATATGAATGTTCCAGTAGAGTAGTTTTTTACTGATAAAAATTACTGAACAACTGATTACTGAATTACTCTGATTTCTTGTCATTTTGCAACTGGAATAAAAAAGGGGTGGGGGAAAAAACAAAATATTTTTGTTTAAGAGGGAAAGTGAGATGCGTATTCCAGAGCTCCCTAGAATCACAACTCTTAAACTAAATATTTTAACTAGCCTGAGAGATCATTACAATTACTCTTTATAAAGTAAATAGTATAAGGATTTCAGAATTCAACATTACTCCTTTCTTTCCTTTGTGTGTCTGGCAACTTAATGGTTCTGCTATTATATAATGCTTATGATAGTGCCTGATAATGTCTATCTGGCGAAGTGAGCTAGGATCAACATAGTAAACATTTGAGAGTAAATCCATATTGTTTTGAAGACTCTGGCATGATCATAAAATTATTTTTTTAGGAGGGACAAGGATATTTAATATGAAATCCTAGGTCTTCACTGCCTTGTTCCATGAAAAGATTTTCTTAAATCTGAACAAGTTATGCCAACTATTTTGATAGGAGCTAAAACCTTTCATGGACTTTTTAATAACAGCTCACAAGAAAAATTAATATAAATAATTCTTGGATATTCCTGTAATGTAACTGAAATAAAATATGTTATAAATTCTTTTTTGAAGGGGGAAGAATGTACTTGCCGAGGCAGAAGGAGAATTTCTGGAGTAATAGAAACATTCTACATCATGACTGTGAGCTAGTTACATCACTAAACACATTTTAAAAAATATATTTAATTTTATACTTAAAACTAACGAATTTTATTATATGTAAATTATACTGAAGAAAATTACCTAGAGCTGGCCCAGACCAGCAGGCCTAAGAAGATGGACAGTTACTAGCAATACTAAGAGATAACCAGAAACCACGCTTGAGCGAGAGATAACTAGCCCTTTCTGTGTCTGTAGACAGGCTTCCCACTGTGAGCCTCCTGCATTGCTCTAAGAGCCATTCCGGCCTAAAGCAACCTTCCCCCAATTTAAACCCACCTACCACCAGTCAACATAGCCCTTGGAATCTGACCTGCTGCACTGCCCTATAAAAGCTCTGTGACCTCACTACCTAGGGCCCAGAATTTCCAGTCTGAGCTTGTCTGGGTCCACCGCCATAAAATAAACCCAAGTTCTCCTACTTCTCGAAGTGTCACTTGGTTTCTCACCAGTCTGATTTTTATTTTCTGCAATAACATCTTAATAAGATGAATTTTAATATTTTAATATTTTTATTGAATTACAATTAACATACAGTGTTATATTAGTTTCAGGTGTACAATATAGTAATTCGACAATTCTATACATCACTCAGTGCTCATCCCATAAGGGTCTTCTTAACCCCCTTCACTTATTTCACCTATCCCCCACCCATCCCACACACCCCCCCTGGTACCATCAGTTTGTTCTCTGTATTTAAGAATCTTTTTCCTTGTCTCTTTTTAAAAATTTGTTCATTTGTTTTATTTCTTAAATTCCACCTATGAATAAAACCATATGGTATTTATCTTTCTCTGACTGATTTATTTCATTTAGCGTTATACCCTCCAGGTCAATCCCTGTTGTTACAAAAATCAAGATCTCATCCTTCTTTATAGCTAAATAAAATATAAAATAATATGATGTTTATACTGCATTTTCTTTATCCATTCATCTGTGGATGGACACTTAAGTTACTTCCATAACCTAGCTAATGTAAATAGTTATGCAATAAGCATAGAGGTCCATATGTCTTTTTGAATTGGTATTTTCATTTGGGGGCATTGGGGTAGATACCAGTAGTGGAATTACTCGTTCATATGGTAATTCTATTTTTAATTTTTTGAGGAACCTCCATATTGTTTTCCAAAGAAACAGGCAATTTGCCAACAGACACATGAAAAGATGCTCAACATCACTAATCGTCAGGGAAATGCAAGTCAAAACCACAGTGAGATATTACTTTACAGCTGTCATTATGGCTAGAATCAAAAAGATGAGAAATAATAAGTGTTGGTGAGGGCGTGAAGAAAAAGGAACACTTATTCACTGTCGGTGTGAATGCAAATAACATAATTTAAAAAAAGGAGTTCTAATGTTTTTCTGGTGACCTAAGGACATATTTAACCTTTGCCTAATCTTTGATCTTGACTCAAATAATAACACAAGAGCTGGTCTGATGACATGTTTTGCTTTGTATATAAGGCTGTTCTTAATTAGATGAAGCAGTCAGTCTTTCAATAACCTCTGTCATTTCCTGAGTAAGTATCTTGCAAACAAAGTAAGGTGATGAGCACCAACTGTGAGAAACACCTCTGGCAAGGAACAGTGCAAGAGGCACCTGGACTCTAATAACTATCTGATGTTTTGGACAGCCTTCTTATGCTGAAAACTCTAATCCTAAAATATGTCCTTTCTCTGGTAATGAAGGACCTTAGCTTTAAACACGTTTTTAAGGAAACTGATATTTCTTAAAAATACTTTTAATATTGAAGTGTCTCTACAAATGTTTGTTTCTTACTTTCATATACGTGGGACAGTGCTTTAACTCAGGGGGGAGGATAAGAAAAGCATGGATAAAAAATTGGTACTTCATAGTGTATTTTTTTACCACTCAATTATTTTACTAATCTTAGTAATAGAGCATATTCAAATCTTGAATCAATCAGAATCTCCAGGGAAACAACATATGAAATTGTATACGATTAAGTCTAATTATTTTTCAATGAACTAATATAATTTGAGCATCTGCAGTAGCTTCATTGATGGTGACCTGGTAATTAGTTTGAGCAATCCTTTGTTGTTATGGATTGAATGTTTGTGTTGCCTGCAATCCCAAAATTAATAGATTGGGTCCTAACCCCCAGTGTAATGATTTTAGGACGTGAGGCCCTTGGGAGGTAATTAGGTGGAGTCCTTATGAATAGGATTGATGTTCTGATAATAAATGAAAGAGATGAGAATTTAAATAAAAACAAAGACATTTTAAAAATGTAACTGTCTAAAAAAAGAAAGAAAGAAAAAAAGAATGATCTCTCTTTCTACCATGTGAGATTACAATAAGAAGACAGCCCTCCCAACCCAGAAAGAGTATTCTCACCAGACACTGGATCTGCTGCATCTTGATCTTGGACTTGCCAGCTTCTAGAACCAAGAAACAAATTTTGTTTAAGATCCGCCGATTTATGATATTCTGTTATAGCAGCCCAAACTGACTAGGGCAGTTGTACCAAGGCCTTTCCTTTCACCAAGATATTAGGGACATAAGTAACTGCAGGCCCTGGATCTTATATTCACAGTGCTCTAGTAGTTTTCATAAATATTAGATTCTTACGCCAAAACCATGGGTACAGTCAATTGACTTTTCAAGATTATTTTTAAAAACCATGTTTACTTTGATGATTCATATACTCTTCTTCAGATGTGACCTACATAACAAGGTATTTTTACACACACACACATAAGTGTATATATATATATACATATATATACTAAATTCCATTTAAATTGAAGTTGTGACTACTGATATCTCCAAAGATATCTTGGAAAATCTGAAACAACTTTCTGTAGTCCATTCCAATGAGGCTGTCATTATAAACTGATGGTCAGGGATAAAAACCAATTCTTTCCAAAGAGTCTTTTAAGTGTGAATGCAAGTGGAAGATTCTGGATTTAAAAAAAAAAAGAAATCACCCTGCAATGCTATTGCATTGCTTCTAGTCTATCACATGTATTAATTAACTGCTAGCTACAATTTTATATTTACCATTGTTATGATTGTCACAGTTCTTGAATATAAGAATAGAACCTTAGTGTTGATTGTCAGAAATCCTATGCAAATTTTTAAAAAGAAGAAAACAAATCTGCTCTATTAAATGGGTCTGATATTATATACTTAATTGAAAATTAAATTCTGAGAAACATACTAATGAATTCTGATTGGCTAATTCATTTTTCTGAGCCAATCAAAGTCAATTTCTTTTGGTCCTTGAATTGTATTGAGTGTTCTATTAATTACAAATTAGTATATCATGTCACATAAAACACTCCTGATGTTATGGAGGCATAGCTCTGGGGTGCAGAATTTTGTATTTAATGCCTTCAAATTATAAAGAAGAGATACAGATTTTGGTTACCTCTGTTGATATTTTATTGTAAATTATAGAGAAGCTAGAAAACAAGAGGTTCATTCTTTCAGCAGATTCAAGAAGAAGGGTAACCTCTCTCTTGAGTATTCATATTAAAGAGGAGTTCCAGTGATCCACTGGCAACACCTATGAGCCTGTGATCAGGCAGTCAGCCTCATGCACCCATTCATGTAGTATCATCCTTCCTATAGTGAATCCACTCCTTTACTTGTGAACTAGCTTGTCTCTGACTCTTTCTCAAACTCTCCTCCTGCTTTTTCTGTAGTGTCTGCTTCTCTGCTACCAAAAGTTACTTGCCTGTGACCTAGGAGGTCAGGTCAACATATTTTCACAGAGCACATCAGCAAAGCTCCACAAAGACAGGTGTCTCAATCTATTTGGGCTGCTAACAAAATGCCACATTGACCGGCGTATAAAGAGAAACTGATTTCTCACAGGTCTGGAGGTTGAGTGGTCCAAGGTGGAGGCACCCACATGGTTGCTTTCTGATGAGGGCCTTCTCAATTGTTCATATCTGGCCTTCTTGTTCTGTCCTCACATGACAGAAAGGGGCTTATGCACTCTAGGGTTCTCTGTTACAAGAGTACTCATCCTATTCATGAAGGATCCACCTTCATGACCTAAGGACCTTCCAAATGTTCCACCTTATTATACCATCATCTTTGGGAGTTAGGATCTCAAAATACAAATATTGAGGGGACATAAATATTCAAACCATAACAGCAATTATGTCTAATACATCAAATGCACAGTAGGTAACTGACAGATTGGGAAAGAAATATTTTTGATCAATTAAAAAAAAAGATGGATTAATATTTAAAATATACAAAGAGCTCTTATAAATCAACAATATCAACAAAAATGACAGAAAAAAGTACAAATGGAGAAATAAAATGTAAAAAAAAAACAGAAATTTTATTTTTTTAAATTTTTTTATTATTTTTTAAAGATTTTATTTTATTTGACAGGCAGAGATCACAAGTTGGCGGAGAGGCAGGCAGAGAGAGAAGGGAGGAAGCAGGATCCCTGCTGAGCAGAGAGCCTGATGCCGGGCTCGATCCCAGGACCCTGGGATCATGACTTGAGTTGAAGACAGAGGCTTTAACCCATTGAGCCACTCAGGTGCCCCAACCCCAGAAATTTTAGATGGAGAAATGTACATGACTAGCCTTACTAGTAATTAGAGAAAGGAAAACTAAAATAACCAGAAAGGACTCCTTATCAATCTGATTGACAAAAGAGTAAAAAAAAAGATATTTTAAAATGTTGATAATACTAAAAATGTGGGATAATGGTAATCCTCATGCACTGCTGGCGAGAATGTAATTAATAGAGTGAAGCCATTATATAATGGAGCCTATCAGCATTTAAGGAAATCAGGTATATGTAAATTTTGTTATTCACCAAACCTACTCCTGGGTATGGGTGCCAAGGGAATTTTGCCTGGGTCTCTGAGGTTTCTCATAGAAGGCTATCCATCATCATGAAATTTCAGTGGTTGAGTTTTAAAGCCAGCTAGAAATAGGCAAGTGGATGAATAAAATTTTGTAGATGCATAACATTGAGTAAATACAGGGAAAAGTATTTGAAACATTCAAACATGAAACAAGACTGATTAAACAATTTCTGTTCTTTATTATTGTTTCCTAAAAAGTTGAAGCTGAAAATAATTTTCAGCCCTTAAACTTTTGTTCAATGCCATAAATGACAAGTAGATTGAAAATAAATTATAAAAAACTTTTACTCCCTTTCAGTGGGGCAAACGTCCTCCAGTATTCTGGAGTTCAGTATCCTGATCCATCAACATAAAAAGTTACAAAGATGTAACATATGCTATTGCTATGCAATTCACTTTTTGATTGAATCTAAAAATTATTTCATAGGCAGACAACCCATTCTGACCGTACCAAAAGATAAAAATAGCACATATTCATTCATTTTAGTCCTATTAAAAAAAGTGAATTTGGGTATTGTAATAATTCACCTGAAATATAAAATATTTAAGTGGCTTTTACCCACTGGACCAAAAGCTCCAAGTCAAGTAACTCTTGGACCATGTCGGCACAATAACCAAGAGGCTCTATATAGCTATGAAATTTATGTGTTTAAGGTGCCCAATTTCATACGTGCACAGCTCCATTGAAAAGAGGCATCTGTCCACATTTGATCATCCCTCCGTCATACTAGTCAGTGGAAGCTATTTAACATATAGAAAACAGTATTCTTTAGATTATTCCAAAGTAGCTCTGGTATAGTATAGGACCAGGTAAAATTGTAAAGTAGGAGATGGTCTTTTCTTTCAAGGTTTGTTTCCTCTTCCCATCCTTCTGCTGTCTATATCATCATCCCATACATGTGTCCTATTTATTCCCTTTACCTGGCATCTTTGACCTATCTCACGTCTTTGTTTTTGTTTTTGTTGTTGTTGTTTGTTTGTTTTGTTTTTTAACTTAGGTTTGAGTAGGCCAGAGGGAAATTAAAGTAGGAGGGCTTGCAGCTAAGAAACTGATATTACCACTCAGCTTCAGGGCCCAAGGCACAAAACTAGCTTTAGGTTTTGGGAAGAATCAAGACTTGATGGAGGATAGGTCTCATTGGTTTGACGATGGCTGACAGGTGGATAATTACCCTCTGGAAAGTCTAGCAAGGAATGAGTATTTCCGAAGAGTTGAAGGACCATGGTAATGGCAAGTTCAGAAGTAAGCAATGTACAGAGGTTTAGGTCAGCAAGCTGGGAATCAACTTTTCAACTTTCAGCCAATTAACAGAAACAAGGTCCAAATCATAGGACTAGAGAACAGTGGAAGGAAATATGGCAATCGGAGGAGGACTGGACAAAGCAAGACAGGATAACAATGGGCATGCATTTCAGGTAAATATTAAGAAATATCAGGACTGAGTGTAATCACTGAAAACCAACTTTTTAATCAGGTAAACACCAAATATTTGAATTCTAGAAAACATACAGTTACTATGGAATTTACTTCCTTATTGAATGTATAAACTGTGCCATATAAGCTTGACAGGGACAAATGCCACTGGACTTGCTTAAGTACTTTGTATTAGTGATTAGAAATGAAACAAAGGAGAAATAATGTAGATGGTTAACTATACGGTGAGACATTGAAGTATTGATTAAAGTGTCCCTTTCCATACTAAACTAAGGGCATGATTATTACTAAAGTGCTGATTATCTTGAATTTACAGTCCAGGGTCAAGGTGGCTAGTTCTGTGGACTACCAATCAGTCAAAGCTTCAGAACCAATAACTGATAAGATGTTATAAGAAAATGACTTCCAGATATATTTGCATTTTAATAAGAGAAATCTTCAGTACTCCAGAAATTAACCTTTAAAGTTGGAACTATCAGGAAGTGATGAAGATATTTATGAGCAAGAAATCTTATCTTACTCAATATGTATGGAGCACAGATAACCATTCTCTTAAGTGTAAATTTCTTAATATATGAGTAAGAACAAACAAAACTTAAGCTTTCCCTTAGAGTCAGTCATTTTATCACACACTGAAAATTTAACACTGGCTCTTCATCACATTCGAACTACAGTTTAGCTCAGATGCTGTGTCTCAGTTAGTTCTCTGATTTCTGCCATACTTAAATTTTTCCCTCAATTCTATACCCATAATTTTAAATAATATTCTTATATTATCCTGTGTTACAACTCAGATGTTAGTATCCCTGGCCAGAACATAATGGTTTTTGAGTATAAAAATTTTAAGTCAATTTTTTCTGCTTTTTAAATAAGTGGTATGCTTGTATTCGGTACTCCAAAGGATACAAACAAACAAAAAACCTCGATTTATGACATTTTCCAATTTCTGAGATACAAATATTCCCGCCATGACACATATTGTGTAACGAATCTGACTTTGCTGAATGGAATCTAAAGGTGGGGAGGGGTGTATACAGTTGGTCCTTAAACAGCCCTTAAGATCTGGCTTCTCAGACTTCAACTCTCTGAATTTGAATATTGGTTCAAATACTTATGAGCCATCTGATCTTGATCAAAAGATTTGTACTGAAGATTATTGTGGCTTTTCTATCACAAAATTATTGCATGGACTAAATATGTTTATATGTTCAAAGTAACTAGCATAGTACCTAACACAGAGCAAGCAACTCATGTTTGTTAGCTAATTTATTTTATTGTAATATTATAATTAGAGAGACATCTGGAGTCATGCACAGTAGAGATCTCCTGTTTTGATTACAAGAGGTATAGAATCATTGGTTAAGCTGGAATGGGGATTTCAAAGAAGTGGAAATACATATTTTAGAAAAGTGTTTAATCAGAATCATGAAAGTTTTCTTTTTTTTAAGATTTTATTTATTTATTTGACAAACAGAGATCACAAGTAGGCAGAGAGGCAGGCAGAGAGAGAGAGGAGGAAGCAGGCTCCCTGCTGAGCGGAAAGCCCCATGCGGGACTTGATCCCAGGACCCTGAGATCATGACCTGAGCTGAAGGCAGAGGCTTAACCTACTGAGCCACCCAGGCAACCCAAGTTTTTTTTTTAATAGAATGTAGATTCTTCAGCCATCAAAGATAACAAATAATGGATGAATAACAAATAATGGCTTGATAGGCTGGGGGCCCAAGTGCTTTCTATTTTCTCCCATTCTTCAAATATAGCCCTTGTCTACATGGTCTAAGATGGCTCACTACCAAATTCAGAAGAGAAACGCTCCAAGAAATCAAGTAAAGAGCAAATATAGGGCAGGATGGAGAAGGTGTGTCATGAACACACTAGGAAGATGCACACGTGAGGTGTGTCTTTCCACAATGTCAGCTGTATTCAATCATAAAGCAAAGTTAAATCACAATTATAGACCAGGTTCAGGATTCCAAACTCAATGGCACTTGACCATGTGATTAAATTTGACTTCTACACAGTACACAGAGCGGGACAGAAGACAAATCACAAAACAAACAAGAAAACAGAAGGGTGCTGAAAGTTGAGGAGCCAAGCACGAAGTCAGTCTGTGGTCATGCGGTTGAGATAAGCCCTTGGTCTGGTCTTGGCAGCTCTCAGCACCGACTGCTTCTGATGTTGAAGCAGTGAGGGATCTTGGTTCAGTTTGGACATCAATGAGCAGAGCCTTCAGTGGCAGTTGCCTTTTTTAAGTGATCAGACATAGAGGGGTCAGGTCTGAAGAGCCTGACAGTTTGCTGCCAAAATCCTTCCTTTTTCAGAGGAATTTAGTTGGTTTTGGGTCTCTGCAGATTTCCTCTGGTTCTGCTCAATACCAGTTCTGGGGGGTCAGCTAGCATTGTCCCAGCGATATCTCCTAGCTGCTATACTCTCTCTGCTTGCATCATTTGCTGACACAGGCCCCTGCTTGGTGTAAGAGACTCTATTTTTTCCCTGCAAGGTGCATAAATTAGCTTCAGTCACGGCTCATTGCTGAGAACATATCTATAAGCCATCTCTGTGACTGCAAAGTAGTCCGAGACATGTTGGCTTTATTCTGGGGCATTCATGTCTTTAGCTAAAATGCAAAGTTTCTATTACTAAGGAAAGAAAAGAAGAATGGATACGAGGCTAAAAGAAGACATCTTTGCAAGCTGTATTAGTCACCTGTGATGCCTTCCTTTTGCTCATGGCTCATGTGGGGGTCCGTGAGATGTGAAAGAGTAGGTGATTCCCTAGTAGACAATCCAGATATACAGTAATAGCCTAATTCCTGTTATTTTCCTTCCATATGACCTTTAGAACCATGGTAACCCCTGATTGTACTATTTTAGATACTATAATTATCTTGCCTTGGAAACTATTCTAACTTTAAATGCAATTTATACACCCTGGGTTGATAACGTAGCTAAATCTATTCAGGTGAAGTGGGAGTTCTCATGTCTCAGAAAGTAATGAACCTTATCATAGGCATAATCCAGCTGGTTCAGGCACGTTAGCTATTAGCAGATGTTCCTTTTGGTTCTCCTTGATTGATGGTTCTCCTTGATTCTCCTTATCCTGATTTTAAAAATTTTTTTTTTTACTGTGCCAAAGATCACTATCTCCAAGGAGACAACACAAATAAGGAAACAAGATTCACAGAAATTCATCAATAAAATATACGTATCTTTTCAGTCATGGTATGAGAGGAATATTTTGCATGTTTCAGAATATATGGCTAAAGGCAACGTTTCATGGTACCTGAATTTAAGATCTTTAAAACGCAAGTAGCTTGCTTGAGAATTAGTGTCATAATGTGGTGCTGCTTTAAGAGAAGGGAAGGAGAAAAATAAATACTGTTTGGTAATTTTTTTAAATTTTGTTTTCTTCTGAATGTTTCTTAAACTTGTTTTTTAGCCCAAGCTATGTGAAAGAATGTTTTTGAAAATAATATTAATAAGTAATATCTTTAAATGTGGAACTTGTTTACAATTAACCAATTATTTGAGAAACAAGCTATTAGCCATGAAGATTACATAATGAATAAAAAAAATTGTTCTGAGATTTTAAAAAACTTTGATAAGTTATTTTTTATTCATGATTCTACAAATCTAACTACCTTTCATGTGCTCTAAAAATATTAATAGTATTGATAATGGAGCAGAAGGCTAGCTGAAGACAAATCATAAGCTGACACCCTGCAACCTCCCCTCCCAGCCCACCACCCCCATGCGATATGTGTGATAGTCTTCCAGGAAGATCCCAACTGTCTTTTTTTTTTTTTTTTTTTTAATAAACATATAATGTATTTTTATCCCCAAGGGTACAGGTCTGTGAATCGCCAGGTTTACACATTTCACAGCACTCATCATAGCACATACCCTCCCCAATGTCCATTTCCCCACCACCCTCTCCCGTCCCCCCTCCCCCCAGCAAACCTCAGTCTGTTTTTTGAGATTGAGTCCTTTATGCTTTGTCTCCCTCCCAATCCCATCTTTACATTTTTTCTTTTCCTACCTCCCCCAACCCCCGCGCATTGCATCTCCACTTCCTCATATCAAAGAGATCATATGATAGTTGTCTTTCTCCAATTGACTTATTTTGCTAAGCATGATACCCTCTAGTTCCATCCACGTCGTTGCAAATGGCAAGATTTCATGTCTTTTGATGGCTGCATAGTATTCCATTGTGTACATATACCACATCTTCTTTATCCAATCATCTGTTGATGGACATCTAGGCTCTTTCCACAGTTTGGCTATTGTGGACATTGCTGTTATAAACATTCGGGTGCACATGCCCCTTTGGAGCAACATGTTTGTATCTTTAGGATATATACCCAGTAGTGCAATTGCTGGGTCATAGGGTAGCTCTATTTTCAACTTTTTGAGGAACCTCCACACTGTTTTCCAGAGTGGTTGCACCAGCTTGCATTCCCACCAGCAGTGTAGGAGGGTTCCCCTCTCTCCACATCCTCGCCAGCATCTGTCATTTCTTGATTTGTTAATTTTAGCCATTCTGACTGGTGTGAGGTGGTATCTCATTGTGGTTTTGATTTGTATTTCCCTGATGCTGAGGGATGTGGAGCATTTTTTCATGTGTCTGTTGGCCATCTGGATGTCTTCTTTGCAGAAACGTCTGTTCATGTCCTCTGCCCATTTCTTGACTGGATTATTTGTTCTTTGGGTATTGAGTTTGATAAGCTCTTTATAGAGTTTGGATACTAGCCCTTTATCTGATATGTCGTTTGCAAATATCTTCTCCCATTCTGTCAGTTGTCTTTTGGTTTTGTTCACTGTTTCCTTTGCTGTGCAAAAGCTTTTGATCTTGATGAAATCCCAATAGTTCATTTTTGCCCTTGCTTCTGTTGCCTTTGGCGATGTCCCTAGGAAGAAGTTGCTGCGGTGGAGGTCAAAGAGGTTGCTGCCTGCATTCTCCTCAAGGATTTTGATAGATTCCTTTCTCACATTGAGGTCCTTCATCCATTTTGAGTCTATTTTCATGTGTAGTGTAAGAAAATGGTCCAATTTCATTTTTCTGCATGTGGCTGTCCAATTTTCCCAGCACCATTTGTTGAAGAGGCTGTCTTTTTTCCATTGGATATTCTTTCCTGCTTTGTCGAAGATTAGTTGACCATAGAGTTGAGGGTCTATTTCTGGGCTCTCTATTCTGTTCCATTGGTCTATATATCTGTTTTTGTGCCAGTACCATACTGTCTTGATGATGACAGCTTTGTAATAGAGCTTGAAGTCTGGAATTGTGATGCCACCGACTTTGGCTTTCTTTTTCAATATTCCTTTGGCTATTCGAGGTCTTTTCTGGTTCCATATAAATTTTAGGATTATTTGTTCTATTTCTTTAAAAAAAATGGATGGGATTTTGATAGGGATTGCATTAAATGTGTAGATTGCTTTAGGTAGAATAGACATTTTCACAATATTTGTTCTTCCAATCCATGAGCATGGAATATTTTTCCATTTCTTTGTGTCTTCTTCAATTTCTTTCATGAGTACTTTATAGTTTTCTGAGTATAGATTCTTTGCCTCTTTGGTTAGATTTATTCCTAGGTATCTTATGGTTTTGGGTGCGATTGTAAATGGGACTGACTCCTCAATCTCTCTTTCTTCTGTCTCGTTGTTAGTGTAAAGAAATGCGACTGATTTCTGTGCATTGACTTTATATCCTGACACTTTACTGAATTCCTGTATAAGTTCTAGCAGTTTTGGAGTGGAGCCTTTTGGGTTTTCCACATATAGTATCATATCATCTACAAAGAGTGATAGTTTGACGTCTTCTTTGCCAATTTGGATGCCTTTGATTTCTTTTTGTTGTCTGATTGCTGAGGCTAGGACTTCTAGTACTATATTGAACAGCAGTGGTGATAACGGACATCCCTGCCGTGTTCCTGACCTTAGCGGAAAGCTTTCAGTTTTTCTCCATTGAGAATGATATTTGCGGTGGGTTTTTCATAGATGGCTTTGATAATATTGAGGTATGTGCCTTCTATCCCTACACTTTGAAGAGTTTTAATCAGGAAGGGATGCTGCACTTTGTCAAACGCTTTTTCAGCATCTATTGAGAGTATCATATGGTTCTTACTCTTTCTTTTATTAATGTATTGTATCACATTGATGGATTTGCGGAAGTTGAACCAACCTTGCAGCCCTGGAATAAATCCCACTTGGTCGTGGTGAATAATCCTTTTAATGTACTGTTGGATCCTATTGGCCAGTATTTTGGTGAGAATTTTCGCATCTGTGTTCATCAAGGATATGGGTCTGTAATTCTCTTTTATGGTGGGATCCTTGTCTGGTTTTGGGATCAAGGTGATACTGGCCTCATAGAATGAGTTTGGGAGTTTGCCTTCCATTTCTATTTTTTGGAACAATTTCAGGAGACTAGGAATTAATTCTTCTTTAAATGGTTGGTAGAATTCCCCTGGGAAGCCGTCTGGTCCTGGGCTTTTGTTTGTTTGGAGATTTTTGATGACTGTTTCAATCTCCTTACTGGTTATGGGTCTGTTCAGGTTATCTATTTCTTTCTGGTTCAGTTGTGGTAGTTTATATGTCCCTAGAAATGTATCCATTTCTTCCAGGTTGTCAAATTTGTTGGCGTAGAGTTGCTCGTAGTGTGTTCTTATAATTGTTTGTATTTCTTTGGTGTGTTGTGATCTCTCCTCTTTCATTCATGATTTTATTTATTTGTGTCCTTTCTCTTTTCTTTTTGATAAGTCTGGCCAGGGGTTTGTCAATCTTATTAATTCTTTCAAAGAACCAGCTCCTAGTTTTGTTGATTTGTTCTATTGTTTTTTTAGTTTCTATTTCATTGATTTCTGCTCTGATCTTTATGATTTCTCTTCTCCTGCTGGGTTTAAGCTTTCTTTGTTGTTCTCTCTCCAGCTCCTTTAGGTGTAGGGTTAGGTTGTGTATTTGAGACCTTTCTTGTTTCTTGAGAAAGGCTTGCACGGCTATATATTTTCCTCTCAGGACTGCCTTTGTTGTGTCCCACAGATTTTGAACCATTGTGTTTTCATTATCATTTGTTTCCATGATTTTTTTCAATTCTTCAATTTCCTGGTTGACCCATTCATTTTTTAGAAGGATGCTGTTTAGTCTCCATGTATTTGCATTCTTTCCAAATTTCCTTCTGTCATTGAGTTCTAGCTTCAGAGCATTGTGGTCTGAAAATATGCAGGGAATGATCTCAATCTTTTGGTACCGGTTGAGACCTGATTTATGACCCAGGATGTGGTCTATTCTGGAGAATGTTCCATGTGCACTAGAGAAGAATGTATATTCTGTTGCTTTGGGATGGAATGTTCTGAATATATCTGTGATGTCCATCTGGTCCAGTGTGTCATTTAAGGCCTTTATTTCCTTGTTGATCTTTTGCTTAGATGATCTGTCCATTTCAGTGAGGGGAGTGTTAAAGTCCCCTGCTGTTATTGTATTACTGTCGATGTATTTCTTTGATTTTGTTATTAATTGGTTTATATAGTTGGCTGCTCCCATGTTAGGGGCATAGATATTTAAGATTGTTAGGTCTTCTTGTTGGACAGACCCTTTGAGTATGATATAGTGTCCTTCCTCATCTCTTATTATAGTCTTTGGCTTAAAATCTAATTGATCTGATATAAGCATTGCCACCCCAGCTTTCTTCTGATGTCCATTAGCATGGTACATTGTTTTCCACCCCCTCACTTTAAATCTGGAGTTGTCTTTGGGTCTAAAATGAGTTTCTTGTAGGCAGCATATTGATGGGTTTTGTTTTTTTATCCATCTGATACCCTGTGTCTTTTGATTGGGGCATTTAGCCCATTCACATTCAGGGTAACTATTGAGAGATATGAATTTATTGCCAATGTATTGCCTGTAAGGTGACTGTTGCTGTATATATTCTCTGTTTCTTTCTGATCTACTACTTTTAGGGTCTCTCTTTGCTTAGAGGACCCCTTTCAATATTTCCTGTAGAGCTGGTTTGGTGTTTGCAAATTTGTTCAGCTTTTGTTTGTCCTGGAAGCTCTTTATCTCTCCTTCTATTTTCAATGATAGCCTAGCTGGATATAGTATTCTTGGCTGCATGTTTTTCTCCTTTAGTGCTCTGAATATATCATGCCAGTTCTTTCTGGCCTGCCAGGTCTCTGTGGAAGGTCTCCTGCCAATCTAATGTTTTTACCCTTGTATGTTACAGACTTCTTTTCCCAGGCTGCTTTCAGGATTTTCTCTTTGTCACTAAGACTTGTAAATTTTACTATCAGGTGACGAGGTGTGGACCTATTTTTATTGATTTTGAGGGGTGTTCTTAGCATCTCCTGGGTTTTGATGTTTGTTCCCTTTGCCATATTAGGGAAATTCTCTGCAATAATTGTCTCCAATATACCTTCTGCTCCCCTCTCTCTTTCTTCTTCTTCAGGAATCCCAATTATTCTAATGTTGTGTCATCTTATGGTGTCACTTATCTCTCGAATTCTCTCCTCGTGGTCCAGTATTTGTTTGTCTCTCTTTTGCTCAGCTTCTTTATTCTCTGTCATTTGGTCTTCTATGTCACTAATTCTTTCTTCTGCCTCATTTATCCTAGCAGTGAGAGCTTCCATTTTTGATTGCACCTCATTAATAGCTTTTTTTATTTCAACTTGGTTAGATTTTAGCTCTTTTATTTCTCCAGAAAGGGCTTTTATCTCTCCGGAGAGGGTTTCTCTAATATCTTCTATGCCTTTTTCGAGCCCGGCTAGAACCTTGAGAATTGTCATTCTGAACTCTAGATCTGTTATGTTACCAATGTCCATATTGGTTAGGTCTCCAATCTTCGGTACAGCCTCTTGTTCTTTTTTTTGAGGTGAGTTTTTCCGCCTTGTCATTTTGTCCAGATAAGATTTGCTTTCTCCTGCTGTGGAATTCCGCTGTTCTTGGTGAGTGAAGTTCGTTTTGGATGGGTTTCTTGTTGATCTTCTGGGGGAGGGGCCTGTTGTAGTGATTTTCAAGTGTCTTTGCCGCTGGCAGAATTGCACCGCTCTTGCCAGGGGCCGGGCTAAGTAATCCGCTCAGGTTTACTTTCGGGAGCTTTTGTTCCCTGAGAACTTTCCGCAGAGTTCCGGAGGACGGGAATGAAGATGGCGGCCTCCCAATCTCCGGCCCAGAGGAGCCGAGAACTTGGGGTTCTGCTCCTCAGTGCGCCCTCAGAGAAAAGCGCCCAACCGTTCGCCTCCCTGGCCTGCGGTTGCTCCTTGAGGAAAGCAGTCAATTGCTGGAACCTGGAGAAAAGCGCCCGGTTGCTTCCCTCTCCGTGGCCTCCGGCCGCGCTCCAAGCCCACCCAGCCTGCGACCGGCACAAGGTAACCCCGGGCTGAGAGCTCACTCCTCAGCTTTGTCGCTGTAGCCAGCTTCCCCGCTCTAATACCTGCGAGCTCTGTGGCACTCAGACATCCCTGGTCCTTCTGTGACCCCACGGGACCTGGGGTTATGCTGACCCCGCCTGGGTTTCCCCCCAGTTTAGCCTCTGGAGCGATGTCTCCCAGTGGAGCAGACTTTTAAAAGTCACGGTTTTGTGCTCCATTGCTCCGCTGCTTGCCGGGAGCTGGCCCCTCCCCCCCCCCGGGTCTATCTTCCCGTCATTTTGGATTCACTTCTCCACAGGTCCTACCTTTCAGAAAGTGATCGATTTTCTGTTTCCAGAATTGTTGCTCTTCTTCTCTTCGATTTCCCGTTGGATTTGTAGGTGTTCACAATGGTTAGATAAGCTATCTAGCTGATCTCCTGCTACCCGATGTCGTCTCAGCCTGCTACTTCTCTGCCATCTTGACTCCTCCCCAGGAAGATCCCAACTGTCTTAATGTTATTGGTTTACCAGAGGAAAAAACAACCTTACCTTGACAATGCAAGACCTCCATTATCTTGTAGGTCCTTTTTAGTTTATGAAAGTTCTTTTGAAAACCTCACATTTTCCTTATCTCCCCAATCCCACAGTATATAATCAATTGCTCCTCACAACCCTGTACCCTGGGGACCTGTGCCAGTGCTTTAATAAAACCACCTTTTTGCACCAAAAATGTCTCAAGAATTTTATTGGTCATGGACTCCAGATCCCATCCCACCAAACCTCACCTATATTCCAAAACCACATCAGTATGTTTTCCATTTTGAGACTGTAGCTAATTTGAAAGGAGGATGGTCTAATTCATATCCCACCTCCCACTCCCAGGGCTTTTGCTTGTCATGACTGAGGTTTAGAGTGATAGAAAGAAAGAGTGTGTGCGTTAGAATCAGGCATTTGGAGTTTGACTTTTTTTTTTTTTCAGTGTTCCAAAATTCATTGTTTGTGCACCACACCCGGTGCTCCATGCAATACGTGCCCTCCACAATACCCACCACCAAGTTCACCACCCCCCTCCAAAACCCTCAGTTTGTCTCTCAGAGTCCACAGTCTCTCATGGTTTGTCTCCCCCTCCGATTTCTCCCAACTCACTTCTCCTCTCCATCTCCCAATGTCATCCATGTTATTCCTTATGCTCCACAAGTAAGTGAAACCATATGATAATTGACTCTCTCTGCTTCATTTATTTCACTCAGCATAATCTCTTCCAGTCCTATCCATGTTGATACAAAAGTTGGGTATTCCTCCTTTCTGATGGAGACATAATACTCCATTGTATTTATGGACCACATCTTCTTTATCCATTCGTCCATTGAAGGGCATCTTGGAGTTTGACTTCTGATCTCACTGTTCTGTAGCTTTGTGAACCTGGATGATAGGCTCATCCTTCCTCACTCTTCACCACTGTATATGTCTTCCATGACGCTTTCAGATAGACTCACCTGGTCTCTAGTTTCTGTTTGGGTTCAGCCAAGATAAGCCACCTTCAGAAGCAGGGACATATCATGTTCTCAGGGGTCTGAAACTTTGAGGACCTCCTTATAGAAGAAGAATACAGAATTATACATACAAAATTAAAAAATTAAGTAGGAAGGTAAATATATATTTGCATAGAAGGAAGAAACCACAGTAAAATATACATTTTAAAAATACATAGGAAAAACTCTTTTTTTATCAGAAAACTGAAATGTTTTATTGATTTGCTCTGAAGAACACTTTCTCTGCCAAAATTCTGTACATTAGTATATTTCTGATTTCAATGTTTTTGTCTGTTTTACTATTTATTTAAGTTCCAGTTAGTTAACATACAATGTAATATGAGTTTCAAGTGTACAATTTAATGATTCAACACTTACAAAAACAAACTGATGGTTACCAGAAGGGAGGTGGGTGGGGGGTGGGTTAAATGGGGGATGGTAACAAAGGCACGCACTTGTAATGAGTCCTGGGTGGTTTATGTAAACATTGCAATACTAAATTGTACAGAGGACAAATTCTTAAATGTTGAAGATGAATGCCACAAGTGTTACAAAACATAAGGGAAAAAAGCATATTTTTGTATTGACTATCTCTTCAATGTTTTTCCCTTATATTATCTTCCTGCATACATTCAAACGATGCTGATTTTAATAATAGCTTTCTCTCTAGAGAAAATAGAAAGATAATTCTATATTTATTCTTACATGGTTGAACAATAAATTTGTTTCTTACTACATAAAGAGTTTAGGAAAGTTTCTTTCAACCTCACTAATTTAGGGGCTGGGGTAATATGTAAATATTTAAGATTGTTGGTGAAAAGAAACAATAGGTCCAAATTGGAGCCACTTGTGTTAAGCTACACAGAAAGAAAGTACCTTACCTAAATGTAGTTTCAGCCTCTCCTAGGAGTGGAATTTAAAACCAGGCAGTCTGAAATTTCTTGAATAGCATGAAGGATTCCATCTGTATGATAAGACTCCCCCTACCCTTCCCTGTAAGGGAAGGTGACCTTTCCTGAAACAATCTTTTCTTTTCTTTTGTAGTAAGTTCCTTTTCCACCCTGTTTCTGCCTGTAGAAACCTTCCCTGTGTACAATTCTTCAGAGCACCCTCTTTAGAGGGGTTGCTGCCCCACTTAGGGATTATTAAATAAAGCCAACTGGAACTTTAAATTTATACAGCTGAAGTTTTGTTTAATATTGTCAAATATAGGAAAATATCAGGGTTTGGGGGGTTTTATGTATTAAGTATAAGATTTGAAACATTTTTCCAAAGATAGATTTCAACATTTTAACTTTGTTGCTTTTTTTTAATGGATTTTAAGTAATTTTCACACCTAATGTGGGGCTCAAACTTACAACCCCAAGCTTCACAGACTCTACCAACTCAGCCAGCCAAGTGCCCCACCTCATTGCTTCTTTTAAACCTTGCTGCCCTTTTTCTACCTATATACTTCCTGTCCCAGGTGTCCTAGACACATTCCAATAGAACAGAGCTCTGTCTCTGTCTCTTCTTGTTATGAAGACAGGGAAACTGACACAGAGGTAGTAGGAGTTTTGGAAACCATTTTCTTAGAGTTGCATGACTGACAATGTCTTAATGTACAAAAAAGGGACAGTGAACCATAAAATTATATTCCATGAAAAAGCCCCGATTTTATCCCTAACTCAATTTCCCTTTAAATGGGTCCCAAAAATTGCCAGTGACCTCTCCAATACATCAATCGGGAGGGAAAGGGAAATTAGATAGGAAAAAGAATTCATAGCAAGTAGTTGATGTCAGAAAGATGTTAGGGTTTGAAGCTGACAGCCAAGAAAGAATTATGGAGATGTTTTTGGTGCAAAAAGGTCACTTATTAAAGCATGGAGAAAGGACCTGTTGGCATAAAGAGCTGCACTGGGGTCATGAGGAGTGGCCCATTGTATACTTTCAAGTTGTGAGGATGTTAGGGATAGGGTAGGTCTCTAAGGAATTTTGGAAGCAGGGTTTCCAGGGCCTTGAGAGGACTAGCTGTTGTTGGGAAATGGTCATTTATTACTGTCTAATAAGATCTGAGTCATGAGATTCTTCAGATGTGTATCGTTGAAACATATGCTTGGGAGATGAGTGCCAACATATATTTTAGGGGGTAGAGATAAAGGAAATTTCCAAAGGAATTTTTATATGTTAAAGTAGATATTAAAATAGATAATAAAAGTTTGTATTTATTACTTTGGTTCTCTCCTTGCCAGGCTGCAAGTTGGCAGGACTGTGGTTCTCCAGCTCATGGCCCGGTACTGATAGGGCAGTCTTTCTCCTAATGGTATGGCTTTCTCTCCAGTAACAACTTTATTACCTTGTCTACACAGATCCAAGTGTTCTAATGGCTTCCCGCTTTTGCCAGTTTCTGGGTATAATATTCTTCTTGATTTTTTTTTTTTTTTTTGGATTCTTCTCACACCTCTGTGAAGAGTCCCTTCATGAAGCTATCTTAAATCATCTGAGCTGGATTCTATTTCCAGCAGCATCTGGACAGATACAGAAGGTACTTTTTGTCTTCTCAAGCATCAGTTTCTTTATCTGTAAAAAGGACAAAATCTCTGTTTCATAAGTGGGTTGTAAAGGTGAAATGAGACAGTGCATGCAGAATATATGCCCCATTTAATTTGTATCAGTTATTCATTCAAGCACACAGAGACAGAGAACCCCAGGTTCCCAGTATAATCTAGTGTCAACTGTAGGGTGTACCCATAGATGAGGGTTGATGGCCCCACTGGTGAAAGAATTCACCCAAGGCAGAACAAAGGAGATAGATGTTTATTGAACACCACAAGGGAGCAATGGGCAGGAGAGCAAAGCAGAGATTGTCTGCCATGGGGCATGGGTGGGGGGCAGCTCTAGTTAATGGGGGATGGGGAGGGGGGTTGGGAATGCACAAAATTTTCCTTTTTGGGTACCTGTGCCCTGGTGTAAGTAACCCATTGGTCAGCTAGGGCTCCTGGCTATTTTGACGTGGGTCCTCTAATGGACCTGTTTGTGTTCAGCCAGGGGGCTACCATGGACCTTGCTACCTTCCTCAGGCTTCTATTGTTCAAGTTATCTAAAAGTGCCTCTACATCAAAAAAATAGCACTTCTCATGCATTTAAAAATAATCATTATATGATTGTGATATTATTGCAACAATCCTTTTGTAGCATATAACAAACATGAATTCTTAGAAAAAAAATTTTAAAAATCAAAACCATACAAAACAGAAGCTCCACCTTTATTATTAGTCTATATATATACAATTGCATTTTCAGTAAATAGAATCATGATAAACATAATAGAGAAGAAAAGAATTAAAAAGCACATACAGGGGCGCCTGGGTGGCTCAGCAGGTTAAAGTTCCTGCGTTCGGCTCAGATCATGATCCTGGGGTCCTGGGATCGAGCCCTGCATCAGGCTCTCTGCTCTGTGGAGAGCCTGCTTCCTCCTCTCTCTCTGCCTGCCTCTCTGTCTACTTGTTTAAAAAAAATAAAAATAAATAAATAAAAAATAAAAAGCACATACACACACATTGGAAAATGTAAGTAAGCACTGGCAACTAATATAGACCGAACTTACCTGTATGACGACCAGTAACAAACTGCTGGCAGGCCAGCACCACTCCATAGACTACACATCAAATAATATGGGACTACTGCATTTTATTGTGGTTTATTCATCTTAGTTGATATCTGTAAGTGTCAATTTCTTTATACATCAGCTAACTCTACCCCCCCCACACTCTTTGTCTTCATTTATTCTCTTTTTGCTCTTGGTTACTTCGTAGTAAAACTCTCCTGGCAAATTCACATGACCCAGATTTCTTCTAGGGAGTTATTTACCAGAAATGCTTATGCCTTAATGAAACACAGCTACTAACACCAGAATCGCTGCTTTATCAATATACAAATCACCTGATGATAAATCAGGAAGGCTGCCAATATGCAAAACAGTCTGCTCTCAGCACAATTCCCACGTTCAGACAGTCCAACAAGAATCCCTAGTGTATTGTTGTATGTTTGCAAAAATCACATGCCCTAGCTTCTGTCTTAGGTTTCTAATTCAGAATTAAGTGTGAGCCCTCACAATCATTTTCCTTGTCCAAAGCTAGTTCTGACTATTCTTCATGTGATATAATAAAGAAGAATATCAATGCCCAGTGAAATCTTGTGCATGCATGTGTGTGTGTATGTGTGTGTGTATGTGTATGTTTTTCTTCTAAACGTCATATAGGGCAAATGGAAAACCAGGGCTTGCTGGTAGGTTTTAGCCTCTTAAAGATCAAGGTACTTATTTTTAATAAAAAAGGGTAGGTGAGGAGAAGAAAAGGGAAAAAAATCTTGAAGGAAAAAAGAGAAGTTTCATTTGAGTGCATACAGGGAGTGTTGCCATGGGAACCCTGCTCCAAGTGTGAAAAAGAACATTCGTCCGCCTGTTATTGGGAAGTCCATCATGCACTGGCAGCTGCAGGAAACCTGCTCTGATTAGTGCAAAATTTTAATTTTCCAAAGGGACTGGGTATGAATGAATGGTTTTAATAGTGGTAAGCAACACCCCCCCTCACCAAAAGCTATAGTCGTTATCTAAAACTCTGGTCCTGATGACAGAATTATCTCTTATCTCCTCTAATTAATGTCATTTTCTAAATGTCTCCTGTAACTGCTGTAGAGGACAAGAAATGAAATGTTTGAGGACACAGAATTGCTTTACAATCTCTTTATTTGTTGTTATTTGTCTTAGGCTAACTAAATTTCATATATATCATTCATATCAAATTCTTCAGGCTCTCCAGCAGTATTTACAGAGAACAATAGAGAAGTTCTGCGTTGTGTTACAAAGGTAGTGAATTTTACTATCTGAATTCTATACCAACAGAAAGAGACCAGAGGTTTGATCTTAAAATCTATATTAGCTCACAATTGCAAGGTATTTTATGCTTTAGGGAAAAACTGTTAATACGCAGTCAGTTTTTGTTGATAGAAACATGTCTGAATAATTGCTCCTTCATGGGCAGCAAACCTAATTCTCCGTTTGAGATGCAGGTTAGTGGAGTTGAGAATGGGGACTGCAGAGCATGTCACCTGGGTTTAATCCTGCTTTCCCAGTTACTAGTATTCTATCACCTTTGACAAGTTACTTAACCTCTCAGGGGCCCATTTTCTTCATCTCCAAATTAGAGGTGAAGATGATAGTGATATTCTACAATGTTGTCCAAGAAATCAAAAGTTTTAGTGAAAGGATTGGCAAACTTCTTCTGAAAAGTACCAAATAGTAAATATTTTAGGCTTCCTTGGCCATATGGTCTCCATGGCAACTAGTCAACTCTGTTACTGTAGTGTGAAAGCAACAATAGACAATATGAAAATTAATGGGTGTGGGGGTGATCCAATAAAACTTTATATACGAAACAAACAGTGGGGCTGGATTTGGGTCATGAGATGTAGTTTGTCAACCAATGATTTAGTACACAAAGTATTTAAAATAGTGTTTAATTCAGAATTAAGTGCCAAATAACTGTTAACTTAGAAGATTGCACTGCAGATTTTTGTTTTGATTTAGTTTAAAATAAACACAGTACTTTGGAATTATCAGTACATCTTCAATATTAGTAATTCAACTGAGTCATATTTAATTCAGGAAGAAATTTTCAAAGCCTGCAAATGACTCAGAGTTTTGAACTCCTCTGTACAAGAGAAGATAACACACCAAGGAAATATTACTGGGGAGATACCTCTACTGCAATAGAAGTGAGCTGTACAATCTGCCTGTTATAAAACAGAAGAAATGAATAATTAAAATGTGATGAGTAGAATAAGTTGCTCTGTAAAGATTTTTAATGTACCTTTGTATTAAAGGCATAATTTTGAAAAGCAAGAGTAAGGTAGGCAACAATAGAAACATCAGTTGAACTGAGATGGAATTAAGACTGAAAAAAGTAATATTTGCTGTGAGAGAAAAGTATCATTAAACTGTGATCACTGTTGATTATACAAAATAAGATTTTAATGTCACTGATAATTCTACTTGTGCTTGCCTTTCATAATTAAAATATGGAAACCACTTAAAATTGTAGCCATGAAGTGGCAGGTGGTGAAATTTCAAATGCCTATTTCAATAGCCCTAGTGATATTTCAGTTGTAAAACCTCAAGATTTAAAGGACCATGGTGCCATATTTTCCCCCCAGGAAGTAGAGTTTTGGACTTCTCCTTAATTAGGTAAATTCTGACTGCAGTTTACCAAAATGGTCATGAACTAATTGCATTTCTCAAATCATTCAATCCCAAATTAACACCATCCTCCAAGTGTCACTTGCAAATTTATCTATCATATGTGTAAATTGTGTAACGAGAACAATATTTTAAAAATAAAATAAGGATTAGCACTAAGTAGCATGTATTATTCTCCTGGAATAAAATTTATTGACCAATAAAGACCTTAAAAGAAACATCTGTAGTGGAAGATTAAATTTTCTTTTCATCTGGAACAGTTGTTTCTTTGAATAATTTGATTACAAAGCCCCTGGAAACCCATATTCAAATTGATTTAACTAATCATGAAAATGTACAAAAACTTTAGATGGCTTTGAAGATTCATGCTTAACTCATCCACTGAGCACTCACTGTCCAAAGATCTGAAGTTGAGCTCTCTATAAATTGTTTTTTAAGTTGAATTTTATAAATTTTCAATGACGTTCAGTTACAATTGTTAAAAAGGAAAAAGCAGGTCCAAAATGGAGTCACTTGTGCTAAACCCCACCAAGACTTAATATTTAACCTAATTGCAGCTTCAACTTCTCCCAGAAGTGTGAACTGAAATCAGCCAACCCCAAATTTCCTAGTCAGCACTAGGAGATAATTTACTGGTACACCTCTTTCCTTCCCTTTAAGAGGGTAACTTTGCCTAAAACAATGCATTCTTTGCTGATTGTTCCCTTTTTTGTGCTCCCTTTCTGCCTTTAAAAAACCTTTCCTTTTCTGCAGCTTGATGAAGCTCCTTTCTATTTGTTTTGTTAGATATGATGCTGCCTGATTCACAAATCATTGAATAAAGCCCATTTGATCATTAAATTTACTCGGGTTAATTTTTGTTATTTAACACAATGATCATCACGTTGTTCTAGTTTTAGAGCTGCCTTTGAAAACCTAAAAATCTTAAATGTCAATTTCCTATGCTGTACTTTTCATCTCCGTGACTTACTTGTTTTATAACTGGAAACTTGTACCTCTTAATCTCCTTTATTTCACCCATCCCCCTATCTGATAACATTTCTCCGTGGTTAAGTCTGTGTGGTTTTTTTGTTCCTTTTGTTTTGTTTTGGTTTTGTTATGTTTTTTAGATTCTACATGTAAGTGAAATCATATGGTATTTATCTTCACTTGTCTGACTTATTTCATTTAGTGGCAAATACTAAGATTTAATTTTTTATGGCTGAGTAATATTCCATTGTGTGTTTATACCACATCTTCCTTATCCATTCATCTATCAATGGACACTTGAGGTGTCTCCATATCTTGGCTATTGAAAATAATGGTGCAATAAGCATAGGAGTACATATATCTTTCTGAATTAATGTTTTGTTTTCTTTGGGGAAATGCTCAGTGGTGGAATTCCTGGATCATATGGCAGTTCTATTTTTAATTTTTTAGAAACCTCCTTAGTGTTTCCCACATGTTTCTTTTACATGTCAATTTTTGAGTTCTCAGAGTCTCATGACTCTGAGAATCTGTTTAGCGGGGCTTCGGTGGCTCAGTTGGTAGACTGTCTGACTCTTGGTTTTGTCTCAGGCCATGATCTCAGGGTCATGAGATCAAGCTTCCCGTCAGGCTCCATGCTCAGCAGGGCATCTCCTTGAGACTCCCTCTCCCTCTACCCTTCCTCCTCTTCATAAGTTCTCTCTCTGTGTCTCAAAAATATAAATTAATTTAAAAAACAAAGAGTATCCCAGTTTAGAAAATAATGTATCTAGTTGCACTAGTTTTCAGTTACTTATTTATTCCTACATGCTGTCAACAAATACTTTAGTACCTACCATGTGCCAAGCACTATTCTAGGCCCCATGTGTTTTTGCTTTAATAAATTTATAAATAAATCTGTATTAATTATTGAAGAGCCCATAGAGGCTTTAACTTTCCCCAGGGTATTAAAACAACTATTACAAGCTATTACTGCTCATGAGTAACTGCCTTGGCTTCTGACACTGATGGACTTCATTGGCAAGCTAAGTAGTCCTGACTGAAATTAGAAAATTAAACGGAAATAATTGTCACAGTTGGCTGGCATACAGCCCTGGCATCAATATAGCATCAAGGTCTAGAACAAAATTAAAGATTTCTAGCCTTTCATATAGGTGTGAGTTTTGAGTTACCAGGCATTACATATTAATATGAACTTTCAAACCCGGATAAAGATAAGGTTGTACTTCTAACACAGAGGCAAATAGAATTAAATTCAACTTCACTAACCAAGACACGATGATGTCAAAGTTGGAACAGGGTATTAGAAATTGCCTTGTATGGAAATTGAGGTAAGCAGATTGGAAATAATCCAATAAATATTACCTAGCACAACATATTGTCCATTATTGACTTTCCGATGAATCCCTATTCAATCTTGAGTGTGTCAAAGGCTTCTTCACACATTGCTTAACTTGATACTCACAAAAATCTTAAGATGGGTTCAGCCAACATGATTCCCATTCTACAGATGAGAGAATGACAATTTACAAAAGTTAATATATTGACTTTTTTAATGCAAAAAGCTGTCTCACTTATAGGACATGCAAGTATACAAAATGTAAATTAAGTTATATTTTTTGGTCATTTTCCATTTTTAGATGCTTAGAATTAAACCTTCTCCTGAAGTAACAGTGCTGCTTGCACCTGTATCTGCTCTCTGTTCTTCAGAGATTTTACTTGTCTTACCTACCATGATGGGATTGACGCCTTCTGTGCCCTATTCCCTTTGGGTTCTGCTGGATGTCCAAAGGATGGAAGCCATGATGTTTTTATATCCTAATCACAGAAATGACATCCCATAACTTCCATATTCTATTTGGTAGAAGGCAGTCAATAAATCCAGCCCACACTCAATGGGAGAATATTATACAAGGGTGAATACCTGGAGGCAAGGGTCATTGGGTACCATGGTGGAGGCTGCTTCCCGTCCCAAACATGCAATGATTCCAGGGTCATTGCATCCACTTCAGGAAGGCACAGCTCCAGATAAAGAAGAGGTCGAGGTTGGAGGACGGCATTGTGTGGAAGGTTAAAATTTCCTAATAAAAAGGGCCTGCCTCTTCTGAAAATGGCAGAGAGGATGATTCTGCAAATGCTTTTGTTTCTAAACAAGGCTACCTCTCTCAGACTGTACTGGAAGAAGGGAGAACCCTGGGGTCCTTTCTTTAAGAAACTGTCAAAGCTTTTGTCATGACTTTTGATCTAGAATGACCAGGCATTCAAAGAGTATGAGACTCAAACAAGAATTATTTACCAAATCTTTTTTTTTTTTTAAAGAAGCAATCAGGTTTTTTTGTTTTTGTTTTTGTTTTTTAAGATTTTATTTATTAGACAGAGAGAGACACAGCGAGAGAGGGAACACAAGAGGTGGGAGAGGGAGAGGGAGAAGCAGGCCTTCTGATGGGCAGGGAGCCCGATGCCAGTCTGGATCCCAGAACCCTGGGATCATGACCTGAGCTGAAGACAGATGCTTAACCGACCGAGCCTCCCAGGTGCCCATATTTACCAAATCTTTTAAATTATATTGCTAAAAACTGGTCACACATTCCATTTCCAAAAGAGTTTTGAGAATTAATTCAAACTGCTACACTATAAACCAGGTGAATCAATCTGGTTTTAACCTGAGGCATCCAGGCCTCAACTAATTTAGAGGACAGTCGTATCCTCATTAGGGCAAAGGAGGTGAAAAAAGAGAGCAAAGGAAAAGGGGAGACAAGAAGAGAAACCTTAAAAAGAAAGGAAAAGAAAAGTCAATAACTCCACTAACAATACCACAAACACTGTCTTTTTTAAACCAAAAGGATTCATAAAACCATCTTTTTAAATGAAACAGTCCCCCAAATGGGCATATGATCTAGCCATAGCCATATCTACAAAAATGATATGTGTGCATGAAAATGTCATTTTTCCACTTTTTCACATAGCAAAATCCTATCTTCAGAGCCAAAGTCAAAAACATCTGGCCTAAGGAATTTTTGGTAATGTCCTTCTCTGTCCCCAAATAGCAGAATTTAATATTCCATGCTCTATCAAAGTTAGTTCCAAAGTTCCTCCATAAATTTGCCTGACTCTCCCCATATTCCATTCTTTTCTCCTCACTTCTTCTAAGAATTAATAACTCTCAAGAATAATAAAATCTGAGAATTTATGATATAATACGTAATCTAGTGACTACTCTCATTATTTTATTAAAAATCTTATGATTCAGCAAGTATTAATTTATTTAGTCCTTTGTTTTCTGAAGAGGAAAGAAGCTGAGAGGAAAGAACTTGTACAAGTTACAGACCTAGAAGGTTGTGGCAAAAGGATTCAACCTCAGCCAACCTAATGATCTAATCTAATCTAATCTAATCTAATGATCTAAGACAATTATTATATCAATATTCAATCAGGACACCGATGCGTTCTGTCTCCCCAGATGCTAAAGTTGTATGAACTATTTCAAGAGGACTCATGTTTCAATCATGCAGGCATAAAGATGAGCTTAAATGTAAATACCATTCATTTCCCTGACAAATCATTACAAAGCTAAGCAGTGAGACCTAATTTGCAAGGGTGGGGCCTGGATCTCACACATCTAAGAGTGTCTAGCACCTAGGGGAATGTCTGGCACATGGTCAGAACTCAGATTTTGTCGAATACAGGTAGCCTCCACTTTTGGCGAGTTTACATTAAGCCACTTCTCATTAAGAGAGACCTACATTAGTACCTATTTTCATTAACCAAAAATCCCAAGAGGATTTCTGCTTTTATGAAACAAGATGAAAAGCAAAAATAGTGTTCAGCGTCTGTTTTGCAGAGGATTCTTGGAGCCAGCAGCGTGCACCCTGAGCAGCGAGAATGGCCCCGCTAGGCTCCTTCCCCAGGACCTACGCTCAGCATCTCAGCAGAAAGCCTCCGGAGCTTTGAACTGTGTCTGTGAGCATCTGTGCTTTATCTTAATTTATTCTGTACATCCATTAACAAGATGTATCCTAAGATATCCGAAAAGCCAATGAGAGATTATTTGGGGGGTCTGGGAATGCTCAAAAAATTTTCCATACAAATTAATGGTAATTGCTTCTTTGTTTTATGCTATTTTGGCTTACCAAAGGTTTCATAGGGACACTTTATATTCAGATAGCTGCAGAAACCTGTACATTCATAAAAATAACTTTTATACACATACAAATAATTTATTTAAAAATTAAGATGCTACTGTATATATCCTTTTTCTTTAAACTAGGCAATATGTGGTGAGAGCTTTAATACATGATTATTGATAGCAACATAAGGTTTCACAAATAGATATACCACATTTGATTCACCACATCTATTACCATATTATGGTATATTTAGTATGTATTCATATCTTTTGTTAGTCCAATGTATAATATATATGTTATATATATGTTATTATCTCCATCTTTAAAGATATAGATAAAATGATACACAGAATTTTATAATTCATATTGCTCACTCCCAATTTGCCTTTCAGAAAAATGTTTTTATCGGTTAAAATTCCTTTTAATAGTTAACCCAATCTTCTAGCAAAAATTTTATGATTTATTTTCTAGTACACTGGTCAGTTATGCAGTCACTGTGGGTAAAAGAGTGAACTAGTCTCAATTCCTCCCCTTAAAACCAAGTGCACTGAACAACAGTCAGTGATAATCTCTACAGTAAGTAAAACAAAGGGAACACTTTTGTGTTAAGAGTGTGTTTAGCCCGGGAGGGGAAGCAAACTTGGGTGGGAATGATATGTAGGGAGAAGATGACAAATTCATCTTGAACAAATAGGATCTGAATTGCCTCTGGGAATGTAAAAGGAATTACTGAGTGGACAATTGGGTCTGTTATTCGTGGAGTGAGCTCTGCGCTCGAGATATAAATTTGGAAGTTAAGGATTCACGACACAATTTTTCATTCATTCCATAAATTCATTTTGATTTTCCAATTCTTTAGTATGGAATTATAAACAATGCTCATAAATGGGTATATGTGTGAATTTATTCCTCACTTCCAAGTAATTTGCGTTTTTTAAAAAATTTTTTCATGATTAATATGCAAGGAAAATACTTAATCATAGTGTATGGGCCGGTGGTAATACTGAATCATTTTTAGAGTTATCTATGCTTCCTGTTGATAATTTATTAGTTTCTACTTTTAATTTTCATTCGTAATTTTCTTTCTCAAGTTTCCTCTATATATTTCACTTGTTCTGATGGCTTATTTTGGCTCTTTGGTCTGTTTACATATATTATCTATTACATCTAAAAATAATGCAACTACTTTTGCTTGTGCAACCATTTCCTTAATATTTTCCTGCCCACTCATTCATTATTTATGCTTCCACAATATTTTGTTTTAGGTATACTTTATATACAGTAAGAAATTAGATTTTATTTGCTTACCCCTTTTGGCATTTTAATGTATTTGAGTGTTTTGGTTTTTTTTCTGAGTTGATGTATTCAGGCTTATTTCTGTCATCTTTTATTATGCTTACTGTTCTCTTGCCAACATGTTTTAATTTGTGAACTGTCTTATTCCATTAGATCTACACACTATTGTGATAACGGACATTAGAAAGATAAAAAACGCAAGACTGTCCACTGATTTTCCACTCCATTTTAATTTCTAGCTACTCTGAACTTGACCATTTAGAATCAACAATCTGATTGTTTTCTCTAACATGCCCTTTCCTGCTTCTACATTTTGTATTACTCATTTTACCTAGAATTTTTCTTTGCTCGCCAACTGACATTGGCTTGACTAATGTTTATTTTGTAAATGTTTTTCAATTTTGTTTGCTACAATCCGAGCACCCCAGAGCATCTTCAAAAAGAGCTCTGTGTTCTTTGAAAGTGTTCCCTAGTTCTCTGTGCTTATTTATACCCTGCTTTGTCATTAACTGCTTATGTCAATTTTTTCACTGAACTGTGAAATTCTTGAGTGCATAAAACTGATATTATTTATGTTGATCTTTCTAGCAACTGAACATTATTTGACATTCAATAAAAACATGATAAATGTACATTTGTATTATTTGATTGAATAGATTAATGGACTATAAGATTTCCAAGGTATATTTCAGGTTGTGTTTTCCTGAAAATTATCGAGTCCTTTCATATATCTTTAGTATATCAGGCAATGTGCATTTTCTCCCACTTCTGATTTCTGGGCTTTGATATTATCAATTTTGTAGCTATAAAAATTTCTTAGATGTAAATGAACATTCAAAATTAAGTGCCTGCAATTTCTGGCATGTGTTCATTTATTATGACCTTATAGTTTAGTCTTCTTTCCTTGGTGTTCTGGATTGTATCATTATATATTATTTTCCAAGAAGATTACATAGGTGTTAGCTGTATCACACCTGATTGTTCTTGAAATAGTTTTTGCATATGAGATACAATTTGCTGAGATGTAAAAACCTTGAATCAAATCTGTTTTCTTTTCCCTTTACAATTATGCAGCAGACATACTTCTTCATCATTGCTTCATCATCTTCCAATATCTACTCATACAGAGAAATTTTACT
This sequence comes from Martes martes, assembly GCF_963455335.1. NCBI lineage: Eukaryota > Metazoa > Chordata > Mammalia > Carnivora > Mustelidae > Martes > Martes martes. Next base: position 175,127,484 of record NC_137889.1, on the reverse strand, counting down.
CCACATTGAATATAGTTTTATTTCTCCTTTTTTAAATTCAAAAAATATTTTAGACAATCCATAGACATATTGATTATTAAATGATGATGGAATAAAAATATTTCCTATCCAAATATTCAAATTTTAGTCCAAAATATTTTTCTAGAAAACTTAGCATCATTTTTTTTTCTTTTCTGAGTTGTGGATTTATCTGTAGGTAAATACCTATACTTGGAAGGTTAAGTTGGTCACTTTTTATTCTCCTTTTTTATAGCTATTATCTTATCCTTATAATTTCTATCTACCATTCCTCTGAATTTTAAAGGTCTCAATTAGGTTTGTTGTCTACCTCACGTTTGACAAAGTGTGTGTTGCTTTTTCTGCTAGTCATTTCTTTTAAGGGTTTTATTTTAGATATTGTGATTTTATTGCCTTTTTAATTCATATTTATCTTGGATAGCATCTTTGTAATTTTAAGTTTATTGGCTTTTCCTTTCAATTCGTCCATTCTATTGTCTTTTGGGTCACATAAGGATAATTTTCATTGTCACTTCTGGTGATATCCTTTTAGTCAGCATACAGTCACAAGGTTACTTCTAATTTAAAGGGAGCCGAGAAATGTGTTTTTCTTTTTTCTTTTCTTTTTTGGCGGGTACATATGCAGCCAGATAAAAATTGGAGTTTACAATACTGTTGAAGAATAAAAGAACAGATATTAGGAGAAAACTAGCAGTTTTTGTCATAGCCTTGAAATACAGGAAGAAAAAACACATATAATACAAAAAACTTTATCAATCCATCTAGAAGGAGGAAAAGGGGAAATTAGTAGGCAAATAAATAAGAGATTTAAAAAACATAAGCCAGGAGGTAAAAATGAGTCCCCATGCATCTGTATCACATGTCATTTTACATCATCTGAAGAGCTGATGCCTCAATAAGATTAAACATATAAGAGATTTACTTATGAAATGTCTGTGAAGAATAAGGGAGAATTTTTTTAGTTTGAAGCCCAACCCATGTGAAAGGAGGATTGGATTAGAAAGCAAATAGATGGGGCACCTGGGTGGCTCAGTGGGTTAAAGCCTCTACCTTCAGCTCAGGTCATGATCCCAGGGTCCTGGGATTGAGCCCCGCATCGGGCTCTCTGCTTAGCGGGGAGCCTGCTTCCTCCTCTCGCTCTCTCTGCCTGCCTCTCTGCCTACTTGTGGTCTCTGTCTGTCAAATAAATAAATAAAATGATTTAAAAAAAAAAAAAAAAAGAAAGCAAATAGACTATAGCGTACTCCTGAGAAAATCTTGGCCAGGCCCTTGATGAACCTTCAAGCAAGAGTTGTCCATTGGAGTGGTCCTCTGTTGGACAGGAATGGCCCCACAATAGTACTACATGAGGTCATTGATGGGGACCAGTCCAGAGGAAGCATAACGAAGTGAATCCCAAGGTAGATCCTGACATGTAACACTTTTGGAGTTACCAGTCAACTATGTTGCCCAAAGCAACTTCTCTTCCAGCAACTACCATGATTGCAACACACACAAACAATATAAACAGAACATAATAATCCAATAAAAGACATAGGTTATACATTTTGCTAAAATAAATCTACTTATATATTTATTTGTACTACTAAAATAGATAGACTTACTAAATGATACTAAATTTATATAAAGGGGCTTAAAATATGCCAGGAAAACATTTACTAAATAAAGTAAGTTGGTAATAAAAATACCACTTATCATCTAAGAGCACAAATATGTGTAAAAAGGATACATAGCAATAAAAGGAAAAATTCAGAAATAGTATTTATGAGTAAATATTTTATGTGTATCTTTCAAAAAGGCCTCAAAAATATAAAGCATGAAGTTATGGAAGAAAATTTGAAATTAAGAATACCATATAATGACAGATTTTAACACATTTCTTTTTTTTAAGATTTTATTTATTTATTTGACAGAGAGAGAAATCACATGTAGGCAGAGAGGCAGGTGGGGGGGGAGCAGGCACCCCCCTGAGCAGAGAGCCTAATGCAGGGCTTGATCCCAGGACTCTGGGATCATAACCTGAGCTGAAGACAGAGGCTTTAAGCCACTGAGCCACCCAGGCACCCCTTTTAACACATTTCTATCAGAAATTAATATATCATGAAGCAAATACTAGTGAAACTATGAAGTATGTGTGTGGGGGCATGTCTGTATGTTTGTATATATACATATATAAATATATGCATGTTAACAATACATAGAGACTACATATGATGTTCAAGTATAAATGGATTCTTTAAGGTCTAGGTTAAAATTTAACAACTTTCAAATAATTTCATCACACAGATGAGTTCTTTGTGACAATGAAATTAAATAATAGCCATAAAAATATATCTTAAATTATATTTAATGTAAACATAAAATATTCTTAAACATTTTTATTTTAATGGAAAAAGCACACTTTAAAATAACTATGGGATTTGAAAAGATAACTACAAGAAATGCAAAAATTTTTAGATGAAGTTTAATGCAAGTACTACCTATCAAATGCAAGTACTACCTTGCTGAATGCAGCTTAATCAGTAAATAGTTAAATTCATGATCTAAAAATTTAAAAAACAGGGGCGCCTGAGTGGCTCAGTGGGTTAAAGCCTCTGCCTTCGGCTCAGGTCATGATCCCAGGGTCCTGGGACCGAGCCCCGCATCGGGCTCTCTACTTAGTGGGGAGCCTGCTTCCCTCTCTCTCTGCCTGCCTCTCTGCCTCCTTGTGATCTGTCTGTCAAGTAAATAAATAAAGTAAAAAAAAAAAATTTAAAAACATTTTTCATTAAGATGAAAAATATAAAGAAAATTGAAAGATCTATATAAAAATGGGTGGAAATTAATGAAATAGAAAACAAAAAAAATTTATATGGCATCCACAAAACAGAGTTTTTGTTGTCTTATAAGATTAGACTTCATAAAAAGTTTTAAGAAAATTATGTAACTTGGAGATATGGGTTATTTCTTTAAATTTTTAAGAAACAATTTTGATTTCACTCACTTGTAATGTAACTGAATAGAGTAACTGAGAATGATCACCTATGGTCTATGCAATTGTTTCATTAGCACTTGTTGCATTATATCATCTTATCAAATTTTTAATTTTTTTTTTTTTAGTTTCCATTAGTTAATGTCTGCAAAATTTGTATTGCTCAGTGGATTTCCATTTGTGGGTTTTTTGTTGTTGTTGTTAAATGTGAAAAATTGTATGCCATATGAATACTTACTTACGTATTTAATAAAATGGTTAATGGGTTTTTGACTTACATTTTTTCTATGGAAGATTTGCCAGGGACTAATTATCTTCAAAAGAGGAATAAACTATAGATATCTAGAAGCTGGATTGATTGGATCTGTTGGGATCATTTTTTACTTTACTAAATTGCTCAATCCCCTCCAAAGTAATTATATAATTTTATACTTCCATTTAGAATAATTTCATATGAAATTTCTTTAAAAATTATTAAATTTCAGGGCTGAATTAATATTTTGTTAAATTTGTAAAATTAGTTTTTGTTAAAATATTAAGGAAAAGAAATTCTGTATCTTAAGTGTCATAACTTCACTATCTTCCTATATATGTCTAGATTCTACTTTAATGCAGAGCTGGCTTTTGAAATGATCTTAGAAGTTCTAGACTTACCCCTGAGTAAACATGGAGACAATAATATTCAATTGGGGTCTCCATCATTCATGTAAAGCAAAGTTTTAGTATTTCATGTATTATATATGTCAGGACAAACTAAATTATGCCATTTTAAGAAAGTTTCAAAATCTTAGTGGCTTACGGTAAGAATGATTTATTTATCATTTCTGTTACATATCCTTTGCAGATCAACAAACTTTTCACTTCATCAGGGACTGAAGATAAAGGAGCAGCCACCATTTCAAACATTGTCAAGTTTCTGTGCTGGAAAGAAGTTTAAATGTTCAGAAGTTAACTGTTAGAACCTTCACATGACCCATGTAATCATAAAAGAGCCAAGAAGTAGTCCAGCCTTGTACCTAGAAGGGGACAGAACCAAAAATATTTGGTTAATGGATCTTTGGTTACAGAGTCCTCTCTTCTTGTTATTATATATTGATTTCACTCTTTTTTCTTACTAAAAGTGTAAGTTTCATTAAAAAATGAAACTGTATTGAAAGTTTAGCACTTCTGAGGAAAGAACACTTGCTTCCATTAGAAGTCTGGATGCAGCCTCTCATGATTTGAAAACATAGCGATTTAAAAGATTATTAATCTGCCTTTTACAGATCTGATATACAAAATCTATTAGTTCTTTATTGTTGAGTGACAAACTACTGAAAACTTAAAACAATATTATTATCTCACTGTGAGTTTCTGTGAGTCACAAATCTGGGAATGAGTTAACTGGGTTCTCTAGCTCAAGGTCTTACCAATCTCGTGTCTCAACCAAGACCACAGCCTTCAAGTGTTCATTAGTGACTGGAGTGACTTCCATCGTCACTCAGTGATTGTTGGAACCATCCATTCCTTTTAGGTCATTGGCCTGAGGGTCTTGTTTTCTCTCAAGCTGTTGGATGCTAACCTCCATTAGCTTCTTATCATGTAGACCTCTTGAAAGGTAGCTGTAAACACGGCATCTGACTTCAATAAAGCTAATAAGTGATAAGCAGTTGAGTGATGATAATATGCTTGAGCTTCTGGTACAGAAAAAGCGTTGCTTTTTTGATTCTAGCTACCTTAAGATTAGTAAGATTACAGCCATATATATAGTATAATATAAGCTAACAAGTGAAAGAACAAGAGAAAGTACGAACAAGATGGAAGTCTCACTCTTTTATAAAGTTAAAATTGATATCCAAACACTTTTGTCATCTTGTATTTATTAGAAACAAGTTATCAGTCCCAGCCCAAGGTCAGGGGAGAAGAATTTACAAGGGTATGAATATCAATAAGGCACAGATCCTTGAGAGATACTTCAAAGCCAACTACCACTGCTGTAGAAGGACAGGATAACTACAAATCATACTATTTTGAAGGATAAAAATGGAGACACAGCAGTCTATAGGAATTAAAAAATTTGACTGGGCAGATATTGCAAAGACGTCCTACCTTTGAGATGTAGACTGTTCCTGAACTAAACCTTTAGTGTTATTTCTGGGATGTGCACCTCAATCTTTTGTTTATGGTGACCCTGGAAAAATTGTATTTCAAATATGAGTCTTCCTCCTCCATCACCACCTCTGAAATGTTGGAGACTAAGCAATTCAAAGGGGGTGTGCAACTTTCTGAGCCCAATTTCTATGCCTAGAAAGCTGGGAACCCAAGGATTGTTTTATGTCTTGAACTAATAATTCTTCTTAGCCCAGGTTTATGATTTTCTTACAGTACAAATTTTATAAGACTTAAGAATATTTCATTCCTCCTTGTGCCAAAAGCCACAATTGTAGTTATTTTCAACTTAACTGTAGACATTTTGCATCTCCTCTCATCCCTCCTGCCAGCCATATCATTTAACTGAAAGAATTTTGGGTGATAGCGTTAATGTAACTATAGGTTTTAAAAATAAGAGAGCTTCTCATACTTTGATTTGATTCCTGCAAAATGAACAATATCTAATTGGTCTCAGGTTTTCAAAAGAATTCTGTTTACTATTACAAATGGACAATAAGGAGCTTCCTGTTTTGCCTCTGTGACTTCTGCAAGTCTCCATATTTCTATGCTTTCTCTTCTCTTTAGTCTCTGTTTCAAATTGTGCTTTTTCTTTCTTTCTGGGCTTGTAATACCTTGTCAAATACAGCCAACAGCCTCTAAAATATGCTTTCTATTTTTCAACTTCTTTCCCTAAAACTATGTTCTCATTAGGGACATTGTACCTTTCCATGTTATTAAGGGAACAAATCTTAAAAGACATTTTACACTGCAGAAGGCTCCCATCATTCTAGCATCTGGTAATAGTTTCTTCACTATCCACTGACAAGTCTCTATGTTGGTGCCACATTCAGGATTTTCCAATGGAATCAACCCACTTCTAGCTATCAATATTTCTATTTATCATGATAGGAGAAGATTACATGACAATAAAAAGAAGAAAAAATATTCAGATGCTTCACTCAGCAAAAATTTATTATTCATCTATTCTGCATGTTCATTGTGAGTTTTTAAGGGAGCCCCCGATTGTTAAGGACACAGAATGACAGAATAGTAATCTTTTTAAATATTGTCAGTTGCCATGACAAAGGAAATGATGTTGGGGCTTATACAATCAATTACATGCACTGGCCTAGAGGTAACAGTGCCTCTACAAAAGTTATCTAGCCCACAACCATCATGGTGAGATTCCCAGAAGAAGAGAAAACCAGAAACATTGGGCAAACAGCCACCGGTAACTAGCAAACACATATTACATCATTTAATTCTCATACAACTCCACAAGGTGGATATTAGTTTCACTGTTTTAAAAATGAAGAAACTAATCAGAGAAAGATTAGGTAACGTGCTTAGTGTCTCACAGGCAGTAAGTAATGGCATAGTGACCTAAAGCCAGCCAGCCCCATCACAGCTTCCTTAAGCATTTCTCTATGGTACCTGACAAGAGGAAGAGAAAGGTGCCTAAAATTCTAGAGATTAAAAACACAGTAGCACTCATGCTACTTACTATTGCAGATATGCTGCTTTTTATTCATTACTTCTTTAATCTCTTTTCATAAGTATTTCATGAAGTAATCTGTAGAAACCTTTTTGACCTTAACCCTACTAAGCCTTTCCAAAATGTTTAGTTTATGCCTTGCTCTTTCTGCTTTTTATTAATGAGCCAAAAGTGAGTGTCAAGTGCTGCTTGCGCGAGAATCACACTCTTGCGAGTAATCACATTTGTACTCTTAAATCTAATCATGAAGAAGAGCTTTTATTACTATGAAGTTGATGTCTTTAGCTCAAATAAAAGTGCTTCATAGGCACTAATCTTTATTTGATTTCCTTTCTATTTTGTCTTTGAGTCAGATATTTAAAGAACCAGAGTGGTTTACATCAGTAAAGGATACTTATTATGTTAAACAAAAATATTTATAGATTATGGAAACTGAACCTGAAGGGTAAAACAAATTAGGATAATAAAATATGACCAAGTATTTACTTGGAAAATGTATAATTAGCATAGACATAGAAAAGCATAGACAGTAATACAAAGTTTATGTGATAAAAATTTACAAAGTACAGAGAAAGAAATTTAAATGAAGCTCAATGTAGCCATCTAAGCAATAAGATAAAATCTCTGTGAACTGCTGAATTCCTCCTACATTTGCCTAAACGAATATAACAAACTATCTGGCAGCTTATAGAAGTTTTAAAATTTTGCTCTTCCTATGTATTTTTAAGAATTTCATTTCCTTGCGTTTAAATACCATCAAAATTAAGGCTCGCAACTCCGTATTTTACTTTCTTGTTGAATCAATGCATTCAAGTGTCCTCTTGCCAGGTCCTTTGAGCTGTTCAATAAATCTGTCATAAAGAAGGTGATCTAAAACCTGCAACAGATGCATTGATCTAATCAGTTGCAGCAAAATACCCCATTTAGTGTCATAAACATTTCAATATCCAAAGCATTGGCATTTAGTAGACCAGAAAGCTGACTCACAGGAATATTTTTTTTAATGTAGCATAAGCATCAACCAATAAACATCTTTCATGTACAGTAGTTACTGTGGACATAAAATATTTCCTACTAAAGACATAAGCATTGCACAAATAAAATTAGATGCTTCACTCTTCAGATAGGGAGCCAATACTGTATTTAGTAGTGTTATAAAACATCACTTTAGAGAATAATCATATTGAAAGGTAACTCAAAATTTAACAGTCTTGTGCTTTCAGATAAATCCAGAATCACTATTTAAAAACTCCTATAATGAATTTATGGTTGAATGGAAATTGGAAAACGAGGGCTCTGTTCATAACTTTAATCTACTTACTTAGGTGATCTTAAGCACTGAGCTTCAAAGCTAGTAAAAACACTGAGCTGGGTTATTCTTTAGTGTGGTCCTTCCCATTGTTAATTTTTTTTTTTTTTTTCTGATGGGAACATTTTAAATGTTTGTCAATAAACTATTGTAGGATTAACAAATATTATCAGAGAGTTCTGCTCTAAAAAAAGCTAAGTGACATGCTATACTATTATTTTGTTTTGTGTCATGTTGTATAATTCCTCTCTCCTTGAAGAAATAGAACAGAATGTTATTGTACATGTCTCAAAAAACAAAAACAAAAGCTCCTGAATTATGAAATGGAAAGGATGGAAAGGATGCTTTTTCAAAATATTATTTTCAAATGGATGAAAACATGATTCCCATACAAATTCAAATGACCACATATAAAAATGTATTTACATTATTAATGAGGGAACCAGTGAAACATGGCATTTATGAACATTTTTTTTCTTTTTTAGAGAGAGATTGCAAATGTGGGAGGAGAGGGAGAGAGAGAATCTTAAGCAGGCTCTGTGGTGATTGCAGAACCCACTCGCATCTTGATCCCACGACCCTGAGATCGTTACCTCAGATGAAACCAAGAGTCAGATACCTAAGCAACAGTGCCACCCAAGCACCCCAAACATGTTTTGTTTTGTCATAAGTCAGAATACAATTGTCAGGTTAGAAACAAAACTGGTTAATGTTTTTTTACGTGACAGGAAAATGATCATCTTTGATATTATCTTCCATATCAGTCAGAAAACTATAAGTTAATATGTTCCTTTGTATTATCTGTGTTCTGTCAAATAGTAAATCCCAAAGCACATTGTAGTCTTGTAGAGAATTTAATACTCCTTGAACAACAAAAATAACATATGTTAATACAGAAAAACAAGTTAACATTGAATGGAATATCTAGAGTACATAGGTTTGACCTATGTTGGAAAAAATATATATATACAAAATCTGTGTGGCCTCAGCTTAGTGAGAGATTGGATTGGAAAGCTTTGTATAAAGCCTGAATTGTCATAAGTTGATCTTTTGGAGTAAAAAGCAATTCCTCACTGGAGAAGGAGATTTGGAACACATGCTTAGAGCACCCTTGGCTCTGATGAAGTGGAAAGACAAAAATAATTCTCAGAAGATTTCCCAATGACAAGTCTACACTTAGCAGGATTAGGGGTCAGAATTCATACAATATATGTGGTCAAAAGGACATTTGAGAATTAGACATTATTACTCTCAGTAGCCTGGAAATCAGCAACCAAAATATCCTCCCTGGAAGAAACCATTTTAAACTCAATCCTTTAAGAATTCTCATTTAAGAAATTACAAGTAAAGAGTTCATAATTTTTTAAAATAACAACAAAAATTTTAAAGCCCTTATAAGCAGGTATCAACAGAATCAACTGACTGCAAAATTAGGTCAGCAAAGACTGAAAACAACTTAAAAATAAGCTTATTTCACATGCTTTAGAGAAATAAAAAGAAGGAACAAAAACAGAATTGAAATAAATCAAATATTTTTAAAAAATGAAAAATAAGTATGGCACAGCTGATAAAATATAATGCGATCCCAACAAATTGGATAATAGATTTTTTTTTTAATTACACAGAAGGTGGCTCAGAGACACAAACAGAAGGAAAATTTGAGAAAGTAGTTAAGAAACACAGAGGACAACTTTAGAAGTTCTGATCCAAAGCCAAACAGGGTTCCTAAGGAGACGTGAAAACATTAAAAAATACATATATAATGGCTGACAATTTTCCTGTAATTAACTAAAGACACCAAATTCCTGAATGAGGAAGATCATGAATCCCAAGCAAGGTAGTTGTAATAATATCCACACTTAGGCAAATACTAATGAACTTGAGGCCACAAAAGCTACTGAGTTTTATGAGCCAGAAATAAGGCAGATTACATATAAAGGAATTGAAATTGGACTAACAATTGACTTAACAACAGGTTTAGAAGCCAGAATATAGTAGAATTTGTTTTAAAAGTGTGACACAAAAATATTTGCCAACAATCTGAAGTTCTATAATATGACGGATTTTATTCTATAACAAGAGTCAAATTAAACAGGTACAGATTTTAAAAAATTAAATTTTGCTACAAATTGATTACAGTGAAGAAATATGTGCAGTATATATGTGAAGAAAAAGCATAATCACATAAGAAAAATAATCATAAAATTTTCTTCAGGTGTTAGTATACAAGTAAGTCTAAACAAACACTGACCACATAAAAATAACCAAAATGTCTGATTTGTGGGAGTTCATAAAAACAAAGATAGAATTAAATCATGAATACCTAACATTGATGAAGACATTATTAAGGAAGTGTTTTAAGAATCTTTATTGTTTTCCAAGAGGTAAAGATATTCAATCTTTGAGTTAATTTAAAACTACTGTATGTCACGTATAAATGACAAATAATGGAAAATTTGAAAACCCATAGAGGCAAAAAGTAAAAAGAAGATACTCAAGAAAACAATAGGGAGTCAGGGGGAAGCAGGTGGCTAGGTAAAGAAAAAAACATAGTTCTTGTGGAGAAGAGTGGACTCATCTTAAGCCTTAGCAAATGCTACAAATAATTTTCTTCTACAATTATTATTATTGTTATTATTGTTATCATTATTATTATTATTATAATTATTCTACAAATAAATTTCTTTCTTAAATTATATAATATAATATATATATTATATATTATATATTACATATAAATATATAATAAATATATAGATAGATATATCTATCTATATCTATCTATATCTATATATAATATAGATATATATATCTATCTATATCTATATCTATATCTATTATATATATATAATCTATATATAGATATATCTATATAATATAGATATATCTATATATATCTATATCTATATAGATATAGATATATATAGATATATCTATATATATCTATAGATATATTTATCTATAGATATCTATATACCTATAGATATCTATATATATCTATATATCTGTAGATGTATATCGATATATATCTTTATATATCTTTACTGACCATTCTCTTCTTGTCTTAACTCACAATCCTCAAGAGAACTCTGTTCCTTCTTTTCAGCATCCAAATTGGGAAATCATAGTTTTTTAAGAGGACACAGTGCCCTTCGTGTCTAGTACTTTTTTTAACAGTGCTCTTAGGCCAGAGAAGACACTTAAATAATTTATCACAGAATGATATACCAGCATGTTTAGTGGAAATATACCAGAGGGAAAGTGTTAGTGAGAGATGTGGTCAGCAAAGTTCAGGGTTTAGATCAAAGAACAGGAAAAGAAAGTCCTAAGGAAATAGCTCCCAGGATTTGCAAAGTTGGTGAAATGCCTTGTGGTTTTCTAAAATAAATGTGCTCCTGCACTGCCTTAGTGGAGACCCTCTTTCTCGAGATAGCAGTAGCAGATTTCATTGGCTATTTCTTGAGGGAGTCCTAGGCAGGTTGGGGTAAGAACAGGATTAGTTGGTTCCTATGATCATTACCTGATAACCGTAGAGAGAGGAGGAGAATGTGATGCCTTTTTGTCTTTATGGAACAGCCTGATTGTGTTTTGCAAGCACTCCCTATCCAGGTTTAAAAAAACAAAAACAAAAAAAAACACAAAAAAAACGTAAAACTGTGCATGTATTATATCATGCATGTTATATATTTAAAGGGAAAACATCTCCCACAGATCAGTATGAAAAAGGAAAAATACAATTTTATTATCTCTCAGAAGGTTTACTCAATAGAAAATGCAACTTATACCATCTTAACTTTTTTTTTTTTAATCACCTTGTTTAAATTATTTGTTTAGCCCAATTCGACTCAGGGACCATAATTCTTAGGATAGGTTTTAATTTTATAGAGTTCTGTTTAACGGTTATTCAGCCTCCTTTGCAAGAATTTTGATGGGAAAATTAAGACATAATCACTAATGCTGCCTCTTATTTGAAAACATAAGTGAAACTCCCCCCTAGAGTTAACCAAGAGATTGCAGTTTAAAATTATTAAATTGTGATAATAAATGACTTTAACCAGAAAGAGTCCTCTTTATTTTTATTTTTATTTTTTTATATTTTATTTATTTATTTGACAGAGATCACAAGTAGGTAGAGAAGCAGGCAGAGAGAGAGAGAGGAGGAAGCAGGCTCCCCGCTGAGCAGAGAGCCCGATGCGGGGCTCGATCCCAGGACCCTGGGATCATGACCTGAGCCGAAGGCAGAGGCTTTAACCCACTGAGCCACCCAGGCGCCCCAAGAGTCCTCTTTAATTTTTAGAAATAGCTCTGGAGAATTGGCCCACTGGAAAACAATATTTGGTGTACATATTTTTTATGGATTAAATCTCAGCAGAATTATCAAATTGATAGATTTGATATTTATGTCTCTTAATCATACATCACATAATGATATTTTCTGTATGTAAAATTCAGAAGGTTGTCAAATTGTTTTCTTTCATTATGAAAGAATCATATATAGACAGATTATTAGGAGGATCTTATATTAGGATGAAGAAGGTTTGCTCTGCCAAGAATCCACTTCATGCTTGAAGAGGAATGTTTTCTTTGTATGTATCCTATAACCCAGAGGTTAACATCTTCATGCATTTATTGATTGATTTCATCATTTGGCAAGAAATTATAAAGCAATGGAGTATTGTAAACTGCTTTTACAAGCTTGGACTTTATTCTTCAGCCTGAGTCACTGAGATGGCCCAAGCTAGAAAATGGCATGGTCAACTTTTCTTTTTATGAAATTTGTTTTACATTTGATGGTTTATAGGAGAAAGGGACAAGATGAGAGTCATGGTGGAGAACGGTTAGAAACATATTTCAAAGCCTGAATATGAGATGTGAAGGTTTGAGCCTGAGCTGGGACTGAGGTACCAAAAATATGGAGGAAGAAATCTCTTCGGAGAAATATTAGGTGGTAAAATAAGTAGGAATTGATGATGGATTGAATGAAGTGAGAGAGTGAAGTAGAGGTGACAGAGTTTATTGGGATGGTCAACAGATTTTCGTATCAACTGAAGTAGAAAAACATGAAAGAAGATATAGAGTAAACCATTCTTTAAATACAACCACTTTTCTCTATTCTTGATACTCACGTAGTCTACCTTTTAAAAATATCTTCATGCTTGTTTTAAGTTACAGAAGCATACTAAAATCAAGCGTTACAAAAATAATTAGAAATGTAATAATAATGTAGAAAGCTAAAATTCTCCATAATACTCTTCCCACAAATTCTACTAATGTTTTGAATATTTTTCTAGCTTTTCATCTGTCAAAAAGTACATAATTTAGGGATGCCTGGGTGACTCAGTCTGTTAAGTGTCTGCCTTTGGCTCAGCTCATGATGGCAGGGTCCTGGGATCTAGCCCCGAGCAGGGCTCCCTGCTCAGCAGGGAGGTTGCTTCTCCCTTTCCCTCTACCTGCTGCTCCCCTTGCTTGTGCTCTCTCTGTCAAGTAAATGAATACAATATATTTTTTTTAAAGTACATAATTTGTGGGATGAGAAGAATGCAACTGTATTTTTTTTTCCAGTGCTCTTTTGGAAATTTATATAGGGGGGAATTTCTCCCCTGCTATTGGATGGATCTCAGTAGGCTCCATGAATTTGTTGGTGACACTTAGGAAAAAGAAAATCCAGTGGTCAATCCCAATTTTAAGGTATAGTCTAAATGAAGACATTAGAATACCCAGTCTACAATATTAGTTGATATTTTAATATTAATTCAAAATAACAATTCTTTCTCCTACCCTTTTTGGGCACAGTTAGAGCCTAAAGAAGAGAGGTGACGCTTTTAGGAAAAAGAGGGTGGTTGGTTTCCTCTCTCTTCCTGGCTTTTCTCCTTTCCCACTCACCCATTGTAGTTACTGACCACTCCCAGGATGCACTGTGGAAAGGGCCAAAGGATAGAACGGCGGAACACTCTCACTTGAATGATAAGCTGACTTCATGCTCTCCAAACCTGATTGAGGATGAAATCTGCCTCTTTGTCTCATGAGACGCTTGCATGGCTTCTCCATGGTCTTCCTTGTTGGCCTGTTGATCGTGATTCCTAGGGGAAAACAGAGTTTAGACTAGACTGCCTCTCCTTTCTGTTTGCCAGTAGTCACCTTCATTCAGATTTACTTTTAGCCCATTGGCCAACCGGGCATTTTTACAGGAAGGAATCAAACTGCACCAGGTGGCAACCTCTCCTCATGATTAATGCCTGGGGCACAAGAAAAATATGTTCATTCTTTCTCCCTAAATTCCAGGTAGCCTTATTGAAGAAAATTTTTTGCTTACTTGTGTGAAACTCCTAGAACAGCTGCAATTCTTTGAAAAAAAAAAAAAATCACACAAACCCACTCTCATTCACCTTTCTTGAAACTATGTTTACACCTCTTTAGGGGCTTACACCTTCTGAGGTATTTAAAGCAGAAGCATCAGCTGGAGTTTGGTGATAATTTTCCTGTTTTCATGAACCACTGGAAATACAGGGTATAAAATTATCTGTCTTCTTCATTAAAAACCATCAGAACAAAAGTCTCTAGAAATATTTTACTAACAATTTTGGCTTTTAGTTATAGGAAGGAAATACACTACATGATATAGCTAGAAAAAAAAAAAAAGACAATTCTTGGGCTCGTTGCTCAGTGGAAAGCCCATTTCTCCCTCTTCCTCTGCTTGTGCTCTTTTTCTTTCTGTCAAATAAATAAATAAAATCTTTAAAAAAAAAAAGACAATTTGTAATGAATACCTTTTTGGTTTTTACTGTTATTCAAGTCTAATTAACATATAGCATTACTTTAGTTTCAGGTGTATGGTATAATGATTCAACAATTCTATACATTACTCAGTTTTCATCACAATAAATATTCTTAATCCCATTTATGTATCTTACCCATCTTCCAAGCGCCCTCTCTTCAGGCAACCATCAGTTCATTCTCTGTATTTGAGTCTGGTTTGTTTTGTCTCTTTTTTCTTTATTTGTTTTGTTTTTTAAATTACTCACATGAGTGGAATTTATGGTGTTTGTCTTTCTCTGTCTGACTCTTTCATTTAACATTAAATCCACTAAGTCCATCCATGTTGTTGTAAATAGCAAGCGCTCATTCTTTTTTATGGCTAAGTAATATTCCATTGTATATATACATACCAGCTCTTCTATATCCATTTATCTATCAATGAACACTTGGGTTGCTTCCATATCTTGACTGTTGTAAATAATGCTGCAATAAACAAAGGAGTGCATGTATCTTTTCAAATTAGTGTTTTTGTTCTCTTTGGGTAAATAACCAATAGTGGAATTACTGGATCATATGATAATTCTATTTTTAATTTTTGAGGAAACTATACTGTTTTTCACAGTGATTGCACCAATTTGCATTCCCACTATCAGTGCACAAAGGTTTGTTTTCCCTACATTCTTGCCAACACTTGTTATTTCTCATCTTTTTGAGTCTAACCATGAGGTAGTATCTCACTGTGGTTTTGATTTGCATTTACCTGAAGACTAGTGATGTTGAGCATCTTGTGTGTTTGTTGGTCATTTGTATGTCTTCTTTGGAAAAATGTCCGCTCAGGTCCTTTTCAATTCTGTGACTTATTTAACACCTTCTATCTTAAGTTTTTTAAGTGCTTGAAAATTTTAGCAATTCATATAGTGTATTGAAACTCAATTTTGAAATTGAAACTCAATTTAATGAAATTGAACTGGAAAATAACAGAGAATTAAGGTTTTTGTACTCAGAGAAATCATCTTATGATTATATGCAGATTTATTTATTGCAGAATCACTGGGCACAGTACGTTGCTATGAGTTACAGCTTTGATAACATCACAACTTCAACTTTACAAATGTGAAGCCACACTGTTGAAAGATAGCACCTGAAAGTTATAGCAAAATTTTTCATTGATTAAAAAGCAAGTAATAAAAAGCAAGTATTTTGATACTTAAAAGGTGCTTTAATTTTCTTCCATAGAAAAAAGAACTTGCCACTCATGAGATTTTAATTGTTTTATCATTTTTCTTCTTAAAAATAAGACTGTAAAGGTGCTATTAATATTTTTGTCTGAGACTATCTGTAGATTTGAACAATATGCTGTAATTATTGGACAACACAATATGACTAGGGAGAAAAATAATGTCATTGGCAAAAGTGTTATCCACTCATGAATCAAATATTTTCTTAACTCCTACCATGTGTGGGACAATATGGATAGAATCTGGTAGATTGGAAAAGGGTGAAAGTGCTGAGATCAATAGGCACCTATAACAATTGACTAGGGATACAATTATGGTGGGAAGAATCAGAACAAGAGAAATGTATTGTGGGAATATCTTTATAGGGTTATTTTCATGAGGAGCTCTATTGTACTCCCTGGGTTTGAAGATCTGCTTCTAGATCATAGTGTTGCCAGGCAGGCTGAGCTGACCTTGGGTCATGCTGTGAGGCCTTGACCCAACCCATCCAAAAGATGTCACCAGAGGCTCTTGATGTCATCATGAGAGAATTTAAGAACAGACACAACACAGTGTATGAACAGTACAAGCAGGAAAGTTTATTAAAGCAAAAGTACACTCTCAGGATGTAAGAGCAGTTGAGTTTAAAGGAGAGCTGTGCCCATTGGGTTTGGATTTCTATCTTTTATTGACAATTGCTAACAAGTGTTGGAATATTCATTTCTCGAAGCTGGGATTTCTTGGAAGCAGGGTGGTCTCTTTAGGAATACGGGTTCTGCACTTCTTCCTTATTTTGTCAGGCGTTTTCTGTTATGGCACATTTAGGGAAAACATTTTAGTATGTTGTTGTAGTATAATGAAGTATAATGTAGTATAATGTAGTATGTAGTATAATGTATAGTATGTAGTATAATGTAGAATGTAGTATAATGAAGGAATAATGTGAACTTTGGTCTGCTTTGTCAGCCATCTTGGGCCTGTCTGGCTTGATTCAGTTTCTTATGGTTTTGTTTTGGAGTGCTGCCAGGACAGGCCTCTGACTTCCTCAAAATTGTCTATGACATCCTCTTTGCAGGACTCCAGGCAATCTGTTAGATCCTAATTAACTGTCTACTCTAACAATGGAAAATAACAAATCCAATTAGTAAAATTTCTGAAAAGATGTATCCTGGGTCAATCCTTGACCCATATGCATTATATCTAATCTCTTCTTTCAGTTTGACTACTTATTGAGCCTCATGACTTCCCGAATATTTTTCTTTCTCCTGACCATGCTGCTCATTTCCTTATGTACTGTTTATCTTTGATTATCATCCTGAAAACAAACTTCTTTTTCTTGATCCTAGGGCTCCTTCCTTTGAATTACACTTTGCTGAGACATACAGCTGAGTACAACCATGGTCAAAAGTCTCAATTTTTCTACAGGGTCTTACTCAACCCTGAGTAACCAAAAATGAGTGGAATAGATTTCATAGGAACCATGAGAAGTGGTGATGATTTTTCTATTGATCAGTGTTCAGTTGCAAAAGAAAATCTACTATAGCTAATTTGAGAAAGAAAAGTCTAACAGGGTGATACAGGACATATAGAATTTTTAGGGAAGTTGGAGTAGATTCTGGCTTTGGCTGATAGAAATGACTCTCCATGTGACACCACAGACTGCAGCTCCAAGGAATCTGCTGTTACTGTCATATCAAGCAGCTGCTGTAGAGTCAGGGAATCTGGGCTATAGTCATGAGCTTCATGTCCATGCCTCTTCTGCTGTTCTCCATATCTAAAAATGGATGCCTTGCAGCCTACTTTTCTATGGAATTCATAGGGGTATGTCTGATTGGCATATCTTGAATTAAATCTACAGTTGAAAGAGTATTAGGGATCTGGGATATGCACTTTTATTTCCATCCTTTTGAAGTTCAGAAAGGCAGTCTATGTGAAGATCATAGCAGACTTTGTTTACATCCAATCAGAGTATTGGTTATACTATGGCTTATTGGCAGAAGATATATACTAGGACACATGGGAAACCATTATTATCTTTGTGTATGATTAATACATTCCATAATCAGAAAAAAAAGGCAAATAAATTTTAAATGCTACTGTAATCAGGTAGCTAATAACAAGCAAGAAGGTATTGTTTGAAGGAATACAACTTGCCCTGTCAGTTGGGATAGCCTGACAAGTGCTTTCTCTGACAAATGTGATGGGGAAAGGGTACTAGAGATATGATGAGCTTAGACACTGCACACACCTTCAGAGAACTTACAATTGGTAGGGAAGGCAGGTTCTAACCCAGCCATTCTAAATACTAGAAATGTCACCAAAAAAAAAAAAATATTCTATTCTATAAAAGTGTGTGGAAAATTCCTAAATAATCTACTTTCAGGTGGTGTGAGGTCAAAGTGAGCTTCCTGAGGAGATTATGTTAAAGATAAGGCTGAAAGGATGAGGAGTAGATAAAGACAGATGTAAGTGTAAGGTAACTGCAGCAGTTGGAATTTGACCAGTAATATGAGATGAGTCTGGGCTCTTGAGAGGAAACAACAGTCAAGTCATGCAAAACTTTGTAGTTGTGTTAAAGATTTATACCTTAGACCCTGGCTAACAGAAAGCCTTTGATGAATTTTGATTATGGGAACAATAGAACATGATTTGTGTCTTCAAGATTTTTATTTTGTCAACCATATAGAAATTTGTTTATAAATAGAGACATCATTAGGAATCCATTGTAATGATCCACAAAATAGACTAGGGGTGGAGAATAGATGGAATTAAATTAAATTGATTATATTTTAAAAAGCAATAAAACCCACAGCTCATCATTTCCCAATTATTTTACTACATTTTACTAACATTTGTACTTTCAAGATTATTTCCACCTACTTTATATATATATGGTGGATTACTCAAATGATGGGGAAAATGTTAATAATGCAAATTTTGAGCGTTCTCAAATTTTGAGTGTGTCTCTAACTGTTGCATTATGAATAGCAAAAAAATTTCAGAAAGATGTTTTCCCAATATTTGAAAACTATTATCTGATTCAGCATTTGTTCATATCACTGAGAGGTAAGTGAAATTGTGTTACATTTCCATAGTGTTAAGGATAAAAGTAGCTTCATTTCAATGAATATAATTTGTATGAAGATCAGGAATAGTTTAGTAGTATATCACATATCATATTTTTAGTTTACTATTAGATCACATATCATGTTTAAAGACAATAAAATTACTGAGAAAAGAGTGGATGGAAATGTAATTCCATTTTGTCAAATCCTGGTTGAGCTGCAGCCATATGTTGCCTATAGATACACAAATTTGGCTAAGATCAACATAGTATTTTGTGAGAAGCAATTGGGTATATGGAATTTACAATAAAAATGCATATTTATATTTATGATTATATATTATATTATTATTTTTAATTTTGTGCCAGACGTCCTTTATGACAGTAAAGTTTATAGCAACATATGTGTGTATGTGTACGTATATTTATATATACACATACATACATATTTTTTAATCTGGAGATTTTTTTTTTTAAGATATTATTTATTTGCCAGAGAGAGAGTACACACAAGCAGTCCGAGAGGCAGGCAGAGGCAGCGAGAGAAGCAGGTTCCTTGACGAGCAAGGAGCCGGATGCGGGACTCGATCCCAGGACCCTGGGATCATGACCTGAGCTGAAGGCAGCGGCTTAACCAACTGAGCCACCCAGGCGTCCCTGGAGATTTTTTTTTTTTTTAAGATTCTATTTTTCAGTAATCTCTACACACAACCTGGAAATCAGATTCATGACCCTGAGATCAAGTTGCATGTTCTTCTGATGGAGCCAGCCAGACATCTCAAATTTGGAGAGTTGTTAACTTTTATGGGCATACTACTGATAATACAGCCCTTCTTGCTGTTTGATGAATATTTGGTCTCAATTCTATCACTTTTAAATGATACTGGATGAATTTGAATTTTTATTTCTTATTTTTTCCTTCATGAATTGATATGTTGAATAAAATCTTTGACACATGTTCATTTTATATTTACATGGAAACCATGATTTAAATCTTGGAAAATCACACTGTGACATCCATTATGAGCCAGATTCACAAAGATTATTCTAAATAACAGCTTCCCAATTTTATCATTCTATGAGAATCACCTTGAGGGCTTATTAAAACACAGATTGCTGGGTCCCAGAGTTTCTGATTCAATAAATTATGGTGAAGTCCAAGAATTTGCATTTTTAATAAGTTCCCAAGTGATGATGATGGGACCAGATATTGAGAATTATTGTTCTGAATTTATCATTTGCTGTCCAACTCTCCGATATTCTCTCTAACCTGCTAAATGTCATCTATGACAATATTCTTTGAATAAAATTTGGGGAGTTTTGACATTATAGAAAGAATGTTATATAATCCTCAGTTATACAATTTTCCAATCACTCTACCACGTGGTAAATTAGAGTAAAATCCTCCCAAGAACTTCGTATCTTTGTTTTATATATATATGAATAATTATTTATTTTTAACATAAGGAATACAGAATGTGTAAATTAATGAATCTGGTGCTTTGACTTCTCTGTTGTGTTTTCATAATTCTAAAGAACGTCTCTGCACTTCATGATGAAGGGGGATCTCTATCTGCTAAAGAGCAAGGAAATCAAATACTTATTTTTCATACTGTTGTGGAACTAATATATTCCTATTTTGAAAATAGGGATGCATAAAAAATTTCTCTCCACAGCAAGATCCCCCCGCCACCCCCGATGGAGGAATTTTTAAAAAAATCACCTGGGATTTTTGCTCAGAAGGGGTACTGGTTTCCAACAAGTTCTCTATTATCAACCACCTTTTAATGTTTCCTAAACTTCACTGAGCTGAGAATCACTGGGATGTACTTATTAAAAATATATATTCCTAGACATCCTCCCCAAACCCTATAAATCAGAATCTCCAAGAGAGGAGCTGGGGTGATCAGTTGTTCAGTAGAGTCCAAGATAACTTTTATTGTCAGGGAAACTTAAAAGACACTGAGGGACAAAGAGGGTGACCCAGGATCCACATAAGAATAACCACTTCCTTGAGACATTTCAGTAGTTTCCCAGCTTGGCTTCATTGGGATCTTTTACAAATACTGATTCCCCTCACCCCAGGCATTCTGATTTAATTGGTATAGCATGCCACCAAGGCACTGGGACTTTTTCAAGCTCTGTGTATTACTCTGATATACAGCAAAGTTTGGAAATCACTGACCAGGTTAGTAAGACTTGTTCCAACACATCTCTAGGATCTTAAGAATAAGAAACTTCTCTGGACTCAGTGGCACTGAGGTTTGTTTTGTAGTACCTTGTGAAAAGAGGAAAGATTAAACACTTCAAGTCTATCCTTTTCCTTAGAGTGGAAGATGGTGGATTGGAATACTGACACTGACCTTTTTCGTTAGTTTGCTGTATTTTTACATTATGGGAACTAAGAAGTGTTCAGTGCACTGTAAATTAGTTAGTAGAATCTTTCACAAAAGAGGCAGTGAGCTAACAATGAGAAACCATTTTGTTTTTCTCTTGGCTCTTAGTGCTCTACTTAAAGGCCACCATCTTCTCTGGGCCTCTACAGCCTTATCTTCAAGATTGGGCCACTACTTGTCATGACCTTCTGCACAAAGTTGTTATGTCTGTAAATGTGAAGTGTTTCATTAAGTAAACAGTGCTAATAATATGAAACAGTATCATTCCCTTCTTGTGGCAACAAGACTATGAAAGTAATCTATTCTATTTTACTCATTACATGCTAATCTTCTTTTCTTTAAAAATGTTTCCTAAAGTAAACCATGCATAATTAAGAATGACAATTAAAAACATAGAGATAGACCATTCTTAAAATGAAGTATTCTCAGTAAATTTAGTCTCTGAAGTATTTTTAATGTTTGTGTGATTGATATCTGCATGATCATGTTTATTATTTAAAATATTTGATATGAGAAAAAGTAAAATATGTGTCAAAGAGGTTCCTAAAATCCATATTCAATTTTATTGTCCTCTTGACAAGCATTCATATTTCACATTTTATTGAATATCAGCAAGTTGTTTTAAAAATATTTACCTCTTTTGTTTCAGTTTCTTTTCAGTAAATGGCATTAGCTGATATAGGGCCATTTGGTTTTTTCACATTTGTATTTTATACAAGAAACAGATTGGAAATATTTCCATGCTATTCATGTGTCCTAGATAATAGGTACTTGGATCTAGCAAGATAAAAGATTTTCTTCATTAATTTTTTCCCCAGAGTTTTTATTTTCCCAGCTTATATTTCAGTTATTTAAAAGGTTTTACCAGATCTATAGAAAAAGAAAGTGAGACTAATGTTTTCAAGTGACACTTGTACAACTTCTTCTCATAATACTGGTGTCCTGATGTTTTTCTTCTCTTTCTTCTCCTTCTCTTTCTTTTTCCTCTTTCTCTTCCACTTCCTTTTCTCCTTCTCCACCACCTCTTTCTCTTCCTTCTTCTGCCTCTCCCTCTCCTTCTTCTCCTCATCCTCCTCATCCTACTCCTTGTCCTCCTTATCGTCATCCTTCTTCTCCTCTCCTTCTCCTTCTATTCCTTCAACTTACCACACAGGAGTAGTACAATGTTCTTCCAACACGAGAGAAAACAAAGTTGGGAAAGATACAATAGATGTGTAGCATTCCATTTCACCTTACTGGAAAATTCAGCAAAATACCTTTAAATAAATGCTCTGAGTGATGATATTTCAACTATTTTAACTATGCCTTATCAGAAACTATTATTTTTGTTGCAGTAATCTGCTCTTAGTTAAAGAAGTGGCTTCCGTATTTTTAAAAAATTTTTCCCACTTTTTCAAGTTTTGTTGTTGTGGCAGACCATGATTGCATTTATGAGAGTTCAAATCCTATTTTGTTGGCATTATTTAATTAGTTTTTAAATTTCTCAAGAATCGAAAGACCTTACTTGCTAATAATTTGAATGTATATTAATTTGCAGCAAAGCAGTCTCATGAAAATTGTATTGTGTGTGCTCTCGGCTTGTCTACCCAGCCATAGCTCATGAACTTGAGAATAGACTTTTCAACAGGGAGCACTACAGAGGAGGAACTGGGCAAGTGAGTTTCTTTCTACATCTGCAAATTCCTACATAGATATTTGCAACCGTATCTATCTACATCTGCAGCAGACTTTCTCAGACTCAGTCTGGCCCAATATTCATAAATATTTTATTAACTGTGAACACACAAGTCTTAGCACCCAGTATATTCTGCACAATAAATTGGCAAATGTATACTGAGTCCTGCTGTGTTGGAAGCACTACACCATATGCTGAAGCAGCCTGGTGAACAGGAGAAATGCAATCTATGTCCTCAGAGAACTGGAGGTTAGGTGGAGACAAACATGCTATCGCAACACCAGGAGACTAAGCTTCATGGGCCAAGGACCATGTCTCTCTCCTATTGATAAATCTTTGAAGTCTACTTAAGTGAAATCTCATATCACATTTTGTTCACTCTATATGAGATACATGAATCAATTTAGGAGACTTTTAAGAAACTTCTCCTCTTTTCCTCTTTATTTTCAATATTCTTCTTCATCTGAAGCTCACTTGGGCCATCCCAGAAATCTCTTTCCTTTCATCTTTCCAGCAGATTATGGGAATTCAGAAGCCTAGTTCCAGTTCCTCTCAGTATGGTACTCTGCATCAGTACTATGGCTCAAGGCCAGCTAAGTAAAACCATTATTGTGTTTTCTGTTTGCCATTGCCCCTTAGGCCCTATTGAGGAGAGATAGCTGTTATCCTAATCAAAATGCAGCTGTTCACAGGAATATTGATTTAATATTCCCTTTTAACACTCACATCTCACCAATATTTTGCACAAATGTGACAAATGTCTTTAAAGGGAAATTAGGAAAAAGCACAGAGGATGGATGGCTGACCCACGGTTGTGGCCCACAGGAAGGATTTCTGGAGGAAATGATATCTGAATTTGAACTTGTTGTCAAGGATATTTCCTAAAACGTGAAGATAGATCTTTTCTTTAATGTATCAGAATTAAGTGCCACTCGGGAGATGTGGAAGTATTTTAAATATCAAGATTTCTAAACTCAAGTACACTTTTTTTTACTTTTTCTTTCTTTTTTTTAGAAGATTTTATTTATTTATTTGGGAGAGAGAATGAGCAGGCAGGAAGGGCAGAGGGAGAGGGAGAAACAGGCTCCCCACTCAGCAGAGCCCAATGCGGGGCTTAATCCTCAGGACCCCAGGATCATGACTGGGCTAAAGACAGACACTTAACTGACTGAGCCACCCAGGCGCCCCACTTCTTTTTCTTGAATAACATAACTTTTTGATATTTGATATTCCATATAAAATAATTCAACAAGTAAAGCGAAAGTAAAATCACAATAATTTGACAAAGAAATATTAGCAAAATATTGTTGACTGGTTTATAATACATATTTATAATTATACTATATAACAATTCAATTAATTTAATAAAATAATCACTATTAACAGATTTGCAGAGGAATATCAAGTAATTCTCTTTAATGCTATAAAAATTTACTCATTTGGGTGTGACATATATAACAAACTAGTTAAGATATTGTCAATATCATAGTCTGCATATCTTAATAAGATTATGAAGTATCATCAATTTTTGAGCACATAAGGTGAGATGAATAAATTGAGCCTTTGAAAAGGAACAAGTAGGGCGCCTGGGTGGCTCAGTGGGTTAAAGCCTCTGCCTTCGGCTCAGGTCATGATCTCGGGGTCCTGGGATTGAGCCCTGCATCAGGCTTTCTGCTCGGCGGGGAGCCTGCTTCCTCCTCTCTCTCCACCTGCCTCTCTGCCTACTTGTGATCTCTGTCTGTCAAATAAATAAATAAAATATTTAAAAAAAAACGAAAAGGAACAAGTGCAGTTCTGAAAGTCATTCAAATTTTTAGAATTGTGAACTTGTGAAGAAATAATACAAAACACAATTTGTTCCTTCATTGGCCACCAGGATGTCCAGTGGACGGGCACAAATAACTTCCAGAGGACTTCAAAGAGAGCAGTATTATGGATCCTGTGAGCTGGGTGACCAGGGTGAAGGTGTCAGAGAACAAATGTGTACACATTATGTCTAACAAAGAAGGGAAAGCACTTAATGAACTGAAGAGAAGTGAATAACAAGTTTGATGGCTTTTAGAAAAAGTAAATCCAAATAAGTCTATTTGAGGAAGATTTAAAAATATAGTTGATTATTTCCATTGTCTGAATCCACTAGATATCTGGCTAGATAGTTGATTCAAATAATTATGGCTCTTACTATTTTTGGTTTTGGTTTATGGTTGATTTGTTTTGTTTTGTTTTTGTTTGGTTTGGTTTGATGCAAAGAGGTGGTTTTATTAAAGCACAGGGACAGGACCTATTGACAGAAAGAGCTGCCTGGCTGTGACTGTTTTGACCCTCTGTCTACCTCCATTTTCTCATCTATAAAACAGGGATAATAATAATATTTAATCATAACATTGCTTGATAATTAAGTAAATTAGTATGTGAATACTGCTTAAAACAGTGGCCACCACATAGTAAGTGCTTATAGTTGTGTTAGTATTCATAAAACGACTTGGCTTTTGTACTTTTGAGATCCAAAAAAGTTATTCCTGCCATGCAATTATTGTAATTGCTCCCTTCTCTACTCACATAACCATTTCTTTTTCATTCTATGCCATTAAATCCATCCATTTATTCATGGGCTTTGTTTTATATTTCCTTTCCCACCCCTATCCTCCATGGACCCCTGCCCAAGATTTTTTCCCTAGCAGCCACAGAGTTTGTGTTTCTTTCTTAGTTTCCAATTGGCCAAACACTGAAACTCCACCACTTGTCTACCTCTTATTCAACTGCTTACTCACTCATTAAATAATTAAGTGTTAAATAGTTCAGACTCAGGATAGACAGCGGTGAACAAGATAATTTTGTCTCTACCCTCACGAACTTACTATCTGTTAAGGAATCAGTTGTCATCATATGACTTCTTTTTCTTGAGTAACTATATCTTTCCCATATTCCAAATAAAATAATCCAACAAGCAAAGTGAAAATATGGCCAGACTAAAAAGTATGCATAAATTACTAGTGAATTACAAAGTACTAATGAGTTACTAAAGACTATGTATAAAGTATTAATGAATTGAAGAAAATCTTCCCTTAGTTTGTATTAGTTGGTTGGAGAGGTAAAGAAAAACATTGATGAAGAAGGTATATTTTAATTGCTACTGAGAAGTACTTGTCCAGATAAAAAGTTTGGTGGAAGGGAGAGTAGGAGATTCAAGTAGAGAAAACGGGGTATTAAAAGTCCTGAAGTAAAGGAGAGAATGATCCATTGAGAAAAGAAAGTCCAGAAGGGCTGAAATGCAAAAGCTAAGGGAAAAATGATACAAGATAAGGACAGCATAAGAGAAGCCAGGTAGGATAATGCTTCTCAAACCACCAATATGAAGGAGCTTCTACACACCCATACAAACACACACACACACACACACACACACACACACACGCCCCAGTCTTTCAGGAACCAATTATTTTTCAATTTAATAACAATGAATAAATACAAAAAAGGCATCCAAAATAAAAGCTTTTGTTGTTACTGTTTTCTAAACTATTAGATTCAACAGACATGAAATTATTCTGTCAAATTGCTATGAAAGTTTCTAGATCTTTCTTCTCAATTTTTGTATTTATCTTATCACACTTTATGGACTGCATGAGTTTGTGGACCACACTTTAAGTGGCAGGGATCAACAAACATTTTCTATAAAAAGCCACAGTGCCATAAAGTCTTTTTACAATTATCTAACTCTACCTTTGTAGCTTGAAAACAGTCTTAGACAACTAAATTAATAGATGAGGTTGTATTCCAATAAAACTTTATTTACAAAATCAGCCTGGTTGAATTTGGTTGTAATTTGTCAACCCTTGATATTGTTATAGAGAATGAAGAAGCTTTTGGATGGCATCCTGAAGGCAATACGAGGAAAAGGAAGGACACTTAAATGCAAATAATAAAATTTGATTTCACCTTTAAATTGTTCAATCTGAATAATGAAATGAAAAAATGAAAGTTTCTAGGAGACAGAGGAGATATTATGAAAGATATGGACTCAGGTGATAGCATTTGCTATAAAAGAACTGTCTGTATTCAAGAGATATTTAGCAAGTGTTAATTGTTATCAGGTGATCAAATATCCTGGTTTTCTTGGGACTGAGGACTCAGGACACTAGACATTTGGTGCCAATATGGGGAGTAACAAATTACTCCAATAATTCTGTTTTTTAAAAAATTTGGTGGGCCATAATAATAGATATAAATCAGTGTACATTTGTCCAAACCCATACAATGCGTTACACCAAGAGTGAACCCTAATGTAAGCTGTAAACTTAAGGTGATTTTGATGTGTCAATGTAGTTTCAATAATAGTAACATAGGTACCACTCTCTTGGGCTCTGTTGATAAAGGTAGAGACTATGCATGTGTAAGGACAGAAGATATATAGTAAATCACTATACCTACCCCTCAATTTTGCTGTGAACCTAAAACTGCTCTAATAAAATAAAATCAGTCAAAAAATGCTTAATGGAAAGTAATGTCTTTAATGAAAATAAATAATAAAGGTAAAAATGAAAGTGAGGGAGACATGTAATGTTTTGGTTTGGAATTCACGAATTATCCACTCCCTGGGAAATAAGTCTTGGGATTGAACAGTAGACAGTTGATAAATGGTTCGGGATTTCACAAAAAGAATACTAAACTACAGATAAATGCTGGGAAGTTAGCAGACTGTCCATGCCGATGTGACAGAGACCACATGAAACACATCTGTCATCAAATATAGTTGAGTCATTGACTTTTACAGTGAAGAAAACCATGCACCACTGGGAAATGAGGAGTACATCAGTGAGAAGGTGTTAGAAAGGGCTTGATTTAGGAGCTGGAAATTAACGTCATTAAAGATTTAATGTCATTTAGAGATTAAAATTGGGGATTAACATCATTAAAGGTTTATTCTGTTTTTTATTTTAAAAGAATTTGTGTGGAATAATTTTGGACAGGCCACAAAGAATATGCTCTGGGTTGGGCACTTTTAGAAAGCAAGGCAATTCTATGATTGAGTACCCTAGTAATTTTTATCTACAAGGTGGGAGGAATGGAGTAGTGCTAGAGCTAATTGGTAAAGAAAGGGCTATGTTTGGTCCTTTGGTGATTTCACAGTGTTCTAGCTTTTGTCTACACTAAAGGGTGAAGACAAAATATTCTTATTTTTGTCTCATTTCACCAGTCACCTGGTGATCTTGTTTGATGTTGGCATTCTATGAAATTGTTCATGTTAAGTAGGGAACACTGTGATCTAGTTTTTTTTTGGTCAAGAAAAATATCAGTTGACAGGTGTCAGGAGATATGCCCCCCCTTTTTTCCCCTTTCCCCTCAAAACTGAAGATTCCATTTAGGAGTGCCCGGGTGGCACAGTCAGTCAGTAAGGGGTCCAACTCTTGGTTTTATTTCAGTCTGTGATCTCAGGGTCTTGATCTCAGGGTTGTGATATTGAGCTCTGCCTTGGGCTCTGTGCTCAGTGCAGAATCGGCTTAAGATTCTCTTCTCCCCCGGTGCCTGGGTGGCTCAGTCAATTAAGTGTCTGACTTTGGCTTAGGTCAGGATGTCAGGGTCCTGGGATTGAGTCTCATTTTGGGCTCCTTGCTCAGCAGGGAGTCTGCTTGTCCTACTCCCTCTGCCCCTCCTTTCGCTTGTTCCTCCCCTCTCTCTCAAATAAATAAATAAAATCTTTCAAAAGAATTAGAAAAAAGTTCTCTTCTCCCTCTGCCCCTCCCCTATGTTTGCTCTCTCTCACAAATAAATAAATAAATCTTAAGAACAAACAAACAAACTGAAGCTGCTTCTTTTTTTTTTTTTTTACAGTAGCTAAATTATGAGTTTTCTGTTATTCAGTTAGTTCACACTGACTCCTGGAAGCCAGAGTTCAGAACTGAAAGCATGGTCAAATTCATGAGATATTTACATATATTCATCACAGCACACCCTTTAAGATGACATTAATTAGAGTAAAATATATGAATTTCACTGTGTTATGATTAGATACCACAATAATGTAGACTCTGCCACAAGGGTAGAGATATCTGCAGCAAGATAATGTTCTGAGCACTTAGAGAAGGCAATGGTAGGCTCCTTGGGAGGAGCATTAAAAACTGATGACTTTTTCATTTCTCTGAGGCTACAAAGAGGTCATCATCCTTCTTATTAACATTAACTGCAGTGCCCCCAGTGTGGTGCTCAGTGAGAACCCCCTGTCTGGGTGTCTGAATAAGAGGGAATATAATAAAGATCATTCCTGTCTATGCTTATTCAACTTCTCTATGAGCTCGCATAGAATTTCTTATAACTGGAAGATATTTCTTAAAAAAAAATGATTCAAGTATATCTGCTGTTTTTCTGAGGAATCATTATTAAGGAGTAAATATATCCATACCTTCATTCAGTCCTTAAACTATGCATATAAATATATGAAAGAAGTACTTCTATTGGGGCACCTACATGGCTCGGTCAATTAAGTATCTGATTCTTGATTTCAGTTCAGGCCATGTAACTGAAGCTTCTATCTAAAGCTCTGAACATCTCAGAAATTTCCTAGGGGCAGTGTGCAGATTACAAGGAATAAAGGATAGATTATAGAACTCTGAGTTATATAATCAGTGCTTTGAAATCTCTATTTTCCTTCCCTTCTCAACCATTCCCATCCCTAATCCCTAAGACCACCTTTAGGTCCTGGAGTAATCTAGAGAAAGACAAATCAAGTTTTACCTTTAGTAAATTGAGGAATTTGGTTAACATAAAGCCAGGTGTTTCCAAATGAGACAGCAATGTGACATTTTAAACCCTTTTCATTGTTTATTTTTAAAGATTTTATTTATTTGACAGAGAGAGATCATAAGTAGGCAGAGAGAGGGGGGGAAGCAGGCTCCCTGCTGAGCAGACAGCCCGATGCGGGGCTCAATCCCAGGACCCTGAGATCATGACCTGAGCTGAAGGCAGAGGCTTAACCCATGAGCCACGTAGGCACCCCAAACTCTTTTCAAAAGCAGTTACATTGTTTTAAAAATGTAAAGATCACAGAATCCCCTTCTCTCAACATTTAAATCAGGAAAAGAAGTTTCTGATCACTCTTTCTAAGCACATTAGAAAGAGTATGGAGAACACTTAAAATAATGGTTTTGAGGACTGTGAGGAAAAGCAGACTAGATCACAAGACACTATTCAAGATACTATTAAGAATTCGAATGAATTTAATCATCATGCATTTGGCATCACTCAATTTGGAGCCTCTCCCATGTTTTGACCATTTTCTGTAGCTCAGAAGTATAAGATCTTAAAAGGTCAGCACCTTTGGCCCTCATTTCTTATCTAACCCTCCCTCTTAATGCTGATATCCTCTTTCCAGATTTAATTTCAGATATCCCCACAGACAGGCAGCATAATACTGTTGTTAAAAACATAGATTTAAGGACAATTTCCTAGAGTCCCAATCCTTGTCTACATCCTTCTTAATCTTTGGCCTTGGGCAAGTTAATTTATTTGGGCCTGTTTCTTTACCAATAATGTGAATGCAATAGCTTCATAGGCTTATTATGAGAATTAACAAGTTACTACATGCAAATTTCCTTAGTATGTAGTAAGTGATTTTTAATCATTTGTTGTTGATAGCATCATCATCATCAAGAATTAATCCTACCCAGAGAGGGATCTGGCCTTTGTCCCAGCTCCTAGTAGGTAAGTAACTGTTGGAATTTTTCAAGTTATAGGAAGGACTTTGTTATTTACAGTGAGTCCATAAAACCATGTCTGATCATTTACGCTAATGGCATAACTAAAGATAGGGCCAACTACATCTGACAATCTCAGTGTGAGGGCTATCCATGCAGAGAGATCAATCATGGTACTATAGCATTGGAATGTTGAATGAAGCACATGATACCAGCCTGATCTCTGAGGTGGGCAGGGGGTTCAACCTCACGGACCATGACTCAATCAGTCATGCTTAAATAATAAAGCCTCAAAAAAATCTCTGGACACTGGGCTTGTGGTGAGCTTCCTAAGTTGGTGATTACTCTATTTTTGTGTTAACAAATATTCTGTGTTAAATACATGAATGCCAGGAGAGTACCACTTCCTTAAGGATATAAAGGCTTTGTGTTTGAAATCTTTCAGTCCCAGATTCCACCCTCTGCCTCTCTTTCTTTGTCTGATTTGATTTGTATCCTTTGGCTATAATAAAAATGAAATTATAGATAGTATGACAGTACTTTCCTGAGTTCTGTGAGTTGTTCTAAAGAATTATAGAAAGTAAGGATGGTTATAGAATCCACCAACTTTGTAGTCACCTGATCAGAAGTGAGAGAGAACCTGGGGACCTCCTGATTTGTGCCTGATATCTGAAGTTTGGGTAGACTTAGCAGTATGAGGGGCTATGCTCATAAACTTGAAATTGGCTAACTCTTTGTGGGGATAAGTAACATACACAGATATTCTTACTATGTAGTAGTACTGCTTAACCATTAGCTATTACCATTATTTTTGTTATTGCTATTATTACTTGCAGAGTCATGTCCTATTTTTCTTGGTGCAAAAATATGATTTACACTTGAATTTGCTCATATGTTAAAACCACTGCTCTTCTTCCGAATTTTCTGAGATTTCTTGGCCTTGTAATTTAGGTGATTTTGATGTGACAATCCAGTCTCTACACCAGTCTCTACTCCAGTCTCTATCTTTGCATCCCACAGTATGTTCTCCACATAATATTTAGAGTTATTCTTTGAAAATAAAGGTCCAACCATTCTCTTCTGAGGAAAATTGTTTAATAGTTTCTCATCTAACTCAGTACCATATCTTTCACTAAAGCCTGCAGGATCCTTGGTAATATGGCTCCCATTCCTTGTCAGTCTTCATGTATCATTTTTCCATGCTCAGGCTTCACTCTAACAACCCGAATTCCATACTCTGACTCAAAAACATCTTTATGATTCTCCTTTTTTTATGTAATTTTAATTTCCATTAATAAATCTTCTCAGAAAAAGCTCATTAAGTATGTGTTGAATGAATGGATTAATGGATGAGTGTGTAAATGAAGAAGAAAAAGAATAATTGGGTGGTTGAATGAATGAATGAATGCATTCCAGGCCTGGTAATGAAAGTTGGCTTATGTAAATAAAGCTCCTTAGAATGAATACATTGACATTATTAAATATGTGTATGAGTATAATTCTTGTTTTTTTAATGTGAAAGGAAAATTGAGTGAATATTACATCCTGAGGCAACTGGAAGACAGATTTATCACTGAAGTGACAAAATGATTAGTGAAGAAAAT
This sequence comes from Martes martes, assembly GCF_963455335.1. Taxonomy (NCBI): domain Eukaryota; kingdom Metazoa; phylum Chordata; class Mammalia; order Carnivora; family Mustelidae; genus Martes; species Martes martes. Next base: position 175,095,161 of record NC_137889.1, on the reverse strand, counting down.
TAAAGCATAGGAATAAAACTTTGATTTTGTAGAGAATATGGGGGACTTAAATTGCAATTTGTGAAGAAAATAATAGCTCTCAGCTCACATTAGTTCTAAGTGCAGTGCTATACAACACATAATTATGTATATGTGTACATATAAAATTAAGTATGAAATTATATTTTAGGTTGTTATCCTAATATACATTATACAATAAGCCACATTTTATAAACTTTTAAAACATAAATAGAACAAAACTTTGTATCTTTAATGTTAATTTCTACATATTGTATCTCATTTTTACACTATTCCTTAAGACTATACTACCAAATTAGAATTAGGTCAACATTATTTTTACCATGTATAAGGAATACTTAAATACCACTCCTCTACAATTACAGATTGTTTTCATGACATCTGCTTATATAGGGATTTTTAAACATATCTTAAATAATCAAAGTTAATTAATTATTTCCACCACAAAAAAGAAGTGATAATTGTGTGACTTGATAGAGATGTTATCACTACAATGGTAATTGTGTTATAATTTACAAATGAACAAATAAACATGTTGAACACCTTAAATTTCCACAATATTATGTGCCAGATATATTTCAATTAAAAAGATATTTTTAAAGAAATTTGGTACAGGGATGCCTGGTGGTTAAGCATCTGCCTTCAGCTTGGGTCATGATCCCAGGGTCCTGGGATGTAGCCCTGCATCAGGCTCCTTGCTCTGCAGAGAGCCTGCTTCTCCCTCTGCTTGCAGGCACCCTTGCTTATGCTCTCTCGCTCTCTCTCTCTCTGTCAAATGAATAAATAAAATATATTTTAAAAAAAGAAAATTGATCCAGCTCTTTAATATATATTTTCTGAGCATATTTGAAAAGCAGCAATGTAGATGTAACATTGCTGATGCATTAATACCCATGTTCTTAATAATATCAAAATCTTGAAGTTTACATATTATAACTTCAATCTATGAGAAGCAAGACTATTTAAAAAATACATAATTTGTAAATGAGCTTGTGGGTAAACATTTTAGTTTAATATTGACAGTATTTAATATATATCAATAGAAATATATTTTTTTAATTTATATAGACCCCACAAAAATCTTGGTTTGAAACAGAAAGTAGTTATAAATAAGAATACTGCTAAAAATAAAAATGGCCATAGGTACTCCTTCAAAATTCTAGTAATAAATTTTGCAATAAGTTTTTTTTTTTAAGATCTTATTTATTTATTTGTAAGAGAGAGAAAGAATGTGAGAGAGTGTGAGCACAAGCAGGGGGCGGGACAGGCAGAAGGAGAAGCAGACTCCCCCTGAGCAGGGACTCTGATGCAGAACTTGATCCCAGGACCCTGGGATCATGACCTGAGCTAAAGGCAGATGCTTAACCGACTGGGCCACACAGGCATTCCATAAATTTTGTAAGAAGTTTTATTTTCTCTTTACTGTTAATCTATCCAGACTGTGTCCCTGACATTAACCAGTTATGAGTTCCCCATGATTCTTCCATATACTCATTTTCTCCATTCATGCATTCATTCATTCATTCATTATTAAATGAATATATATTGAGCATTTACTATGCTAGAAATGCTTTTCTAGCCTTGGGAGACACAGGACTGAACAAAACAAAATATATCATGAGTTTTACAATTAGTTAAACAGTTAACAAACCAGGAAAACTGAATTGCAGTGAAAAATGCCATGAAGAAAAAGACTGTAACAATATAACAAGTTAAGAGGAAAGTGTTGTGGATCATATTCCATCTGATCCAGAGTTTTTGAACTCTGAGGAGGTGACATGTGAACAGACACTAGAGTAAAATAAGCCCCATAAACTTTGAAGGAAGGCTCTCATACAGAAGGAACATCAATATATACATCCTATAAGCTTGAGTGGAAATCTTATTTTCTACCAGATACTATGAAAGATAGTGGAAGCCAAAGTAGAAGATCTGGATTCAGTTCTCAATAAGCTTACCAGGAAGCCACTTAATAATGCCACCCGAGTATTGTCACGATAAAGGATCTGCAAGGTGCACAGGACAGGCTAACAGGATTAAGGCACATTTTTCTGGAGCCAGTAAAATGTGATCCCTACAAACAAGAGTTTTAGGGATCCAGAGATGGAGTTCGAATTCTGACTCTGCTACCTATTAGCTAGACCTCCTAAGGTAAGCTATTTAACCTTTTGGTTTTTCTGTTCCTTTATCAGAAAAACAGGGTTAATACCGATACCAGCCTCATTGGATTTTTGTGATGATCAAAGAAGTTATTATACGTACAGTGTTTAGGACTGTATTAGTACAGTCCTTGCAAGTACCCTATCAAAGTTAGTTAGTAGTAGTAGTAATAGTAATATTAGTGGTATTGCTGTTTGTTTTCATACCCTGCCTCCAAGAGACTATAACTGGAAGATTTTTCAGATTAGTTTTTTTTTTTTTTCTTTTTAATCTCTTACTTTCCATAGAAAACCTCCTAGGGAAGTAATATATTAAGATCAGAATCCGTGAAAGACAAATGGATAGTAGACAGTTTATTCAGTTAACTCTTTCCCCATTTAACAAAATATAATGGCTGCAATCACGGAAAAATAAAAGACAAAAAAAACGAGTATCTTGGCTGTGTCATCTTATCTTTCCTGACTGTTTGTTGCCGCAATGTTACTTGTCATTTAAATCAATGGGATTAAATTGAATAGTTAATAGATTTTTTAAGCTAATATTATTTCTTTGATAAAGTAGTGTTCTAAACATTTTGTTGTAGTAGAATGTAATGTAATATAACTAAATATTGGCAGTGTTTTTTTTTACAAAGATGGGAACTTAACCTCCTGTTTTTCCATAATTCAAATTGTCTCTTTCTTTCATTTAATTTCTTTGTAGGCTTTCTATGAAGTTGTAGAGTGCAAGATGAAAAGAGAGTTATAAATTTTTGTAGACTTCCATGAGTATAAAACTTGGATAGATTGACATCCTTTGAAAAGGACCTAAAAGTATTGCCTGGCATGAAGAATTGACCCCATTAACAGTGTGCTATAAAGGGCAGAGATAAGCTATCGTAAACTCGTAGATTCAGCGGGAGAAGCTGTGTGACTATAGCCATGGTAATAGAATGATTTAGAGGTTGGGTCCCACTGGCAAAGTGCCTGAAGCTCATAACATGAATATCAGCATGACATAAAGTCATAAAGAGGATTTTCACTCAGGTTCATGTCTAAGTATCTCACAGTGTTCTTCTCCATCAAATTCTGCTTCTTCTTCCTTTTTTTTTTTTTTTTTTAGCCAAACCTTACCTTTCTGTTCATCTACCATATTTCTTCAGTTCAGTTTCTCCTATCCCAAACTTCCCCAAGCCCTGTCTTCATATCACTTAGTAATATTTAAATAGCTTTGTTTCGCAGGGCACTTTTAAACGTGAAATACTCTAAAATAGCTATTATGTTTGTGTTAATATTAAGAGAAAATATGTTGTGCATGTAAAAGAAAATGTTTTAAATATATCCATTCATTTAATCCTCAAAAAACCCTAAAGGAGAGAGCAGCATTGTCATCTACATTGAACAGATGAGGAAAGTTAAACATCAAGAATTTAAGAAGCTGGCTAATGCTCACAGCTTAACCAGCTACTTAGGCAAGGATCTGAACCCAGTCTATTCCCAGAATCTTTCCTTCTAAACTTTTAGTTTAAGAAGTTCTCTTCTACGACTTAATATTATTTTTACTGAGACCCTCTGCAGTTATGAAAGAATCTTAAAGAAACGCTTTGATATTTTTAACCTATGTGTTTTTTTTTTAAATATATAACTTAATTGACCCAGATTATGACCTAACCACATATGACAGGCACTATACAGATCTGACAAGAATAAGGAGCTCAGATGCCTCAGGAAGCCTGGTCTTTATAAATCTCCCAGGGTATGAACTAATGCTAAGTCATGGCCTTGTGTTGCCTTCCAGAGCTCTATACTTGTTATAACTAAAGAATAAATTTCATAGAAATTTCCACTGAGAGTAAGAAATTCTTTTGAAAATATGCTACTGAAGCTGACTGAGTGTGCTTTTATATGATAAACTACTGTGAGGTCTCAAGTCGTGCATCGTAGCGAAGAGTATGAGCTCAGGTGGGTGTTCTTGAGCCAGTGACTCCAGTCGTCTCTGGTTCAGTTCCCGAGTCTGTAAATTGGTAAACATAGTTGTCTCCAACTCATGGGTCATTGTTTAGAATAAAATATGGTAATACACGTAAAAATGTGTAGCATGAACTAAATACTTAATGACTGTTGGCTGCTATTATTAACTTTAGCAAATTGAAGCCACCCATTCCATTAGTCACAGGAAAGGGTTCAATCTTTCATACCAGAAGTTAGCAGGGCTCTTGTCGATAAGGAAAGGAATGGCCCACCCATTCACAATCAACAATGTAAAATTTTATATAAGGCTTTAGAATATCTCAGGTCTTCAGGGTTCCTCAAGGGGGAAAAAGAGGAAATTAAAGAAAGAGAAAACACTATTAACAATTAACTTACTATTTTAAGTTAAATTTAAGTACCGTGTGACTGAATTTTTCAAATTCATTTGGAATACCATTTAAATTGATTTCTTTTTATTTTATTATTTTTTTAAGATTTTATTTATTTACTTGACAGACAGAGATCTCAAGTAGGGGGAGAGGCAGGCAGAGAGAGAGAGAGAGAGAGAGAGAGGAGGAAGCAGGCTCCCCACTGAGCAGAGAGCCCGATGTGGGGCTTGATCCCAGGACCCTGGGATCATGACCTGAGCTGAAGGCAGTGGCTTTAACCCACTGAGCCACCCAGGCACCCCTATTTTAGTTTATTTATTTTCAGTGTTCCAGAATTCATTGTTTATGCACCACACCCAGTGTTCCATGCAATATGTGCCCTCCATAATACCCACCACCAGGCTCATTCTTAAGATTTATATATACATAACTAGAAAATAAAGCTGGAATTATACTTTTTTAGAGTGGTAATATGCTAGTAACATATATATATAGATATTTATCTATATATATAGATGTATAGATATAAATAGATTTAAGAAATTGAGGAATTAATAATGAATAAAAACACTATCATTCATTAATAATAAATAAAAACACTATCTACTAAGCTAATTGTTAAATGATACTTCTCTTGAATTAAATGACATACTATTTGAAGGATTCATGAATGCAGTGTTCTGGGTCTGTATGTGAAATTTAGATCTAGATTTGGGAAGTTCTATAATGATAAACCACAGAGGGCACGCATTTATACATCTACTCTAAGCTTTCACATGAGTATATCTGTTAGTCCAAGCTGGCTAGATTTATCTCACTCTGCTAATTGACTCTTGAATCACAGTGGTCTGCTACAACAGACCTACCAATAAAACCACATTCCAAGGGCATTCCCTATAGCTTATCGTTACTTCTAACATACTGGTCCAGCACTTAGACTGCCTAATATTTTCCAGGCCCCAGATTCTCTCCAATTAGAAGGTTTAAACTTCAGTTGTTGGCTATGTCTCCTATTACTTTTATAGCCTCAAGCTGTAGAATAGTATAACCTTGTTTTTTATGCATTCATTATTTCATGAAATGTAATCAATGGCCCGTTGATGTTTAAAGAATCTGAAGACTTGATTGGACTAAAATTTTAAAAATCGTCTTCCTTGACCTTCCTAACCCTTAACCTAATTGTTGATGGTCCAAAGCTTTCCTTTCCTTTCTTTTTTTTTTTCCTTTCCTTTCCTTTCCTTTCTTTTCCTTTCCTTTCTTACATACTTGACACCTTCTTTCTCCTCTTCCACCTCTTCTTTTTTCTCTCATGCTCTTTCACCTGACCTCCCCCCCTCCCTCCCACATCAACAATAATAAGTAACATGGATTTAGCTCTTGCCATGCATGAGTAACTATGTTTGTTTCTTCATTTGTTTTAGATTATTTAATCTTCATAACATCCATAGGAAGCAGAATATTATTTTCTGCTATTCAAGTAACCCGGGCTGCTGTATTTAGAGTCCTTGCAATATGCTCTGACCCAAAAACTCATTTGCACACCAAGGATTAAGACAAGGAGCTGCTTTTTATGGGATTCATTTTTTTCTTCTCACATATCCCATCATCAAGGAGCACCTTTCCACAAGACATGCAAGCTTTGGTAGGTTTTTCTTCTGTTCCATGGGGGTGATAGCTATAGAAGAGCAGAAAGAGTCACTGAAATGTGGACATCTTACGAAGCTGAGATGCTGTGAACAACATGCGTGGTATGTTTTAAGCCAGTAGTCAGTGTATAATATAGCTCTTCTCCCATACTCAAAATTCAAGATTCTAGAATCCAAGGAGTGGAAGGGGAAGTGGCCCCCCCTCACTATTATTTCTCTTAACGTACTGGCAAAGCTTTAATCATAACTTCACTTATTTGTTAGTATGGGCTTTGATTTACATGCTAGGCATAAGGAAGAACATGTCAGGAAGGTAGGGGCTCCTCTTCGGCACCTGATAATACTGCCGCATCCAACGTGTAAAGCACCTAGATTATTTTGTGACTTCATTTAGGAATGAAAACTCTAGAATGAAAACTCCATCTTCCCTTCAGGTCAAGCATAATGACCAGTTGAGGTACCAGATGAGTAGGAAAGAGACATCACATGGTTAATGAAGTTACAAAATCTCTGTAGAGCCTCATGGTACGCAGCAGAGACAGGAGGAAAAGTATCTCCTCAACTCCTTTCCTGGTTGTGCCATTTATATATTATATATTTGACTTAATTTTCCCTTTCTTTTGGCCCCTAGTGTGTTCTACCATTTTATGTGTTGTACAAGGGTGATGACTAATATCTCACAGGTTATAGATACCAAGATAGGATTGGGATCACTATCAAAGCCAGAACTAGAACTGATTACAGTTGGCCTTTAGCAATGATGTATGCTATCTGGGGGAAAGAGTGGGGGTGTTCACTTTTGAATAAAAGGTTGGCTGCCTATCCGTGGGTATCAGGGTGGGACCAAGATGCAATTTTTACTGACATTTGGAAGTCTAAGCATGGTGGAAGAGACTGAGGATGTTAGGAAAGTAAGGGCCAGCTGTCATGGATATGTGTCACCCCTAACATCTTTGAACAGTCTTCCTATTTTTGGCCATCTCTTACACTACATGCTCATCTTTCTCTAGTAGAAACAAGAAAACCTTCTTTCTCAGCCTTCCTGGAAGCACCAGCACAAATGAACACCTGCACAGACTGTGATGAGATATGAGGAAGTGGGTAGTGTGTAGTGTAGTAGTGTAGTCGTGTAGTGGTAGTGTGAAGAATCCCTGTTTCAGTGAAGGTGGCAACTTCATACAGACATATGTAGATGAGGTGTCAAGCTTGACCAGGAGCTTCAGCCCCAGGGTCAAGTGCAGAATATGAACACTGTGCAAGCTACCATGTGGGTGACCATCAGTAGCAGCCATGGAGCTCTTGCTAGAACACCCTCAAAATGCATTTGGGGATTCTGGCTGCATAATTTAAGAGCCTGACTCTCTGGGCCTTCCAGAAATTCTGCAATCTACCTGATATCCTTTCCTACAATCCTATTTTCCTCATAAATCAGAACCTTATTCTATAGTTTGCAACTAAGAAAATCTATTGAAACATTCAGCAATAACACATTGTAAAAATATTAAAATCAAAAGCACTAGCTATTTCAACTTTTCAGCACACACACACACTAAAAAAGAAAGGCCAGGAGATGAACCAAGTAACAACAAATAAATTATTACTGTCCTCTTTATAATCACTTGTCATTCTGGAATAGAAAACAATTACAGGCATAAAAGAATTTTCTTTGAATTTTATTGTCAGCTATGTAGGAATTACTCAAATAAAGAGTATTGTGCCACTTCAATACACAGAATAACTTCCATAAGCATGAAGAATACGAACCTATAAAGAAGAAATACAGGGCTGTAGCAAAAGGTCAGTGAAGAAAGAAAGAAGACATAATGTAGGTAGAGCAAACTCTTATGTTGTGAAAATTATTGAGTGATTGAGCAAATAAAAAAGCAATGAAACAGTGCCCTGTTAGGTCAGCTGGCGTATTTGTTATTGATGCTGCAAAGGTCTTACTTCACCCAGAAGTATAAATATTTCACAAGGTCAGGACTTTTTACCTTTGATTTAGTTGGGATAAAACTGATTATTTAAGACACAAACAAAAACAAAAAATTTCAAAACAGAAATCTATTTTTAAAAATCAAAGAGGTTAGCAAGAGCAGGCAGAGTGGACGGGAATCTGAGATGGCAGAAAGATTTCAAAATCAATAAGATAAAAAGGGATTTTTTTTTTAACCGTTAAATAACACTCGAGTTAAGTTCAATTTGAACGAAGACAAAGACAAAAAGTCAGTTTCAGAACCCCTTGTCAATCATTAATTCACTCATCAAACATTTATGCAACACTGAGTATTCCCCTGGCATAATTCAAAGCTCTATGTTTTAAGGACAAGTAAATGTCTTTCTACCCTCAAATAGTTCAGGTTAAGGGAGAAGACAGAAAAGCCCATCAGTGAATTTAGAGACACACGTAAAACATTATAGCAGGGGGAAGCACTGGATGCCATGGGGGTCCTAGGGCTACGGAAGACTGGAGGAGACCAGCTAGGTGATGAATAGACTGGGAAGGAGAACTACAAAGGGCTGGTGTGAAAAAAAAAATTCCTATCAAAGTTAATTAAATTAAGAAGAGGAAAGCACTAGGTGTACTGTTATTTTATCATTTGTTACCACTTTTGGCCATTATTTTCTAAGAATTGTTTGATATAGCAATGATTTCACTTAAAATTCATGGTTAGAAAAAACATAAAATTAATTTGTTCCAACAACCACCCACCTGTTTACTCTCTCAGTATATGTATATTAAGCACCCATGATATGCCAGACACCCTTCTAGAGCTGCAGATTCTGAACAATACAGACAAATACTGTAACCTCTTGGAGCTTACATTCTGATGGGGGAATATATCAGTACAGTTACTCATATACATCAGGCAGTGACTATTTATTTGGCTGTTGTAGTACTAGTGATAGTCAAGTTTTAGAGTTTGTGTAAATCATACACCTAATCTTTTTAAGCTTTTGATCTGGAAACTTTCTTCCCCTTTCCAATGCTTAACTTTTCTTCTCATCCTTTAGTTTTTGGCTTGTCCAACAAACATTATTGTATCTACCTCTAGTTCTTCTTGGAGTTTTGTGCATTTCTTCTCTGAAATATTTAGCACATTAGCAATTATTTGTGTCTTCTTTTCTGGTGGAATATAAATTTCAGAGGAAAAGGGGTTTGCCTGTCTTATTCACCTCTTTATTCTCAGCCACGAGTATAGCCTTGGCATATAATTGGTGGATTATTTGTTATATTAGCGAAAGGAGTAATTACATTTTCCTTTCAAATTCTAAATTTTCAGTCTTCCGGGGGAAGGCTTTTGGTCTCTAATGAGTGTGTGACTGCATGAGCTGTGGCTTTCGTATTTGTCCTTTGCTCTTCAGCAAGTTCTTCTGTCCTTCATAGGAATCCAAGCTAGAGTGCTTGGTGTATTCGGGAGTAAGTTTAGACTTAAATGGAAATGTATTTGTTAATGATTAATTTATCTGCAGTGAACTAATGGTGAAAATAGAAGTTTTCCTATTTCTCAACTCAAATATTTCTAGTTCAATAATGTTTTAAGTCACTTTCTAAGTAATAATCTTTTTTATATCATCTTGTAAATTTTTTTCTTCCTTTATGAGGAAAAAATAAAATGATCTATATTCTACTTATGTTAGATAATAAAGAGTTCATTTTGAATTTATAATATACAGGGGGGTGAGACTACTCTAGGAACAATAAGTAACAAAGAAACACAACTGTGTGCATGTGTCTTAAGGCAGACATCCATGGTCTTTGTAGCTCCTTAGACTCTTAAAAGTTAGTAAAGATCTCCAAAAGTTGTTTTTCAAAGTGAGGATTATAGTCACTGATATTTATTATATTTGAAATTAAAACTGAGAAAACTTTAAGACATTTATTTATTGATTCATTAGAAAATAGTAACATTCATTATATGTATATGTAAACATAAAACATTATTATCAAAATAGTTTTAATCTTATTAATCAACTGAGCAAGTATCACTGTTTCACAGTGTCAACTTGTTCTAGAATGTAAAGAAGCATAATTAAGGACAAAACTTACACATGGAATTTGATTTGTCTTCATCCATAATACCAGAAACTGAAAAAAGCCATGAGATATGTTAAATTTTTCATAAAGCTTGATCAATTTCTAGGTTCTTCATTTCTTACTTTACTAGTTACCACTATTTACCAGTTAATGTCTTCACCTACAATATGAAAGGCTAATCTTTACCTTCAGATTTTTGTACACTTGTTCAAGAGTCATAATTTTTTAGTTTTATCTTTTAAAAAATTTTCCTTTAATAGTCCTTAAAAATAATACTGTAAAAAGTATTTAGAGATGTGGTAGGATATGTATGACATAATAAGTTCCAAAGTGGGTTACAAAATAGTATTTATATTAGGATATCAGTTTTAAGTATTACCTGCAAAATAAACATATGTGCATTTCTTCATTTGGTTGGTTTGTGATTATATACATATATTCATACACACACATATGTAAATAATAAATAATATTGTATTTTATATGCATTTGCTAGCCACAGTGCAAACTTCTGTTTATCTCTAAAGCCTTACATCTTGTGATTTTTCTACTCTGGAAGAATTCTCCATCACACTAATTCTTTGTAGGGCAGCTCCCTTCTTTAGGCCATCATGAAGCATAGAATGTTTTCCTTAACTTCTCAAATATCCTTACGTATTCAATTTCCGTGTAGAAAATTTTATTCCTGTTTCAGGAGTGGTGGAAGGTGGCTGCATTGTCGCACGGCACAGAAACTAAAACTGAATATAAATCATGCCTGTCTATGAAATATCTTGGCCATTGCCATCAAAAGAAATCTCTAACTTGCCATGTTTTCTCTGCAGCCTGGGCAATTCCCACCATATTGTTACTCTTTTTCTCTCCCTCTATTTTCTCATCACTGAGCTCCAAATACCCTCTTTCTGAAACAGATCTCAAAGCCTGTTTTACCTTATAACCTTTGTCTTTTCCTGGCCCATTTTATTCACGCCTTGGGAACTTCTTTCACAGCCCCAAGGATCCTCAGTGAATCCTGTTGCTGCTGATGACAAGTAATGTGTATTGAAATTTTATTATGGGCCACGTACTGGCTAAAAGAGATTGTTTCACCTAATTTAAAATCCATTCGAAGACAGGGAAAATAATAGTTTGTGCATTTTACAGATGAGGCCAAATATTTGTTAATGTGTCCAAAGGTACAAAGGCAGTGAGATCAATGGCTTGGGATTTGCGCTCACATAGTATGATTCAAAAGCCCAACAACAAGTTAATTTTTTTTAAGATTTTTTATACATTTATCTGACAAACAGAGATCACAAGTAGGCAGAGAGGCAGGCAGAGAGAGAGGAGGAAGCAGACTCTCAGCAGAGCAGAGAGCCCGATGTGGGGCTCGATCCCAGGACCCTGGGACCATGACCTGAGCCGAAGGCAGAGGCTCAACCCACTGAGCCACCCAGGCGCCCCAACAAGTTATTTTTTAAAAGAAAGAAATCCCCCCCCCTCCACCGCCTCAGGGCTGTCCTGTCATCAGTTTTTAAAATTTCATTTTTTCTTCCATATTACATATTTTTGCATGTATATTTGGAAATAATAAAAACACTTCTAACAGAAGACAGTGGTGATAAACATTTATTATTTTCCCTCCTCTATATTTTTAAAATTTTCCATAGTAAAACATATTGATTTTCCAATATAAGTAGAAGGAAACATCTTTCAAAACTAGATTAAAAGAATTTGACCGAAGTACTTTTGTTTCCAATAGTATATCTTGAGTGATGATATATTTGATGATATCAAATTATTTAGAAAAATCTTTGTCTACGTTCTGGCATCTTGAATATATTTTATCTAATAGTGTAAGAAAAATAGTTAAAAAATACCTCAAACTTTACTCAATTACTTACATCACAAAGTTGGAAAACAAAGTCAAAGTAATCAATTAATTGTTTGGCCAATACACTGAAATTCAAAATCCATAATCTACCATAGCCATTGTTAAAATGGTTCGGGACCTCCACATGTAAATGCCTTTTTTTTTTTTTTTTTAATCTCTGAGATCATTATACTATATCTTATTTTGTGGAACCTCAAACACTGTTTAGTGTTCAGCTTAAGTTTTTTCCCCTTCCATGGAAAGACAAATTATTTTAAACTGAAAGAAATACCTTTAACAAATACATGTACTTTGCAACTTGACCTAAAGGAGAGAAGAAAGGTTGCGGTGTCTGTGGTGTAAAATCTGGAAACTCTTGCTTCCCATGGTCGTGACAAAGAGTACAGTAGAATCACTATTGTCCTCTTCTCCCATTCTGGATGCCACAGCACAACCAGGCAGCACCTGTACCCTCCTCCCTCAGTGTGCAAATGTTACTCTCCTGTCTGTTAGTTTGTGTTTTCACATTTCCATATCAGTGGCTCAGAGCCTGTATTTATGATACCATTTCCCTTTTAAATTACAGATACTAACACAATGCTGTTTTGAGGCTTATCCAAACTGATAAAGAAATACAGCATATACAGAGCCTGAAATTGAATAAATATTATTCAGATGAATTTAATTATTCAGATAATTCTTATTGTGCATCTCTCGATGAAACTAAAATCTACTAATGATAATCAAATGCAGTTTTAAATCAAGGAGCCAAGGGCTTGTTTGTGGATTATATCTATTCATATAATTTTTTTTTTTACATAAGCTATTACCCCGGATAATTGAGACCTAAATAGATGCTTTTAGAGGCCTATATTCGCAATACTTTTGTTTTATTATTTTAATCTACCAGGAAACTAAAAGAAACATCATAAAAAATAATAGCATCATGAATGTGGGTGTTGCAAGCCTGCCCCAGATCAGAAGTCTGGAAGGGAATGATAATAGTCTAAAAACTTAGATGAGTAGCAAGAACTTGTCCAGGAGTGTAAAAGGGTCGCACAGAGGGCCGAGAGAGAACCTAGTTGCCACGATAGATGTTGCCCAGAGATGCTCATGTTCTCAGTGATGACACTGACTGCTCACCCCTCTTAGGAAAGCAACTCCATTAGATATGAGACTGCGCTGATGCTAAGTTGGATTTATTTAGTAAGAAATGAAATTCTATGGGCCATATGGGAAAAACTACCAGAAAAAAAGAATTGATCTCTAACTGAGATTCAGAAAATGACAGCAGAGGAAATGCCTCCACAAATTAGCAGCTCTGAGGAAACATCTCTCCTGGGGCCTTCCTGAGACTGAATCAGTGGTGAGGAAAATGCCCACTTGAATTGTGGGGAAGAAAAACAAACAAATCTGAGAGAGTGAGGGAGTGAGAGAACAGGGGAGATGGAGGGAGTGAGGGAGGGAGAGAGAGAGAGGACTGCAGTGAAGGACGACAAAAAAATGTGTGCTTTGGAGTTCTTTTCTTTGCTCCTGTTGCAGTAACGATGTTAGAATGGGCTTGAGATACCATTAGTATCTTCTGAAATGGAAAACAAAGTAATTTAAACATTTGAAGGGTCAGAAACATAACACAAGTGTGCTCATAAGAAAATCCCTCTGCAACAATTTTTATTTGAAAAATCATCTGATCTGAAAAATTTAAAAAAAAAACAAAACACTTTTATGTCTCTAGTGAGCCCATAAGTATCCTGATTATTTAAAAAATTACTTAGGCCTTTGAATTGCATGGATATACTTTAAAAGATAGAAGAGCATACGTTAGACATAAAGTGAAGCACATTATTTTCTGACTCAGAATGGAAATTAATTTAATTTTTTCACAAGATATGTTTTTCCCAACTACCAATGGTTAATTAATATTTATTTTATGTTTTCTAATAATTTCAATAATATTTAAATTTCAGTAATGTATAATGCTTTTACACATTCTCTTATTTAACTAGATGAATATACTTTTCAATATAAGTAAATGATCTTTTGATAATAATTATTTATCCATCTTAAAAAACATGAAAATATATCTGACTGCAGGCATTGAGTTATATTGCAGAATGAAAAAGGAAATAATTACTTTTACCCCCTCTCCTGACCCTATAAATTATAAATACCACCATATTTATGACAGGCAGATTATCAGTTGTGAAGTAATCTGCACCAGTAGCCATGACCCTCTAGCCTTTGGACTCTATAGGCAACTCTTTGATAATAATTGCATTAATTGTTCTAATAAACAATTCTTTAATATCATCTAATATGTAATTGCCAGAAATTAACTTAAAATAACATTTATTGGTAAGCTTTCATTATCTTGCAAGAGTAGTCTTCAAAAATAATCATATTTCCTTTAGGCTCAATAGAAGGATAATTAACCTGTTTTCTCGTGAACATTCCCAGGAGTTTCTCCAGAAATAGAATTTTAATCTAGATTCTTAGTTTCTGTTTGTTCACGTGTTCAAAGGACTTGTGAACTTGGGGGTGTGTGTATGTGTGCAAACTTTTATTCTCTCTTCAGAAATCACCCTGATACTGTCCTTACGGTAACATTTATTCTCAAAATCGGGCTAGCATGCCTTTATCCTATCTATGAAATGAACATTTACTCTCAAGATACTCGTATTTCTGGGGCACCTGGGTGGCTCAGTGGGTTAAAGCTTCTGCCTTCGGCTCAGGTCATGATCTCAGGGTCCTGGGATCAAGCCCCGCATCGGGCTCTCTGCTCAGCGGGGAGCCTGCTTCCTCCTCTCTCTCTGCCTGCTTCTCTGCCTGCTTGTGATCTCTGTCTGTCAAATAAATTAAAAAAAAAAAAAAAGATACTCGTATTTCTTCCTCCTTCACAAAGTAAACCTCTCCTTTCCATCCCAAGACACAAAGCCATTCGTGGGACATAGATTCTGACAAAGGCAGGAGGAATCTCTCTGATATATTCTAAAAGATTGAAGCAAATGAACTTCAGAAAAAAATGCCATCTTCATAAACTGTGACGTGAGTCTATGCTTGTAAGAAAAAATTGTATCTATAATGTATTATGCAGTCTACAGAGATTGTCCCCTCTGAATTGTTTGTCTAGACTAAGAAAACTAAGATGGATATTAAAAATCAAGTTCCATTTGGAAATCTGTATAACTCATGATCTATAATAAGGCTCAATTTTTGTGCTGGACACTATGAAGTTTGCTAATAAATAAAGAACATCCCTAGGGAGTTTACAGTAAATGATTGGGAGATGAGCAACTGCATTAATAATGGAATAAAATAAGATTGATATAGAGAAAGTGGAAGCATCTTGTTCTATTTGTGGAGCAGAGCCTCAGAAATTCTTCCTAGAAAAGAAGGCACTTGAGGTATCTCTTAAAAATAAGGAGTTACCTAGATTGCCAAGATTGGCAGGAGGGGAAGAACATGACAATGAGAGTGGATCTCTTGAGTTTAAAAAAAGATCTTGGTTTATAAGAATTGACTTTTATTTATGAAATGTAAATGAGTTTGGTTTGCCTGAAGCATAGGTTGTAAAGGAATGAGAGGAAAGCAAAATACTGTAAAATCTGAAGAAGTTAGCATTAAGCAGGTGACAGCTCCTGGAGTGTCCTGTATACAGCTGCAAAGAGTCTAGACTGTCCTGAACAATGAATGTCAGCAAATATTTTTATTCAGGAGAAGAAATTGTTAAGTTTATATTTCAGATGGAGCTTTTGTCTGCCTTGTAGAATATGAATTGGAAAAGGGGGTGATACTTGCAAGGAGACCTGATGAGAGCTGATGGGTGTCTAATTTATAGCAGAAGACATGAATGTAGAGAGGAGGATTCAGAGTTTAAGGAAATAGAATTTATAGGACTTGGTGATTGATTGCTTGTGGGTTTAAGGGAAAGGTGGCTTTTTAAGTTATATCCTTTAAATAGAATTTAGATGACTAAGTGAATAATGGTAAATATTTGGGGGAACGTAATGATATCCTTTTGTTCTTTTTGTGTCTGAGGTGTTTTGAGGCTTTTTACAAATAGCTCCTATACTCTTAGGTATAAAAGTCCAGAGTTTAGATGACCAATTTGCACAATAAATATAGATTTGTTTAATAAGCATTTATTGAGCACCTATTATGCAGCAGGTAGTGTTCTGGGGGTGCAACAGTGGGCAAACTTCCCTCAAGGAACATTTGCTCTATTGCATTAGACTAGATATTGTGGTCAACAGCAGAAGTTGTCCTAATAGGAATGGGTGATCATTTTTTTGAAAGGTAAAAAGAGGAAAGGGAAAGGAACAAAGAGAGAAAGAGAAAGGGAAAGAGAAGTGATAAGCAGAGAAAAAGTGCAAATAGAATCTCAGTGAATATTAACCTTAATTTGCATTATAAGAAGAAAAATGTAAAAATGAATGCAAATATTTAGATAAATTAAAAAAAAAACTAGAATTTTAAACTAGAAACTGGGATCCTAGAAACCAAGAAAGGAGAAAAGCCAAGAATGATAACCAAAAAATGTTAAATTTTAAGCAAATCCAAGTAATATGAAAGATAAAAATAATCTGTTAGAATTTATTATTTTTTTAAGATTTCACTTATTTATTTTTCACACAGAGAAAGAGACAGCAAGGGAGGGAATATAAGCAGGGGGGAATGGAAGAGGGAGAAGCAGGCTTCTGGCTGGGAAGGGAGCCTGATGTGGGGCTCCATATGGGGCTCGATGTGGGGTTTGATCCCATGACCCTGAGCTGAAGGCAGATGCTTAACGACTGAGTCACCCAGGTGCCCAAATCTGTTAGAATTTAGCAGGCCCACAAGTAACCTTTTAGAGAGGAATTTCAGTGAAATAATAGAGGGAGAAGAAGCTTGATAGCTGAAGGGAAAGAAATAACTGAAATGTGAGAGCTCCCATTTCAAAATAAAGGCAGCACGCATTCTCTTTTTAGCGAGAATTTTAGCAGTGGAAGAATGAAATAAGTATTGCAGAGACAAAGGAGTTTTATTTTTAAATTTGCAAAGATGAACATTTTGTTTTATGTGTAAAAGCAGTGACAATGGACAAAGGGAGAAGAGTTAAAGATACCAGAACATAAGGACTGATGAATGGTGATCTATTTTATGAGTAAAGGAGTCAAAGCAGGAAGTTTTTCTTTAAAAGCACAATTTGAGGGAAAACATGAGAAAAGGGATCACTTTTTCCAACAGGAGGAAATGGAGTGACAATAGATGATGATAGATATAGATAGATGATGATGATAATAGATAGATAGATAGATAATAGATAGATTAGATAGATATAGATAGATGATAGAAAGATAGATGATAGATTGATGATAGATACATAGATAGGTAGATGATAGATTAGATAGATAGATAGATAGATAGATAGATAGATAGATAATGGGTAGAAGAGAGAGAGAGACAGAGGGAGGGAGAGGGAGAAAGTTATCTTTAACACCCTAAATCAAAATTCTACATTTTAAATTATTTATATAGAAAGAAGGTAGACTTGTTTCCAGGTTAAGAAAATAATATCCCCACTTGCCTTCACTAGTTAAAATTCACCCTCTTTCTAAATGTTTATTTGTTGTAGGATCCTCTTGATTGCTAAAAAGATTAGCTGTTATAACCCTCTTAAATTGAATGACCTAGCAAGCAGCACATTATATCGGTCAATTGCACATGACTGTAAGGGTGACTGCATTTAATACACTAGCATAATTGCAAATCTGCTCTTAATAAATTATTTCCAACATCCTTTCTACTAAATTACTTTATGCTTGTTTTAAAAAAATCAAGCAAGTTTTACCAGTAAGACAGCTCTCTTGCTATATCTTAAATAGTGTCTTTTTTTAAACACAATTTATATTCATCAGGACAGTAGGAATCTTTATAACTCTACCAGGTTAACTAAAAGGCATCTCAAATTCATATGCCATAAACAAAATTGTTGGTAATCTCTCTATCTTCTATTTATCTCAGAAAGTAGCTCCATGATAGACCTTGTTGCTAAGCCTCAAAATAAACAGATCTTGTAATAATTCTTAACCCCTTTCTTTTCCCACATTTATATAAATTCATCAGGAAATCCTGCATCCAATAGCTTCCCACAAGTTTCAATACTTTGAGTAAAGGCCAAGCCACCATTGACTTTTGCTTAGACTGCAATAGCTTCCTTACCTCATCCTTCCAATCTTGACCCCAATAATGATTCACCTTTTGGCTGATATTCTTCTTAGAACGTATGTTGTATCACATTCCTCCTTTCTTGAAACCCGCTAATGGATTCTCATAACATGAACAAAAACAAAAATAAATAAAACAAAACAAAACAAAAAAGAATACAATACTCTTTGAATAACATGGAAAGGTCCAGTAGGAACAGATGTTGGTTATCTCTTGGACATCAACTCCTACCTTCCTTCTTCTCCATGACTCACCACTGCACCTTCTAAGCCACCAAACATGCTTTCAAGATAGTGCCCTTCTAAACACAGTCTTTCTGCCTGGAACTGTCCTCCTCTACTTCATTGACTTACACTCAGTTATCATCTATTCATGGACACTTTTCCTGGCAAGCTTTAAAAAATAACTTCCCATTAACTTCTTTCCTTTTCACCTAGCTGCAGTTTCTCTTTAAAGCATCTGTCTCCAATGGACACTCTTCCCCTCATTAATATATAAGGTCAATTAAGGCAGGTGTTCTATTAGTTTTTTTAACTGCTCAATTCCCTAGTATGCACAAATGGTAGTTACTCAATATTTGCTGAATGGATGAATAAATGAATGAAATAATTTCATTTTCTGTTTGGAAATCTGTTTGCTGATTTTCTTTTCTGGTCGATTTGAGCACATATTGCAGAGACATTGTAGTATGGAAAGAGGCTCTAGCATTGAGATAGCTTGCTCACTGTATCTGTGATCACTGCTATCTGAAACTGGATTGGATTATTTTGAATAACTAAAAATGACCAGAAAGCTATGGGGTTTGCTTAAAATGTGATTAAATGATGTGGCAGCAAAATTAGAAAGAGGTCATTGAAGGCATACAAAATTGTGTCATAGATATACTGGGTTCAGACTGTTCAATATTTTACGTATTAATAGAAATATACTGGAATATTAATAGAAATATAATCCATAAACAGGCAATTTAATATATTTTATTTGTTTCTTAATATTATATCATCATATATTGAATATAATCTTATGTGAATATACAGTGAACCTTGCAGTGTACCTGCCTTTTATTTGTTTGTTTGTTGTTTTTATTAACAGCTTTTCAAAACCTGCTTCAATTCACAAAGATCATAGATAAATTGATCGGTTGCCTTCTGGACTTCTAAGTATAATTAGATTGTTTAAATTTTATGCATAATTTTGCTTCAAGTCTAATCCCAGTTATGCCACTTATAAATTTGTGACCAGGGGCAAGTTGTTTAGATTTTTCTCATCCATTAAATGGAATATTAACCTACTTATTCCATGGGTTGCTATGATGATAACATGAAATAATACATTTAAAGTGCTTGGAGGAATGCTTTGCAAAGAGTAATTCTTAAATTTTTATATCATTAACAACACTGTGTGGCAGGTGTTTGGATTATGTAAATATGGAGAAATGTTTCTCTGTCTGTTCTGGAATGAATGTTTATGTTCCCTCACAGTTCATATGTTGTAGGGCCATGGGGGAGGTAATCAGATCATGAGGTTGGAGGTCTCAGAAATAGGTTTAGTGGCCTTAATAGAAGAGGCCAGAGATCCACCCTGCTTTCTTTTCACCATCTGAGTATACAACAAGAAGTCCATAGTCTACATCCTTGAGGAGGAGGACCCTCACCAGAACCCAACCACATGGTAACCTGATCTTGGACTTTCAGCCTCCAAACTGTGAGAAATAAATTTCTGCTGTTTATAAACTACCCCATCTATTTTACTTTTTAGCCTAAACAAACTAAACCATTATTCTTTCATATAGAGAGGACACAGTTAAGTTTTTTTAAAGATCACACAGTTAATAAATGTCAGAGCCAGAATTATAACCTAAGTAGATTCACTCTAGAGTCCACATTCTTGGTTTCTATGACACCTCTAGAGAGGCAGCGGGAAATATGATTTGATTTTGAAATATGTGTATTTTTCCCTGAAAATAGTCTAAGGAATAATTGATTGCTGAGAAATATACAGAGTATAGGAAAATGGGGAAAAAAAATAAATAAAAAGCACTGAATGTGTGCAAATTAACCATTTGGAAAACAGAAACCAGATTCACTTTGGCTATAAATAATTTCTACATCTAAATGATATTTAAATAAAATTTTAGGGAATTCCATCTTTAAAATCAGATTTGGTAAAAATTTACTAAGATTGAGATTTTTCTGGAATTATGAATCTGATTCAATCTTGAGGTCCACAGTGAGAATTACTTTTAAAAATATTTTAAGAATATCTGCCAATATTACTACCACTATGTTTCATCAAGTGCCACTGAGTTCTGCCCTGGGCCCAGTGCTGACTAATGTTGAATGACAAGCCCACAGAAAACACATATTTACCAGAATTGCAGATCGAACAAGCTAGAAAGGAGAAATAACATCAGCAACTAAAAACCGTGATTAAAATTATTTGAGAAAGGTTTTCTTGTGTAAAATTGAGATAATATAATTTAATGAGAATATATTGAAAATGTTGCCTTTAAAGTCAAAGCATTGATTATATAGTAGAAGATTAAGGATCCCTGACATAAAGTTTGTTCACAAGAAAGTGTTCTGACATTTTATCTGAACTTAAGCAAAGTGTGTTACGTCATACATTCTCCATAGGCTTCCCTCCCTTTTCAAAGATGATTGTGATCAATAATTGTATGTGTCATCTTGACTGAGCCATGAGGTATTGAAATATTTGGGTAAACCTTATTTATGGCTGTGTTTGTGAGGGTGTTTCTGAATGAGATTAACATTTCAATTGGTAGACTGAGTAAAGGGATCCTTCTCTGAGAAAAATGGGCCCGCAAAGGTGTCTCAGGCTCTCACAAAGCAACAAAGAAATGTCTTTACCTCATCATCACATCTCCTTGTTACAATAAAGAAAACAACCCTTCCTCAATCAGAAGCTAATCTCTTCTCTTTGTGCTCCAGGGATAATCTCCTCTCAAGAGTGCTCTTGTTTCTTTTTTTTCCAGCATCATAAATATCTCTTTCTCCATTGCTTATAACCTCATCACCATGCAAATTTCCTTTGATACATTCCAGTAGATAACAATTGCAACAACAAAGCATGCTTCATTTACTGCCTTTTATCAATTTTACTTCATGGCCCAACACTGACAGGTATTTTTCTAAACATTATAGTCACACCTCCTTGAACCTATGTGTTCTAATATAGATTCTTTCTCCCAGTAACTCAAAAAAGAGGTCCTTTCAAAGCTTCCAAAGACCTTCATATTGCCAAAGTTATTTTTAAATTGGTGTTTTCAATATGTTCAGACTTTCGGGAGCATTATATATAGCTCACAATGACTTCTTTTCATGAAACATACTCTCAAGTTTCCAGAACACACTACTCTTTTTGTTGTCCTTTTACCAGTTCTCTATCTCCTTAGCAGGTTCCTCATCTCTTGCACCCTAAATATTGCCAACACTCAGTAATGAGACTTTTTCTCTCCATTCTCTGCCGTTTTTCCCTTTATAATAAATACCTTCATTTCTAGGGATTTAAGTAATATCTATATTATACATGTTCTTTTTAGTTACAAATAACAGAGCCTCTATGTTGTATTAGTTTAAATAATAAGGTATAGTTGAGTAAATCAATGAAGTCAGGAAGTTTTGTTCTGTAAGTGGCATTGGTTTTTGGTCTTTATTTTGTAGTTACAAAATGGCAGCCACACCTTGAATCATTCTATTTTTATACAGTAGCATCTGAGTTGAAAGCAAGTGGAAAGGCTGGAAAAAAAAAAAATGTTTTCCTGATGTTTTCAGGTAGCAGGAAGGATAACACTGACACAGCTTTCAGATATACTTGTTGTGTTTTATTTGGCAGAAGTGGGTCACATGCTCACTCATAGACCAGTAATGAAAAGTCATTGTGGGAAAGTTTGCTATAATGTGGAAAAGTTTACTGTAATTTAATTAAAATAAAACTAATTCATCCCCTGGTCTTGAATCAGTTCCTATATAAATGTGGAGTTCTATTAGTTGTGCACTCTATATCATTCTCTTTTTCTCTCTCTCTTTCTTTAACAAGTAGAATTTTTTTTTTCTTTTCATCTATCAAGAACCCTAGATCTATAGAAAAGTAAACCCAGCCCTCAGTCTCCAAGGGAAATTATGGATGATTTTTTTTTTCATCAATTAGAGGGAAGAGAAAATTTTCTGAAGGGCTTTTGGGAATGATTTTGAATCTCTCAAAAAAGGGTGTGCTAAAAAGGAATCTACTCCATGCTGCTGTTTTTCATGTTTAAACATGACATGGTGTTTAGAGCTGTTATAGTGAACTTGCAACAGTGAGAGGAAGATTAAATTCACACACATACCTACACACAAACACACAGAATCCTAATATTGTTGAGTCCCTGAACCAATGTTTTTACTTTTAGCCTGATCATATCAAGACTTTATCTTCAGAATTCTTACTAGATAAGAACATTAATTCCTACTATTTAAGTCACTATTTGTCAGACATTTTGTTGCTTACAAGGATGGTATAACTAGTGCTGTGTTCTTTTTAATCTAACTTCCCAGACCTCTATGAATTCTCACATCTTTGGCACAAGACACAATGTGTTAAATAATTAATGAGTAAAAGAACTCAATCTCTGTTAACAAAATTCTTTCTTGAGATCTGCAATTGGATGTTCCAAATCAAATATATTGTGGGCAAAGCTGGACTTCCATTTTTTTTTTCTTTTTTGATTTTTATTTATTTATGAGAGAGAGAGAGAGAGCAGAGCAGAAGAGAGAGCACAAGCTGGGGGTTGGGGGAGAAGGGCAGAGGGAGAGGGAGAAGCAGGCTCCCCACTGAACAGGGAAACCAATGCTGGGCTCCATCCCAGGACCTGGGACCATACCTGGGCCCAAGGCAGATGCTTAATGACTGAGTCATCCAAGTGCTCCAAAGTTGGACTTTTCATTTCCCCCTGTCTAGAATTCATTTCTTCCTTCATAATTTTTAACCAATGGGAGAGCATGCACTGTGTTCATGTTCTCCAGAGAAACTGAATCTATAGGTTGTTCATAAAGAGATTATAAGGAATTAACTCATGTGATTGCAGAGGGTGAGAAATCCCATGATCAGGTCCAGTCCAAGTCTGAAGTCCAGGGATTCAGGAGAACTGGTGGTATAAGTTTTAGTCTAAGTCCAAGTCTGAAGGCAGGAGAAGACCAATGTCCCTGATCAAATATAGGCAGAGAGAGAAAACAAATTGTCTGTGCCTCAGCCTTTTCTATTCTCTTCATGCCTTTGGTGAGTTATATAATTCCTATCCACATTGGGAAGGGCAATTAGTCCTCTCTGTGGGGAAGCTCACAACATGTCAGCTGGCTTCCCTCAGAGCAAGCTAGTGTGTGACTAAAAGTGAAAAGCAAAATAGAAGCCATAGGCTTTTTGTAGTGTAATCTAGAAAATGGAATTCTATCACTGTTGATACAACCTGTTCTTAGGAAATGAGTCTCTAGGTCTAGCTCATACTCATGGAAGGAGATTACACAAAAGCATGAATATTAGGAGATAAGGATCTTTTGGGGAGCTCTTAAAGGCTTCTATACCACACATAGTATTTCAGAGTTCTAAATTCTGTCAGTATGCTGTGACTGATGCTTTTTATCCTTCAGAATGTAAGACCTATGAACATATATTCAAATGCTTGTATACTATCATATCTCCAGATTCCTGACTATTGTAGTCCATATTAGGCAATTGTGGTAGACCAAATAATGTCCCCCACCCTTGCAAAGATGTCTATATCTTAATTCCCTGAACCTGTGAATATGTTATCCAAAATTGTAAAAAGAGATTTTACAAATGTGAATATAGTAAAGATTTTAAGATGGGAATTTACCTTGGATTATCCAGATGGATCCAATGTAATCACAGGTCATTGTTAGAGGGAGGCAGGAGGATCAGAGTGAATAGGAAATGTGATGATAAAGCAACATGTTGGGATAGTTCAAGGAAAAGGCCACTAGCCAAGGAATGCAGACAGCTTCTAGAAGTTGAAAAAGATATCACTATAATTATAACAATTATACCTATACTTAAGTATAGTCATAAAATACTGTACAGTAGTTGAGATAACAAAAATAATTAACCTGAAAAAACAAGCACATTAGCTACTGTACTATTGTCATCAAATACTTATCAAAGCATGAGTTAAAATCTGAGTTTTGAGCTTTCTAATGAATAAATGATACATATATAGATTTCAAAGTGCTTTCCAAATCTGAGTCTTTGATAGGATTGTTAGATCAAAAGTTTATAAATTAAATATTTCTATTTATATACTACCTTTTAAAATTATATGTATTGGTGTCACCTGAACATGTATCTAAATTTAAAACATATGCACACATTCTAGAGAATTATGTACCATAAACAAATCAATTCAATGAAGTATGTTTCAGTAATTGAATTCTTAGAGAAAGTTAAAACATCTTTTAGCATTTCCTATTATAATTCACTAGGGATTAAGACAGATTGAGTGAAGTAAATGTTTAAATTGCATCCATATGCAAATGTAATTTAATACATTTTAGAAAACATGCCAAATATACTTCTGCAACTTTAGATAGATTCACTAAAGTTCTTGAGATACACTTTTCCCATATTGCTCTTGTAATTTCATCTAATGGACTGTGATGACTATTTTCCATGTTTAGATCTCTATATTATAGGCATACCTCAAAGATATTGTAGGTTTGGCTCCAGACCACCACAAACAAGTAATATTGCAATAAAGGAGTGAAATGAATTTTTTGGTTTCCCAGTGGATATAAAAGTTGTGTTTACACCATACTGTAGTCTATTACATGTACAATAGAATTGACTAAAAAATGTACATACCTTAATAAAAATATTTTATTGCTACAAAGTGCTAACTATTATCTGAGCTTTCAGTGAGTTGTAATCTTCTGCTGATACAAAATCTTGTCTCAATGTTGGTGGCTGCTGTCTGATCAAGGTGGTGGTTCCTGGCAGTTGGGGTGATTATGACAATTTCTTCCTTTCTTTCTTTCTTTCTTTTTTTTTTCTTTTGAAACTCCTTTATGATTGTGGCAATTTCTTAAGACATCAAAGAAATTTGCCACATTGACTGACTCTTCTTTTCATGAATGATTTCTCTGTAGCCTGTGATGCTTTTTGATAGCATTTTACCCACAGTAACCTTTCAGAACAGGAGTAAATCTTCTCAAATTTGCCACTGCTTTATCAGCCATGTTTATGTAATATTACAATTTTTTGTTACCATTTCAATCATTTTCACCGGGGTCAATTTCATCTCAAGAAACCACTTTCTTTTTGCTTGCTCATAAAAAGCAACTTCTCATGTGTTCAAGTTTTATGAAGAGATTGCCACAGTTCAGTCCCATCTTCAGGCTCCACTTTTAATTCTAGTTCTCTTGCTGTTCCCAACACATCTGTAGGTACTTCCTCTGCTAGTCTTGAGCTCCTCTAAGTCATCCATGAGGCTTGGAATCCACCTCTCCTACACTCTAGCCAATGTTGGTATTTTGACCTCTTACTAAAGAACCATGAATGGCATCTAAAGATAAACTCTTTCTAGAAGTTTTTTAATTCATTTTGCCCAGATCCATCAGAAGAATTAATTCCTCACAAGAGAATCAACCTGGTCTTTAAACTTTGAAGCCAGACATTGACTTCTCTGCTCTAGCTATGAAAATCCTAGCTGGCATCTTCTTCCAATAGAAGGCTGTGTCATCTAAATTGAAAATCTGTTGTTTAGTGTAGCCACCTTCATTAGCTAGATCTTCTGGGTAACTTGATGCAGGTTCTACACCAGCACTTGCTGCTTCACGCGTACTTTTATGTTATAGAGTTGGCTGCTTTCCTTAAACCTCATTAATCAACCTCTACTGACTTCCAGCTTTTCTTCTGCAACTTCCTCACCTCTCTCAGCCTTCATAGAACTGAAGAGACTTAGGACCTTACTCTGGATTAGGCTTTTGTTTAAGGTAATATTGTGGTTGGTTTGATCTTTTGTCCAGACCAACAAAACCTTCTCCATATCAGCAATAAGGCTGCTTTGTTTTCTTATCATTCATGTGTTCACTGGAGTAGCACTTTTAATTTCCTTTAGGAACTTTTCCTTTGCATTCACAACTTCACTAACTGGTGCTAGAGGTCTAGCTTTCAAACTATCTTGGCTTTCAACATGCCTTCTCTATTAAATCATTTCTAGCTTTTGGTTTAAAGTGAGAGACATGTGATTCTTCCTTTCACTTGAAATTTAGAAGACATTGTTATGTTATTAATTGGACTGATTTCAACTTTGTTGTGTCTCAGGGAATAGTGATGCCCAAGGAGAGGGAAAGACAGGGGAACAGCTATGGTGGAGTGCTCAGAACACACACATATATTGATTAACTTTCCTGTCTTGTGTGGGCACAGGTTATAGCATCAGTAACATCACTGATCACAGATCACCATAGTAAATATGATAATAGTGAAAAAGTTTAAGATATTGTGAAAATTACCAAAATGTGACACAGACACATGAGGTGAGCAAGTGCTTTTGGAGAAATGGTACAGATAGACTTGTTTGACACAAGATCGTCACAAACCTCCAATTCGTAAAAAATTCAATGTCTGTGAAATGCAATAAAGTGAAGCATAATAAAATAATAAGGTATGCTTATAAAACACCAAGAATGACCTTAATGTAATATTAATTTTGTGGAATAATGATGTGTCAAAGTAGGTTCATCATTTGTAATAAATGTATCACTCTGATGGGGGATGCCCATACTAAAAACCTAGGGTTATGGACACTATATTTTCTTCTCAGTTTTGCTGTGTATCTACAAATTATCCAAAATACAAGTTTTGTTAACTTAAAAAAAAGAGAGAGAGAGAAAATATTCTCTACTCCAAAGAAGATATATTTTTTCAGCTTAATTCTTAGGGCATTATTCTTTCTTTTACTACTGTTGATGCCATTAGTAAATTTTTCCTTCATTATATTTAACAGGTATATACTTTGACACTATAATGCTTTGCACCACCTTAATTCACATATTTTTTTAAAAGCTGAATGAATTGAAACCTTGCTTCTTTATGCCATGCCTTTTAAATATCTTATGGAATTAGTTTCTGTTATACCTTTACCAAAACCTGAGACTTAAAACATTGGGCTTTGCTGGGTGTGGAGCCTAAATAATAATATTTTATTAGAGAAATACAGAGAAATAACTTTAGTTATTGCTTTTTTAGAGAGAGTGAGAGAAAGAGAAATGAGGTGGAGGGAGTTGAAGAATGAGACTCTTAAGCAGGCTCCACACCTAGTGTGGAGCACAACGCAGGGCACAGTCTCTCACCCCATGTGAAGGTAGTAAGAGCCAAGATGACTGATGACTTTAAAGACTTTTAACTGTCTTCCATTTTAAAAAATTTAGACCACTTTCTAGGTAATGCACATTCTCATTGAGGAAGAAATCTTCTTTAAAAAAATTATTTATTTATATGACAGAGAGCAAGAGAGAGACTCTTCAAGCAGGCTCCACACTGAGTACGGAGCCTGACACAGTGCTCAATCCCAGGACTTGGATGGAGATCTTGACCTGAGCAGAAATCAAGAGTTGGCTGCTTAATCGACTGAGCCACCTAGATGCCCCCAGAAATCCTCTTAATGTAATCAAGTTGAACCTTTTAGAATATCAGCCTTGGTTATTTTAAGAATCACTGATACAATCTTCTCTAAAATATTAGGAAAGATATTCTTAGAAATGTAGAAGCCTAGACTCCTGGTTGGAAAAAAAGTGTGGTCTTAAAAAATTAATTGGCACACATACGATCATTAATAAATGTTCCTTCTTGTTAGCAGTCACATTTGTGTAACTCACATTACTGGTAGTCACTGCCAAGCAGAAAATAATCAAGGAAAAGTGGAAAATAAAATCAATTTTATTGTTGAAAAAATGTATTAAAAATTTTTAATAGTTGAAAATGTAAAGTATAGTAAAAATTTTGAATTATTTTTAGCTATTTTTAAATATCTAGAAAGTTTATAAAACAGAAAATTTTGAAAAATAAGTTTAGTTTGGTTATGTTGACATGACTTTATGTTTAAATTGCACATAAGACAATCTATTTTTGAGCTGAACAGTGATACATACAAAACTTATCAGTGTCTTATAAAAACATATTCCAGATTGCAGCATTCATTGTAATCTTTACTTTTCTTCCATTTCACTTATTCATTATAATGTTAATTAATTTATCAATTTATTCACTTTTATAAATGTATTTCTTGGGTGAACTTATATGCTAGGGACTATATTAGTTTCACTCCTTTATGTTAATCATCATACCATAACTGCAGATCTTATATTCATATACATATATGCATATATATTAACAAAACAAGTGCTGATATAGACTGGTCATTATCTACCTCAGTGACTTTCAAGGGCACTTTTCTCACCACCACTACCACATTCCCACCCTCCAGGGAACATTTGACAATGTTGGGATCATTTTTCATTGTAATTTTTGGAGGGTTGGTAGAATATTGGTATAAATTGAATTGGTATAAATCAATTGGTATAAATTGAATAGAGGCCAGGGATATTGCTAAATATCATAGCACGCACTGGAAAGCGCCTCACAGCAAAGAATTGTCCAGCCCAAAATGTCAATAGTGCCAAGTCTGAAAACCCTTCACCTGCTTATTCATTTTCAAAATCATCACATACATTATGCAATAAATCTAAAGCATGTTTCCCTGGAAGATATATTTACGTTTTTTGTCCATCAGCCAATAGCAACAATTTATTAATAACTATTGAAGAACCTATTATCTTCAGATGTGAAAATTTGCAGAATGAAACACATTTTTTAAGTATAGTGGAAGAATATAGATTCATGCATGTATGTATACCTGTGTATTTATGTAAGTAGGTATGCATTTATTTATTGTAAATGTCAAAGATCATAGTCAATACAGCTGAGTTCACAGTGCAAACAATGGTTTGTCCTTTGAACCCTGATTGGTGCTGAAAATATGAAAATTTTGTCCCATAGCACTAAAGGATTGTTTGCTGAAGGAAACAACTTGGGAAAGTTATTGACTACTTCAGCCAGGAAGCCACGTATTATAACTAAATCACATGAGAAATTATGCATCTTTTAAAATTCTACAAGAGTATTATAATCTAACCTCAGCAATGCATTTCAACATCTAACAGACTTAGTTTATATTTTCAAAGCAATTCTAAGACCCAAAATACCTCATTTCTTAGTTTAATTATATTTTCTCTTGTTCTGTGCTCAGTGTAGAAGAAAAACAGCTGGTGTCTGTCCTCTAAAAAATCTCTCTTCACACTCTTGAGTTCTATTATTAAAAATACTTCAAATGTCTTTTCTTTAAAATCATTCACTTTCTCAAGGCCACATGGCAAGTTTGACATGTTCTATTTGTGAACATGCACAGCTAGAGTTAATACATAAGAAAGTCCCTCAGAAATTCAGCCACCTAATTTATCACTAAAGAGCTCTCTTCTTGATCAAACTGGTTCCTTTTATTAAAAGCTCTATTTTCCAAAATGGTATCATTTCCTAAGCCAAGAACATTTTCTGCAGATGTTTTTTTCCTGGTGAAATTGATACACTGTTTCCTATAATATACTTCTAGAAATAGTAAGTCCAGAAGTATAAACAATAAACCATAATAGAATATCAATGTAGTTTTCATCACGGTAGGTATAACACAAAACTGTAACAAATTCAAATATATAGAGGCAATTTAAATCAAATTGATTAGCATTTAGATATAATCAGTCATGGGCATGAAATGCGTTTTAATCAGGTAATGACTTCATTAAACATGGTTAATCACACACCACCTTGAACTCATTTTCTAAACATAGAATTAATTATTCAAATTATAGCAATTAAAACACACCAGTCAATGGCTGGATTCATTTTTAAAACTACCTAGGCAAGCTTGGCAAAAAACAAAAACAAAAACAAAAAAAAAACACAACAACAACAACAACAAAAAAAAACCTCCATCATTTGCAGGAGTTGGTGTACGCATTGAATACCTAATACAAGAAGACAGATTTTGAATCAAATAGTACTATAGGAATAAAATATAGACAACACTGGGTAGTTATTTCTCAACCAAATCATAGATTTAGGGAATGAAATAGGTCATAGAGAATATATTTGAATCTTGAAAAAAAAATTCACTTAGTGTTTTATATATAATACCATTCATTTTTCAAGTGTGGTATACTTGTTTGGTTTCTTTTTATCATAGGACAATATGCAATTCAGATAATGTAGAAATGCATTTTTTACTTCACAAAAAATCAATAGATATGTATAGAATGCCTACTCAATGCGTTATTTTATGATAAGTACACCAGATAAACAAAAGAAGTACAACCTACTTGAAAGATTGTAAATCCAGTTTGTGATGGTAGATATAAAGTGAGGAAAGCTACAAATAATATACACTAAACATAATCAATTAAAGAAGAGGTTTTGGGCTTTCTGTTTTGAGTCAGATACTTGGAAAACATTTAATTTGCAACTCAGCTGAAGAAATTAAATTGGATTCTGTTTCATTTTATTCTCCACATGGTTGTTCTTGACCACTCTGGCACTGAGTAGAAGTTTATTTCCTAGACTTTGTTCATTTATATATTCTGCATGGTCCAGCAAACATCTAGGAGATGCAATGGAGCATATTGTTTTAAATTTACCCTGTGTTTCAGGGTTTTTATTCACAGCAATTTAAAAACAATGCTTATTTTATGTAATACTTGCTTTTTTAAATTATTTGATGTACCATGTAATAATCCCACACTCAATTCAATATTTCAGCTGCTAATGGATATTATAATACTATGTACCTAGAATTCTTCAAGTTTTTCAAACACTAAAAAGGATTGGTATATCCATTGATTCAAAGTATCTATAGATACCTATAGAGTTATCAAGGCACATCAGTAATTTTTACCCATCAGTTGAAACCCACTGTATAAAGATTGCATCTGAGCATAATGTAGGCTTCTCCTATTACTGTATTGTATCCCTGAAAAGAATGTAACATTGTCAACAATACTTTTTTTTTTAAAGAAAACTAACACTTTAAATGAAAGAAAAAATGATTGCATGTGAAAATAATTTTTTCAAATTCACAGGATGGAGTGAGTTTTGTTGCATAATTCTTAACAATCTTCAGTACAGCAATCTTCTCTTTATTAAAAGGACAAAATAAGCAGGGAAAAATGATCGTACTTCTGAAGAAGAGAAACTCTAAACAACATCATGTAAATGTGACAATAAAATTATAACTCTTTTCTAAGGAAGATCCAATTTCCATGTATTAGTTGTAATTTAGAAAATAGGGTAAAAATGTCAAACGTGTCCTCATCACAGAATGTTCACTTATAGATATGACCTAGTCACACAATGTATTTCAAAATGAACAGCTGTTGCTAAGAGTTAGAAAACAGCAACATTAATAATAATAAATTTCAACTCTATTCCATTTTTACTTTTCTAATAAATATTTTTATTTTATTTTTTAATTTAATTTAATTTGTTTCAGTGTTCCAAAATTCTCTATTGAACATTTTTAAAAATGGTTCTTCCAGGGACGCCTGGGTGGCTCAGTTGGTTAAGCGGCTGCCTTCGGCTCAGGTCATGATCCCAGTTTCCTGGGATCGAGTCCCACATCAGACTCCTTGCTAGGTGGGGAGCCTGCTTCTCCCTCTGCCTCTGCCTACCACTCTGTCTGCCTGTGCTCACTCGCTCTCTTTCTAACAAATAAATAAATTTTAAAAAAAATTTTTTTAAATAAAAAAATAAAAAAATAAATGGTTCTTCCAATCCATGAGCATGGTATATCTTTCCATTTGTTTGTGTCATCTTCAATTTCTTTCATCAGTCTTTTATCATTTTTGGAGTACAGATCTTTCACTGCCTTGGTTAAGTTTATTTCTAGGTATTTTATTGTTTTTGGTGCAAATGTAAATAGTACTGTTTTCTTAATTTCCCTTTCTCCTACTTCATGATTAGTGTATAGAAACACAACAGATTTTTGTACATTAATTTTGTATCACCATTTTTACCTTTTAGCTCAACATCAGGTATGAATTTTCAGGGAACCAATATGCTCCCTGATTCTGAACCTTTATTTTATATCACATCTAGTAATATTATTGACCTAGTAATTTAATTTAATGGAAATTGTAACTCATTATCATAAATTCCTAAAATAAAAATTTATTTATAAAATAAAATAATTTTACCAGAAATTGTTTCTGAAATTACATCATTAAAATAACTTAAGAGGAAATAATATTAAAGGAAAGTTCCATTTTCTTGTCCATGTATAACCACATCTTATAAAGGCTGGCTGACATGTTGATATTTTTTCTTTGATATGACAATGTCAAATGGTAGCTTAAAAAAGTAATAAAACTGAATAAAACTAAAATTCTACCCTGAAAATTAATGAATTTTCATGTATGAGGTCCAACTCAAATGCTGCCTCTTTCAAGCAGTATTCCCTGTTCTAGCACCAAAACCACTTTTTTCTCCTCTTAGTTTTCCATAGTATTTGACCTTTTGCTTGTTAAACTGATCACTTTTTATTATCATAATTTTGATAATATATATTTTTTTCCCCAGCAGTGATTCAGATATTATTTCAAGACTGTTACAGAGAGCTAAAATTTTCAGACATTGTCATTTAAACTGAGAAACACTGCCTTACTGATTCCACTATTGGAAATAAATGTACATACAACAAAATATAACACAACGTGATCATGGCACAGCATATGTGGTGAGAATATAGGGGAGGTTTACTAGGTGGTGGTCACAATGGGGAGGTCTAGAACAAAGGAGATCTTACCTGTACTGCCTCTGTCATCTTTCCACTTTGACAGAAGGAAAACCAATAGTTTAAGGAAGCTCCATTTATAGTTAAATCATGTGTAATCCAATGAACCCAAAAGAGTCATAGGAATCTCAATATTAAAATTATTAGATATAGCTGGAGTTCAAGATATTGTGAAGTTTAGAAAATTAACTGCATTCTTTTACATTTTCTTATTTTAAAATGTCTCAGTTGTACATATTTACTTTGTTTTTCCTCATTAGTCCTCTCATGATTCTTTTTTTCCTAGATTTCTGTCCACTACTGATATAAACTACTTATATTTACATAACATCAACACTCTTGATTTACATACATTATTCAGTACAATTAAATATGTCTGAAATCTTCTACAAGCCAGTACATAGGGTACTTTCTAAGGAAAAATAATGTCTTTCTAAGGAAAAATAATGTCCTCAAAATGTAAAACCTAGATATCGTGCTAACAAAACTTCACAAAATACTTTTAGAGGTCATGTTCATTTATTTAGCTGTGAGAATCTTAAGAATTTATCAAACATACAAATTCAGCAGAGAAATGATACAAAATTATGTTATGAAATTATTAATATTAATGAGGACAGTCTTTTTTTAAAGGAAAAAGGTTTTCCCTTTCTTAGATACAGTAAGCACTAATAAATTTTAAGATACTTTTTCATGGTTGAAATCATCAAGGACAATTGATAATGACTTTATTTTTTGTTTGTTTCTTTGTTTTTGATAATGACTTTACATCAAGATGCCTAAAATAATATTTGACAAACAGTACCAATTCATTTTCTCCCATTCTTCCAAGATGTGAATCAAGACATATAAGAAAGAACAAAGGGAAAAAGTGAAATATCTTGGCAATAATAACAAAATAATTAAGAATTTTTGAAATATTAAAAAAATAAAATTTGGCACTGATAAAGGTTTAATAATTTCACAAAGTTTGCCATTGAGTATTAAGTAAAAGTGAAACAAGTCATTGATTTTGTCAGCTTCATCCATACCTTTTCTTCTTTAATTTTTACACCTCTTTTCTGCCATAGAAAATTATCTAAGTCCTCACTTGCTGTTCCTAACAATATCAAAGACCTATAATAACTGTAAAACTCTGCAAGAACTTTGTCATATTTGAATCGTTCTCAGAATTGTATGTCTCATTGAAACTGAGAAGTATCTTTTCAGAGAAAAAAATCAAGCTTTTGTACTTATTGGCTACATATCCTCATTCTAAGTATCTTTTTGAAAACAAGAAACAGTACTTCTCAAATTTTAAAATAAGCTGTGCCTCATCTTATAATAAAATGAAGTTTTAATCATTTTAAATGTATTTTTTCCTTTCTACACTCTGGGGAAATATAAATGATTATTCATGGTACATCTTTAGGGAAACACATTAATGCATTAAAGGGGTTTTTTCCCCCCTCTTTTCATCTTCAAATGTGTTTGAATTATTGTGCTGAAACACTTCCCACATTTTCTAGAATTTTTTTTCATTATTTTTGTCTTGCATGATAAGGTTTATACATGTTAGGTAAGTCAAAACCTTTTTTATCTCTCTTAGGAATTATACACATAAATGATCACTAACTGACATAAGAGTGGATCTTTCACCTTTGGTAATAGTTTAATAGAGGATATTATTCCACAACATTTATTATATACAAACTTAGGGGGATTATGATGGTGCTCACTAACCTTGTTCTCTCTGATTTTGTGGTCAATAAGTAGGTATGTGTTATGGGCTGAATTATGTTCTCCCAAAATTCACGTTTTAAAGTTCTAACCCCTAGTACCTTAAAATGTGACTATTTGGAAATAAAGCCTTTCAGCAGTAATTAAATCAAAATGGAATAGTTGGGGTGGGTCTTATCCAATATGACCAGTATGCTTATAAAGAAAGGAGATTAGGATATAAACAGGAACATATAGAGACACCATATAGACACCAAAGAGAGACCTCAGAAGAAATAACTGTGTCAAAACCTTGATATTGATGACTTCTAAGCTTTAAAACTGTGAAAAAAAAAATAAATTACTGTTGTTAGAAAGCCACAATTGTGTTACTTTGTTATGGCAGCCCTAGCTGACTAAAACAAATGAGAGGGGTGTCTGGGTGGTTCAGTTGGCTAAGCATCTGCCTTTGGCTCAGGTCATGATCCCAGGGTCCTGGGATTGGGTCGGCATCAGATTCCCTGTTCATCAGGGAATCTGCTTCTCCCTCTGCCTCTGCCCCTCACTCTGCTCATGCTCTTTCTCTTTCTTGCTCTCACTCTCTCTAAAATAAATAAAATATTTTAAAAACTTTAAAAAAATAATAAGACAAATGGGAAAAAGGAAAAGTCTCTCTTTTTAAAATGTATTTATGGGAATTAGTGAAAATCTGTTCAGCTAATCATCCATTAAAACAAACTAATATTAACTAGTCTTATTGCCATAATCATTTCACAATATATGTAAGTCAAACAATTATACCATACAGCTTAAATTTAAACAGTGAAGTATGTCAATAATATCTCAATAAAAGTGGAAAGAAAGGAATCTGGATTAAATTAAAGAGCTTCTCCTGGGCTTGATCTCTCAATGATGTAACATGGAAGATTCCTTAAATCACAATTTTATAAACTAACAGAAAGGTTTTTTTAATTTTTTTTAATTTTTTTAAAAATAACAACCATTATTAGGGAATTTTTTATCATATATCATATATCATATATATATGATATGATTATATCATATATCATATATCTCATATATGTGTATACACACACACACACACACATATATATATACACAAACAGGATTCATCTGAAATAAGAGTATGCAATGTAATCCTTTAAAAAAGACAAAGAAAAGACAAAAAAAAAAAAGATAGCAGTGCACACAATGATGGACCATTGAAGACTGATAAGGCAAGAAGTTAAAAAACTAGATAATGGGATCCTAAGGCCTTAACAAAATCAGGTCTTACTCCTCCAAAGTCTTAAAGAATTATAGTTATATCTGGATCAAGAAATTGAAAAGTAAGTAATTCAGAAAAATTATAACCCTAAATAAAAGCTGTCTAGAAGGAGGAAAAAGAATTCTAAAAAAGGATTTAAGATTTATACACATGAAAAATGTTTTAAACATGTTTTTTGCAAAAAATAAATGATCTAAATACTACGATACTAAAGCAAGACACCCCAGTTTTTCATTACCAATAAAAAATAGTCCCATACTTTTCTTCATTTGTATTTACTTTAATTTTTACTTTATTTCTCATATACCTTACTCTTTTCCTCTGAAAGAACAATATGATGAGAAATACACTAAAAAGGAAACAAATAAATTAACATATATTTTTAAAAAATAGTTTTTAGGAGTTAAAAATATCCTCTTAAGCTCCATTGCTCAATATTTTCCAAATTCTTCAGTTTGTTCTTTAATATTTAAAATAAATTTTCTGATATTTGAATAAATTTATTATAAATATGAGTTCAAGTGCAACTTGTATTAGTCATAGTTTACAAATACTTAACTCTTCTACAATTTAGACAAAATTTCCAAATTCTTCAGTTTGTTCTTTAATATTTAAAATAAATTTTCTGATATTTGAATAAATTTACTATAAATATGAGTTCAAGTGCAACTTGTATTAGTCATAGTTTACAAATACTTAACTCTTCTACAATTTAGACAAAATTGCAATAGACTCTATTACCATAAGTTAAAATTATCAAGATGAGATTTCACTGAAAATGTTATAGGTCATAAAATCTTAAATGTAAGCAGAAGCTTGGCTTAATTAAATGCTGAGCAATCAGATTTTATTTTTAGTTTATTAACAGAGGATTTAGAATGTTCCTTAGTAAATGATTACTATGATTATTCAATAATCATCCAGAAAACAGAAACGACTCAAGATATTCTAACAAAAAGGGATTTAATATAGGAAATTACATGCTTATAAAATTTATGAAAAAGCAACTGTTGATTGAAAAGGAGGAACTCACCACTGATGAACCCAATTGCTTCTAGCCCTAACGCAGGTGATCTGAAGCTGCTGAAAATCCTAGACATGCTGTTTTGCCAACTATCTACCTACCACCGCCAGAGGAGATAATAGACTCCCCCATCCTCTTCCTGAAAATCTCATTCCAATGGCTAAGGAACCATTCTATCTTTAGCCATTGTCACAAAATATGTAGAGCAGTCATTTAAAAAGTAAAGTGTGACATACTAATGTTTAAGATGACAACACAAAGCAAAGAAAAATAATAAATAAAAGTAAAATGTCTCCTGTCTTATGTTCTCTGTATGCACGCAACTGACTTGTCTGTCTGTTACTGAAGTATGGGTTCAAGGACTCCTGCCCAGCCAGTTTGCATTTGTAAATCCACAGAGATTCTGCAAGCTGGTGCCTCAGTCCCTTCTTTATACTATAGTTTGGTTTAAATAAACCATAGAGTAGCATTGAAGAAAGCAGTAAGTCTTCCTCTAATGCCTGTTTCTTTTCTTCATTGTTACTATATAGTAATCCCTTTGCAGAAGTAATTAAGGTCAAATGTGATCATATTAGTAGAGCCCTAATTTGATAAAACTGGTGTCATAAAAGAAGAGGAAGAAATACCAAGATCTCTCTCTCTCTCTGTCTCTGAAAGAGCACAGAGGAAGGGTCAGGTGAGGGCACAGTGAGAAGTGGTTGTCTACAACCTAAGAAGATAGCTTTCACCAGAAATTAAATTTGCTGACACCTTGATCACGAAGGCCTAGCCTCTCAAGCCGTGAGAAAATGAATGTCCATTGTTTAAGCCACTCGGTCTGTGATAACTTTGTTATGGCCGCCAGGCCAGACTAATCCAGCTTCCCTCATATGTCTTGGGTCATCTCAAGTTTGATTAATTATTCATTCTTCATACACTTTGTCTCCACAAACCCCTCCCCCTTACTCTGTATTCATTTTCATGTGTTAAACATATCTTTTATTTCACTGAAAATTCTAAA
Source organism: Martes martes (assembly GCF_963455335.1). Lineage (NCBI taxonomy): Eukaryota > Metazoa > Chordata > Mammalia > Carnivora > Mustelidae > Martes > Martes martes. Next base: position 175,056,986 of record NC_137889.1, on the reverse strand, counting down.
ATGTATTTTCTGCATGCATATATTATAATTTATAGTAACAGTCTCATTTTTATATCTTATTATAAATAATGCAAATTTTTCACTTGGCGCACCATTGTTAAGACCCATCCTTGTGGGTATGTGCAAATGAAATGCCTGGCTTGTAATTGCTGGATACTATTCCATAGTCTGCTTCTAACGTGTGTAATTTACTCATCTTCCACAGGTGACCTGCCAGGTACTGACTGTGCAATGCCATGACAATACCACGTAAGTACTCAAGTATTCAACTGCTGTCTTTTACTTTGTTCCCAGGCTTCTTCCATTTATTTTTTCTTCTTTATCATCTGAGACCCTTTCTTCATGTCCTAATCATACCTTCTCTTACTTGCCCTCAGCTGTAGACCCCCTTTTATACAGCCTTTGTGAAAAGATATAACTCCTGGATAAATTCAGCCCTCTTTGCCCGAGAAATCCACTTCATGTCTTGGCTTTTCATCTTTCATAATAAAGGAATCAATTAATGTAGAAATTAGACTTCTCCTAAAAAGCAAATTTAGGCAACTGTGGCTCCTATGGCATTTTTTCTCTGTATATTTAAATAACATTTAAAATAAATTCTGATTTAAATTTAAAATAACAAAAATGTCTGCAGACTATACAGCATGATTACTAATGCATTCTACCTTACTTTTTACCCATTACTCTCTCCCCCCCAAAACTGCCATGGCTCTTTCCATGAATTCAGCTCTAGCTGAATCCCACTGTGGAATAAAATGGGCAAATTTTGAGCCCTGTTTTACATTTCAGTCAAATAAAGAAGTGTCATTTTAAGTGGGCACTGCAAATTCCAGCCTTCATCCTCAATTAAAAGAACTCAAGTAGAGGCTGTTTCTCCTAACAGTCCAAAGCAGAGGACTACAGGTGATTGGATTTCTTCGTACACATCACTTGCCATTGCGCATTATCTCCCAGCAACAGCTGGTGACACACAGACACTGTGCCTCCAGGACAGTTCTCCTCTTTCCCCTTCCATCTGTTTCAGTCCATTTACCTCCGAAATAACACACTATTTTAGCTGGTTTGCTTACAACAACTTATCCACAACACAATTTAAATTCTTTCACTTAGGAGAAGCAGATTTTGTACTTCGAACCTAGTTTTACCTTTAAAACTACCTGCGGTTGGAGGGCTTCACAGCCTGATTATCAGTCAGAAATTGTTTATAGGTAGAACAGAAAACAATACGATGTATATATTATCAACATAAAGTAAAGCTACTATGTACATATGTTTGAAAATAAAATATATTGACTGTACTTCTGAGGTTAAATTTAAATCTAAGTGACCAATTTTTAGTTTCACCAGAAAACAGCAAGAATTTGCAATTTTTATTAGAGCTGCGAGATTTCTGTTTCTATGTTCCATTGCTCTTGAAGTAGCAGTGAACATCAATAAGAATGGAAATAACCACACCTTCTTTTGTTGTTTCTTTGCACTCTCATACTTGGTCTGAATGTCTAGACTGTAAGATTTGTTCTTCTCTTTTTTTTTTTCTCCTTTTAATTGTGTGTGTGTGAACTTCTTCCCCGTATATGATGAAAACACAAGTTCTGACATCAAACTGCCTAAGTCTGAAGCAAGACCACCATTTTATGTGGGACTTGGAACAATAATTCAAATGCCCTAAGTCTGTTTCTTTATCAGGTACTTATTTTATAGATTTATGATGAGGATTAAATGAAATGTTTTATTCAAAGTTTTTAGAGCAGGGTCTATCCCACTGTAAGTGATCAAATGTAAGCTAATATAAGTATGGCAGAAATAATGAGATATTCTTTTCTTTGGTTTATTGTGATTCTTCTTCACTTTCAAGAAAAGGGGAAATTCCCTCATTTTTCTTGTGAATTAATCTCTTTGTTTTTGGTTTCAAGAAGTGAAAATAATACACTTTTATTCCTAATATTGATGCTTTTAGAATTATACTACTTTTGGGGGCACCTGGGTGGCACAGTTGGTTGAGTGTCTGACTCTTGGTTTTATCTCGGGTCATGATCGTAGGATCATTAGATCAAACGCCATGTTGGGCTCTGGGGTCTCTGTGGAGTGTGCTTAGGATTGTGTCCCTCCCTCCCACTCTGCTCTCTCTCTCTAAAATAAATAAATTAATATATAGAAAAATGAATTATACTGTTTTCTCCTAAATTCATTATTGCAACAAAGTTAATTTTGTTCAACAAAGCATAAAATAAATGTTTATATTGATGCTTTCCAGTGCACTAATGTTTTGGTTTCTAATTTAGTAGAATTTTTAAATTTTTAAGTAGTATAATACATTATATGTTAATAAAAATAAAAAAAATTTAAAAAATTAAGTACTTTTTTTTAATGTGCATAGTGTATACATTTTCTGCTCATTCTCAGGTAAATACTTTTTGTCTTGATTAGAAAAGTAGAACATCAATGTAAAATTCATTCTTATTTTTTTGTTGTTTCCAAGTTTAGGTACTAATTTTTCTCATAAAGCAATAAAACACATGAATAATAAGCTATGTTTTACAATGTATTTATTCATCTTCCACTCAAACATCTTCCCCTTCATTTGTTTGCACCTTTGTCAAACATCAAATGAATGTAAAAGTGAAAGTTTATTCTTTTGACTTGCAATTTTATTGCTTGATCTACATTTCTAACATTATGCCAGTACTATGCTCTCTTAATTAATGTAGATCTATGGTAAATTTTTAAATCTGTGTTAGTGAGTTCTCCAACATTGTTCTTCTTTGTCATGATTACTTTCTCTAATCGTTCCATTATTGAAAATGGGGTATTAAAAATGAAATATTGGGGCATCTGGGTGGCTCAGTGGGTTAAAGCCTCTGCCTTCAGCTCAGGTCATGATCCCGGGGGTCCTGGGATTGAGCCCCACGTTGGGCTCTCTGCTCAGCAGGGGGCCTGCTTCCCCCTCTCTCTCTGCCTGCCTCTCTGCCTACTTGTGATCTCTGTCTGTCAAATAAGTGAATAAAATCTTTAAAAAATGAAATATTAAAATATCCATCTTTTATTATTGAAATATCTATTTTTCTCTTCATTTCTATCAGTTGGTGTTTTGTATGTTTAGAAGGCCTGTTGTTAGATGCATACCTGTTCATTATTTTAATCTCTTCCTGGTGGGTTGAAACCTTCTTCTTCTCCTTCTCCTTCTTCTTCTTCACCTTCTTCATTATTATTATTATTATTATTATTATTATTATTTTAAGTAGACTCCATGCCCAATGTGGAGCATAATGCAGGGTTTGAACTCATGACCTTGAGATCAAGACCTTAGCTGAAATCAAACATTGGCTGCTTAACTGACTAGGCCACCCAGATGCCTCTGAAACATTATTATGAAATGTCCCTGTCCATCTATTTGTTGATGTTGTTTTAAAATCTGTTTTCTCTAGGACGCCTGGATGGCTCAGTTGGTTAAGCTGCTGCCTTCGGCTCAGGTCATGATCCCAGAGTCCTGGGATCGAGTCCCACATCCGGCTCCTTGCTCGGCAGGGAGCCTGCTTCTCTCGCTGCCTCTGCCTGCCTCTCTGCCTGCTTGTGTGTACTCTCTCTCTCTCTGGCAAATAAATAAAATCTTAAAAAAAAAAAAATCTGTTTTCTCTGATATTTGCATAGCCACATCAGTCTTCTTATGGTTGCTGATTTTCAACCTTTTATTTTTAATCTTTTTAGATGTTTGATTCTAAAATGTGACACCTGTAGAATGTATATAGTTGGTCATTTTTTTAAAATTCAGTTTATAAATTTCACTTTTTTATCAGCTTGTTTAATACACTCACATTTAGTGTTAATATTAATGTAGTTGAATTTACATCTTTCATTTTACTTTTTGTTTTCTGCCTCATCTGTCTTTTATCTTATATTCCTCTTTGATGTTTTTTCATTAATTTAATATTTTGTAGGGTAATATTTTAATTCCCATAATGTTTTTTTTAAAGATTTTATTTATTTATTTGACAGACAGATCACAAGTAGGCATAGAGGCAGGCAGAGAGAGAAGGGAGGAAGCAGGCTCCCTGCTGAGCAGAGAGCCCCATGCGGGGCTCGATCCCAGAACGCTGGGATCATGACCTGAGCCGAAGGCAGCGGCTTTAACCCACTGAGCCACCCAGGCGCCCCCCCATAATGTTCTTTAACAGATTATTTATGCATACTGTTTTAGCTTTTTTCTTAGTAGTTGTTCTAGAGCTTATCATTATATATCTCAACTTATTGGAATCTACTTCAGATTTATACTAACTTAATTTCAATGAAACAAAGAAGTGCTATTCCTATATAACTCTCTTCTTCTCCCCATGTTGTGTCCCTTATTGTTATATATATTGTATCAATATGCGTTACTAATTCAATAATACCTTGTTACAAGTATTACATTTTTTATCTTTTAAAGAAGTACAGAAAAGAAAGGAGAGTAAATATAGAGTTCAGCTTTGTTTCCACCTACCTCCTTTGTGTGTTTTTGTCAAACATACTACATTTCTATTATTGTAGCTCCAATGACACAATTTATAGGTAGATAGATATAAATATAGATATATAGATATAGATACTGATATAGATATGGATAGATATAGGCAATTGCTTTTGAAATCGGTTAAGAATAGAAACGAGATATAACATGCATTTATAATGACATTTATAGTTACATAATTACTGGTATTCTTTGTTTTTGTTGTTGTTATTGTTGCTTTAAGTTACTGTGTAAGGTCACTTGATTTCCACTTGAAGAGAATTTATTTACGAATTATATTAGGGTTCCTTCGTACATGACTAGTTATTTTTCTCTTGTTGCTTTTAGGATTTTCTCTTTCTTGGGTTTTAACATTTTCACTATGATATGCTTATGTGTAGGTTTCTTTGTTTTGTCCTATTCACAGATTATTGAGTTTCTGGGGTGTACAGAATAATGATTTTCATCAAATTTGGAAAGATTTCAGCTATTTTTTTTTAATTTTGTTCAGCTCCCTTCTCTGTCATTAGCAAATTAAAATTATAAAAGTTAAATAGAAAATACAATAAAGCATAATTCATAATAGAAGCAGAAGTCATTTCAAAATTTCTTAAAGGAGGCAGTCTGGTGAACAAAGGAATGATATGCTAATGAATTTGTGCAAATAAACTAGCATGCTTGTAGCAAAACAAAATAAGACAGTTATTGTAAAAATATGATTAGTTAAAATAAAGAGTATAAAAAATTTGTCACAAAGCTAATGGACTTTTGTATTTTGAATAGATAGGGAAAGTGATTCAAGTCTACAAGCTAAAAGTGAAATACATAACTAGCTACTATGTTATTATATTAATCCTTCTCTCAAACAGCTAAAGAATTTCAGAAGTTACAAGATAAGATAATTGAGAAAAAATCATCAAAAATTTAATGAGCAAGAATATGAAAACTGGAATATATCAATTTCAAAATGATTGAAAGTACTATTAAGGCAGACTTCACATTTCTCTAAGCTTTTAGCATATAATGTAACCATGATCAGATGAAGAAAATAATTTATTCTCCATTTTCTAAGGAGTGAAATTATAAGGGATCAAAGGTTATATTTAAATATAATGATATGAGAGGAGACTTCCTGGGAAAATAACAGTAGGAGAATCCTAGGCTCACCTCACCCCATAGATACAACTAGATAATAGCCATATCAGAGTATATAACCTGGAAAAAAAACAAAGACTGATAGAAAGGACTCTCTGCAGCTTTTAAATGCAAAGAAGAGGCCACAACAAAAAGGGTAAGAAAGGTTCAGATGTGGTCAGAAACCAAAATGACCTGTGTGACTGTTCTCAGGGAGAGGGGATTTCACAAGTACAGAAAGTGGAAAGGAGACCCTATACAGGTATTCCAGGCATGAGGGACCTGCATAGAGAAGAAGCCCCATAACACTTGGCTTTGCAAACCAGGGAGGTCTAATTTCATGAGTTCTAACAATCAGTGGGGCTTCACACCTGCAGCTTTAAAAATAAGCTGGCCTATCTCTGGGAGAGCTGGAAGGTGATAGGAAACCTTGCTTGAAAGAGACAGCACAACAAACAACGAAACTGAGATACACCATAGAAATGGCAGTTTGAAAAATGTCTGGGGTATAAAGGAAGATTTATTCACTAAACTCAGAGGCGCAGAGACTTCTCCAAGAACAACATTGCTGGCAGGTGCTGTTTCTCTCTCCCACCCTGAGCCTAGATACCTGAACACCTGTGGGAACTAGCACAGCATGAACACTCTCCATCTATCTTGTTAATAGTGTGCCCCACCTGCCTACTTTTCTGCTGACCACTCCCCCCACCCCCATCCACACCATCCAACCTGGCATGGGCAGGTGTTTTCCCAGCTGCGCTGCATACCACCTCTCACAAGGGACCAGTGCAGACCTTGCAGATACCATGTACCCCAGCCCCGTGTTCTCCTGTGGAACCATTCCTTCCAAAATGCCTGTGGCAGGAGTCCATCTAAAGAGGTACCCATAAGCCCGGCAGTGTGCAAGCAGCCCCAACAGCCTCAGTAGGAGACAGCACCACTCCCAAGTGATTCCTGCCCTGGGAAAAGGAGAATATAACTGCATATACCAGTCCAAATGTGGCCCCAACAGTGGGCTAGGGTCAGACATCATGTCTGACTGCTAGCCCCACCCACCATAGAAAGCTTCCCAGGGAGAACACCCTGCAGTTCAGTGCTATGACAACTATAGTAAATGCCTGATTGGATTCAACTCAAGCTGAAGGTAGCTCAGGACTAGACCATAAATAACACAGGGGCCAAACCCTGCCCACAACAGGAAAGAGAGACTTTGAAGATGACTAGACTGAAGGCAAAAATGTCTCAGCCACAACAGCAAACACATATAGGGGATGTCCTTGAAATGCCAGGTTTTGGTGAGCAGGAGACATTGCAATGCAGGGCACTACAGGACATTTTCTTCATAAGGCCACTACCTTCATCAGCAGAAACCATAGTTGACTTTCTTAAAACATAGAAACAGACACAAAGAGTTAAACAAAATGGAGATGCAGAGAAGTGTGCAAAATGAAAGAACAGAATAAAATCATAACATGAGAGCTAAGTTAAATGGAGATAAGTAATATGCCTGATGGTCATAAGGCTACTCACTGAACTCAGTGAGACTTAACAAAGAGATAGAAAACCTAAAAAAGAACCAACCACAGATGAAAAAAAAAAACAAAAAACTGAGATTAAAAATACACTAGAAGGAATAAACAGTAGACTATAGACATCAGCCTTAGCAACATTTTCCTAGATATGGCTCCTGAGGCAAGGGAAACAAAAGCAAAAATAAAGTATTTGGACTACATCAAAATAAAACCTCTACACAGAAGAAGAAACAATCAACAAACAAAAAGATAATCTACTGAATGGGAGAAGATATTTGCAAATGACATGTACATTAAGGGATTAGTAATCCAAAATATATAAAGAACTGACACAACTCAACACCCAAAAACCAAATAATCCCATTAAAAAACAGGCAGAAGTCATGAACAGACATTTCTCCAAAGAAGACATACAAATGGCCAACAGGCATGAAAAGATGTTCATCACTCATCATCAGGGAAATGCAAATCAAAACTACAATGAGACATCACCTCACACCTGTCAGAATAGTTAAAAACAAAAACATAAGAAACATCTGTTGGTGAGGATATGGAGAAAAAAGGAACCTTTTTGCACTGTTGGTGGGAATGCCAATCGGTGCAGTCACTACAGAAGACAGTATGGAAGTTCCTTCAAAAAACTAAAAGTAGAACTATCTTATGATCCAGTAATTTCACTTCTGGATATTTACCCAAACAATATGAAAACACTAATTTAAAAAGATATATGCACACCTATGTTGATTGAAGCATTATTTACAATAGTCAAAATATGGAAGCAGTCCAGGTGTCCATCAATAGATGAATCGTGGGGTATATATATCATGAAATATTACTCAGGCATAAATGGTGGCATGCATAGATATATATATATATAGATAGATAGATATATATATGATGGAATATTAATCAGCCATAAAAATTGGGAAAAAAAGAAATCTTGCCATTTGCAACAACATGGTTGGAGCTAGAGAGTATAATACTAAGTGAACTAAATTAGTCAGAGAAAGACAAATGCCACATGATTTCACTCATATGTGAAATTTAAGAAACAAAATCAATGAACCAAGAGAAAAAGAGACAAAGAAAAAAACAGACTCTTAAATGTTGAGAACAAACTGATGGTTACCAGAGGGGAGGTCGGTGGGGTGATGGGTGAAGTAGATGAAGGGGATTGAGAGTACATTTATTATGATAAGAATGGGTAATAAGTAGAATTATTTATATATAGTAATATATAGAATATATAGTACCCCTGAAACTAATAATAACACTGTATGTAATTTTACTGAAATTAAAATTTCTCCAAAAAAGAAAAATTAATAAATATAATTATATGATAATTCTTTAGTACATAATATTTCCTTTTTATTTAATTCAGTTGAATAAACAATTACTAAACTTCTAATATGTTTCGGGCACCATTAAAGGAACTGTGAAAAAGAGAAAGAAGAGCTCAAATAGTTATATTTTAAAATAAAAGAATAAAATAAAAGAATTAATCTGTAGGGGTGCCTGGGTTGCTCAGCTGGTTAAATAACCAACTCTTGATTTTGGCTTGGTTCATGATCTCAGGATTTTGGGATTGAGCCCCATGTCAGACTCTCCAGTCAATGGGGAGTCTGCCCCTCTCCCCCACTCACACTCTCTCACTCTCAAATAAATAAATGAATGAATCTTTAAAAATAAAAAGAATAGACCTGTCATAATAAAATGTATAAGTGAAACAATAAAATCATTAACAAAGTACAGCATCATGAGTGTGCTTGTAAGGTTTAGAGATGCTTCATGAAGATGTGAAATAGATTAAGAAAAATAAATGCAATTTTGTAAATGTACAAGAAGGAAAGACGATTCTAAAGAAGTGAAGAAATATGTCCAAACAAACAAAATGATCAACAAATTGAATGCATGTAAGGATTATGGTATGAGCAGTAAATAACATAGGTGTATATGATCAGACCAAATGGGTGATCGGAAGACATATCATGAATAACCTTTAGCAAGATTTCAATAGTGCATTAAAAAATAGTGCTTAAATGGGGCGCCTGGGTGGCTCAGTGGGTTAAGCCTCTGCCTTCGGCTCAGGTCATGATCTCAGGGTCCTGGGATCGAGCCCCGCATCTCTGCTTGGACTCTCTGCTCGGCGGGGAGCCTGCTTCCCCCTTTCTCTCTGCCTGCCTCTCTGTCTACTTGGGATCTGTCTCTCTCTGTCAAATAAATAAACAAAATCTTTAAAAAAAATAGTGTTTAAGTGCTGAGAAAAAAGATAAACATTATAACATATCCCATAGCAAACTGACACGATATGATTATCACTTAAAAAAAATCTTGCTCTAGAAGTAACACATAGGATTATAAGGTGTAAAACTGAAAATAGGGAGCTAGTCAGAGGGCTAGTACCATAACTGGGAGAGTTAATAATGCTGATGTAGGGTAAAGTTTTAGGATTTTTAACTGAGAGAAGATGGAGATGTTAGGGGAATAGAATGAAAAGAACTCGTTGACAAATTGTCTGTGAGTTTCAGTAGGAAAGGAAGTATTCAGAATTAATTCCAATTTTCTGATTTGAGGTTGTGGTGTCTTCAAGGTAAGGGAGAAAAAGAAGACACAAGTGTCTTTGGGGTGAATAAAAGAGAGGATGAGCTTTGCCTAAAATATAATCTGCTTTAAATACCTTAGAAAAGTCAAGTGAAGTTTTCATGGGAGAAGTGAACAGCTAAATATTCTAACCTGGAATTCAAGAGGGATAATCTGGGCTGAAGATTCAGATTTCAATGGCCAGTATATAATGACAGACATTTGAAGCTAAGAGAGAGAAAACTAGTTATTTACAAAGAATGAGAAGAAATTTTTAAGTGGAACTTGGGAAAATGTTCAGAACATAATAGAAGGATAGTAAGAGAGAGAGAGAGAGAGAAAACAAAACAAAACAAAACTACAGAGAAGGAAAAACAAACAAAAAAGGAGCACATTGCATACCAATAACCGAAGCAGAATTTTATTTCAAAAGGTATAAGGTACATAAAAGTATCAAATTCTATGGAAGAAATGTAAACTAAGATAATAAACTTCTTTTCTTCTATTGGGTCTATCAATGTATGGAATTTTAGCGGATATTAGAACCCATAATGCAGTGTGTTGGAGAGAATCTGATGTTCAGAAATGGAGTCAAAGAAAGTAGAAAACTTTTATAAGCAGGTTAGTTATAAACTAAAAAAAAAAAATACAATAAGAAAGAAAATAAAGAAGGGAAAGAAGATTCAAAAAAATTGTTGCATGCCATAGATTATAAAATTGGAAATACAAGTATAATGATAAATTGGAATAATTTCGTAAAAAGTATAAAGTATAAATTTTGAAAGATTGTGATATTACACTATTATAATTTTGGATGGTATCTACTGAAAAAATTACCTTAACACGGGAATAGAATATATTTTTCCACTATAACATGGGTTAGGATGAAAGATAGATGTCAGTAACGGGTAAGAAGTTGAAAGAATTTTCAGCTTCTATTTCCTCTGTGAAATAAGAGGATTGAGTTGTGTTGAATTAAGGAGTCAGTAATGTTGGGGTTTAGACTTCTAGAAATTGCTAAAGAAAGTAAACTAGCACTTGTTCTAAATGTGGGATAAAAGAGAGACAGAAAACAAGTAAATCCTTGCCCATCCGTGGTAAGTCTCCAATAAAATTTCTGACAATACACATATGATGATCCTTATGAGGATATTTATGTGATTTCCTCAAGACTGCAGTAGCTCAGGTATAGAAACTGGTTTGTACAGGTGAATTTTCCAGATGAATACAAAAGAAGAACAAAGAAGCAATAGAAAACTCTTTCTTGTTATACATTTTACTCCCAAGGGATTTCCAGTTAAGAAGAGAGAACCCAAATGATTGATTTACAACCTTAGCATCAGATGAAGAAACTTCGGGAAAAAAATAGCAGTGATCGAGGCTCTTATGAGACAAGGTTTTAGGTGTTTGGTAATGGTGAAAAGTGGAATCTCCTGGTGATGACCAAGTGTGTCGTTAGTTCAGATCTTTAGTTGATTTGTAACAATGGAACACCATCTGAATCAGTAGGTACTGCAGACAGGGAGAGGGTAATGAAAGAAGGAAGGTTTGATCTTTGGAACAATAAGATGTGTACCAAGATGTGTACCATGTGTCCAAGTGGAGGAGAGGAAAAGGAAGTTTCCTATAATTATGTCAGTAAGAATAGGAGTAAACATCATTGTGTCCTCCAGGCTTATTTTAAGGGAGAGTTATTTTACCTATGCTCTGGACTGTTGTGCCAATGGGATTTTATGCTGCCTTAAAAAAATAAAAAAAGACTCCCCTTTTTTATGTGTTTTTCCCCTAGCACATAAAACATTGTTATTTTTTAGCCACAACATTCAACTATTACCAATATGCTCACGATTCCCAAAGCCATAATTACCATTGTAATACCTCTAAGATTCCTGTCCTGAGTTTGAGTGTTCACTTACTCTACTTGAGTAACCCACATATTTTTTCAGACTCAGAAGGTCTCAACTAAACATGGGTTCTCAAAAGTGTCCCTCTCCTGTTTTTGAAAATCTCACTGTTCATTAAAATGCAGTGTTCTCCATCTAGTAATTCAAACTGGAAGCTTGAAAGTCCTTCTAAATTCTAATTCTCTCTCAATTTCCAGTTGACACCAACTCCCATTCACCTCTTATTTGCCTCATATCTTCTTAGGTTCCTTGCCACTACCTGGAGGAGGCAATCAGCCCTTGCTAGAGCCTCCATCCATTCCTCATCCTATGGCAAGAGTGAAATAATTGTCCCAAAGCGCAAAACAGATTGTGCTGTGTGCTCAGGGGCTTACAATGCCCAGTTCAATAAGTGTGAAATTCCTTAATATGGCTCTTCGTCATTTGCTCCTTGCTCAGTTTTCAAGATTTTCTGCCACATCATGGAACCATTTCCCAATGGTGGTTTTGCGTAAAGCGAGAATAACACAAAGAACAGACAACAATCCTTGCACTCATGAAGTTTACATTCACATGGGAGAGAGAAGAAAGATAATAAATAATAATGACAATGATTACTATGGAGAACATAGAGCAAGTTTAACGGAATTGGAGTTTGGGCTTTGGGAGAGATTACAAATGTATAGAGTGTTGTCAGGGGAGGTGTCATTGAGGTGATATTTATGTAGGGACTAGAAGTACACATAAATATATCTTACCAATTTCTCTTACCTGCACTATTTTTGCACAGTACTTCTCACCTTCTAACATACTATAAATGACTTATTTATTATAATTATCTCCCTACAACTAAGGATAAGCTTCATAAAATATACATATTTGATGTTTTCATTGATTCCTGGTTCCAAGAATAACATGTAGCACATAGAGGCCTCTCAGTAAGTATTGGGTGCCTCTAAGTATCACACTGAATTGGACTTCAGCCACATTTGGAGAAAGCATTATGTTAACACAAAGGTAGGCAATACCTAGGCTTATATATTACAAAATATCAGTTTGCCATGTAAACCATTGTGAAAAGATTCAAACAGATCCTTGGCTCTGTACATCAGAACTTCCCAGGTTAACGCTAATGTGTAAAGCCTGAAGCAGCAGCAGCGGGAACAACATATGCAATTCTGCTCCCTGCCTGTTCAGAAGGACAGAGACACTCCAGCCACCGCAAGGAGAGCAGCAAAGGTTACACAACTCTCCTAGCAGCCTAGTTTACTTTAGTTTGTAATGAACACTTGTATCATGGCTATCACACTAAATATCAGAGGTCTGAGCATTTCATTTTTCCACGTGAAAGTAACTTGCTCTAATGTTAGAACAAAATCTCAAGACTGAATATCTGGGTTCCACCGAAGTCTGCTAAAACGTATTTCTGAAATACCTTTCCCACTTTCGGTGATATTTCAAGCCACTATTTATTGATCGCTAATTACATGCTAGACATATTCTTATAGTTAATCTTCATAAAATTCCTACAAGGTAGATTTTATTATCTTTATTTTACGGTTGAGAAAACAAGGAGAAAGTTTAAATAAGTTGCTTCAAAATCATATAGTAAATGGTGTGGTGAAGATTTCAAGCTACATCTGCTGGCATTTGCAGGTTATACTGTTAACCAGTATTTTATACCTAAATTAAATTTTATACTTAAATAGCAAAAGAACATTAATATATCAACATATAATTGTACAGAATTGTTTCCTACTTGGTTTTGGTTTGTATTTTTAGGACAAAAAAGAAATATTACTGCATTTAAAAGAAAACTTGGCTTCTTGCTTCTTGCTTTAAATACTATTTTTTTTATTTTTTTAGGAAATAAACCTAACATGCTTTAAATACTATTTTTTTTATTTTTTTAGGAAATAAACCTAACTCCATATCAAATTTGAAAATATTACAAACTTAATTTTTAAAATCTCCAGAATTTTTATTCTAATTTATTTTGTTTATAATAAAGGAATGCATGCTAATTGTAAGAGCTTTAAATAGTAAATTTTTAAATTAAAAAAAGAGAGATAGGAAAATCACCATATACACCACCACCTAGAGACAACTACTGTCAATATTTGGTGGGAAAATTCTTTATTGTGTATATCTGCAAATATATTTCTACAGACACATTCATATACGTATCTGCATTTCTGGAGTTTGTAAGTGAAATTTTATTTGTTTAATTCCTCTCTCATTTGCCATATCCATACAAACCCAATGGTTAACAGGGAGAAATTTAGAAACAAATCTTGAATGTAATCTTTATCTATTTTCCCTGGAGTTTTTATTTTCCCCTTGATGAGTGCCAATCTCTCTTCCAAATTTGTTTCCTTCCATAAGAAATAAAACTAATAAAAAAATAAAACTAATAGGTGCTCAGGGAGGGTAATAATTTCCAGGCTTGCCTTCTTACTGAATGTACTAAATGTTTGAATCCAACTTCTGGAAGCTTGCTCATGTCACTAATAACATGTTGCATAGTTACTAATACAGTGGTCAACGCAGAGGTCAAAATGAAAAACACGTTTGACATTTTCGGGCGGAGAAAAAGTTGAACCTTTATAAATATCATTCATCAATGCATACAGACTGTAATAACTTGTCTTTCTGTCTTTTAGAGACAATTGCGTATTGATTGATCTACCTTAGCAAGTCTTCTTAAAGGATAATTCAAACTGTCCTTTCAAGTAAAATGTTTGTTTCTGTGTTATTACCTAATTTAAAATGACCTTTTTAATGAGTAAATCTGCATGAACATGTCCGTTGTTTTCACCTTGTATAATATGTTGAATCAAGTCCTCTCTTCATCACCCTTGTCTCATTTATATGGTCATCTTACAAATAGGAAAAATAAATGTTGATTTTGATGAAAATTTATATTCTGATAAATGTTTGATGATCGGTGTTCTAACAGGAAAATAGCTCTGGTTTATAGCATTTGCTAATTTCTTTGACATAAATACTTCCACCATGGCATAGTCCATGCTATAAAGTGACCTTGCTAAATGTGGAAATGGGGAGTGATGTGCAGTAATATACCTTTATGCAGTATTTTCACCAACTGGAAACAATAGACATAAATAATCTTATGATCAAAGGTAGTACAATGTATTCAAATGGCTGGGAAGTGATGAATTCTGTATGTTTTACTTGTATAATACTTCAGTATACTTTAGTATAATTTATTTAATTCTAAGTTCATACGATTTAGTTGTTCAATAAGGTTTTGCATCTTTCCTGAAAACTGAAAATTTGCTTGTGCACATTGATAGGGGCCAGCTTTAGTGCACCACTGCATTATGGCTTGAAACTTCATCCAAGATTGCGGTTTACAAAAATTGTGGTTGTGTAGCAAATCAATTATTTATGGATCACTATGTTATGCTAAGAACTGTGTGAAGTATTGCAACTCTTAGGCTGGAGGGGAATTCAGGAGAATCAGGAGTTATAGAAGAGCAATTCACCTGTTCCTGTTACTCACAGTTCATTGCAAACAGCACTACAAAGTTATGTAGGCATTTTCTGCTTAAGTTACTACTCCATTTTCTTTGTGATCATTTTCTCCAGTTCTTAGTTTTTCAAAGAATAAAAAAACATCTAAACTCAGCCTTGTCGGTGAAATTCAATTATTAAATATTTCTGTTTTCATACTGACTTATTATTGCAGAAATTACACATTTTACTAGTTTTTATAATATGTAATATTATTTTTAAATGATATATTTATGACATATTCAGTCTGATTTTATAAGAAAGAGGCACAAAAGTGCATGGTCTGAACTGATAGTTGTCCTTAAACCCAAAGAATGAATATTAAAATCATGAGAAGTAATTAATGACTATGAATCATAATATAAAGAAAATAGTGTTTAGTTACTAAATTGCTAGTCATGATGAGTCCCAACATATTTAGTAATCATTTCATAAAACTATGTGACAACTCTATAAACACAAATAAATTTTTAAAAATAGAAATTTAATGATCTGCTTAACTCATTTACCACTATATTTATTTATTTAAATAGTTAAGTAGGAAACAATTGCTAGATGTCAGGCTCTGGGCTACCTTTGAGAATCAAAGATGTCATTTTTAGGTTGGAACACACTTTTTTTTTTAAAGTATATTTGACTATTGGGACTGCATCAAAGTAAAAAAAAAACTTTTTCATAGTGAAGGAAACTCAAAAACAGGAAAGGCAACCTACTGAAAGGGAGAAGGTATTTGCAAAAAACAAATCTGACAAGGGGGTCAATATCTAAAATTTATTAAAAACTTATAAAATTTATTAAAAACTTATAAAAACCCAACACCAAAAAAATCTGATCAAAAATAGGCAGAGGACCTGAATAGACATTTTTCCAAAGAATATATACAGATGGCCAACGGAAACATGAAAAAATGCTCGACATCACTCATCATCAGGGAAAGGCTAATCGAAGATGACTTTTATCAGAGAAACCATCAGATCACCACCCGTAGGGTCAACTCGAGGCACACTCCAAGGCCGACTTTGCTAGTCAAGACAAACAAGTGTTTAGAGGCCAACGTGTCAGGGATTCAGCATGGCTCTCCTCTGTTCTCATGTTTGACTTGAAGTACTGGAACTTCCTCTACCCTAACTTTCAACTCCTGTCATGTATTCCTGTTCCAGGGGCAGTCCCTATCTCCTGCCTTGAGTCTGAATCTTGTCCTGATTTTCTTTTGGTTTCCTTTATTATTTCAGACCTGATTTTCTCTCTACCACTAGGTCCTCACTGATATCAATATTTGATGATCAGAACTTCTTTTTATCCATTTGCTTAGCATTTATTTCATATCCTCAATGTCATACACTCTACTAGATACTGATTATATAGTGGTGAGTAGAATACACCATAATGTATTTGCCCATCTCATGTCATTATTCCTTTTACAACTAAAATTGCTTACAATAATCATTATTATTGTAGGTCAATTAACAATTATAATACTTGTATGATATAATCACATGCACACAGTCACATGCACAAATGCATGCACATACACACACAAAGGCACACAATACCTAGATAACCCTTGCATTATTGTTCCCATTTTCAGTTAGGTATTGATTTATAATAACCTTGAACATGCTAGGTTTGCCTATACAAGTATACCAATAGGTTGACAAATATGAACTGCGTATTTTCTGTTTTTTTTTAAAGATTTTATTTATTTATGACAGAAAGAGATAGCAAGAGAGGGAACACAAGCATGGGGGAGCTGGAGAGGGAGAAGCTCAGCAGGGAGCTTGATATGGGTCTCAATCCCAGGTTGCTGGCATCATGACCTAAGACCAAGATAGCTGTTAAAACGACTGGCTCACCCAAGTGCCCCAAACTGCATATTTACTAAATCTGAATTCCACCTTTCATTTTACTCATCTCTAAAATGTTAATAGAATCACTAGTTTGGTAGTCATGTTGGCAATAAGATCAGCAATATATACATTTTAGAATTTTTGCCTCGGAATATTTTCAGTTAAATGAAAACAATGAATTCCCTAACAAAATTTTAAGAATTTCTGTGAGTCCATATAAATAAATTATGTTTATTATAATCTTCTGCAGCTGAATATATATGTGATTCAGACCAAGGATCAACAAACAGTTCAAATCCATGAACCAAATACTACCCTTGTTGTTTTTGGCATGGCCCTTGAGCTAAAAATAATTTTTATATTTTTATAAAGGTGCAAAAGAAATTTTAAAAAGATACGTTTTTTGGGCCATACATGGCTTGCACAACCTAAAATATTTACTATCTCACTTTATAGAAAAAGCATGCCAGCTCCTGATGGGGATTTTGAATCAAAATTCTTGCTCAGCAATCAGGTATCTTGTGTATCCAAATGCTAACAGGATGATGTTAAGATCTAAATTAGAAGACTTAGCTTTGGGGCGCCTGGGTGGCTCAGTGGGTTAAAGCCTCTGCCTTCGGCTCAGGTCATGATCCTGGGGTCCGGGGATCGAGCCTTGCATCGGGCTCTCTGCTCCGCGAGGAGCCTGCTTCCTCCTCTCTCTCTGCCTGCCTCTCTGTCTACTTGTGATCTCTGTCTGTCAAATAAAAAAATAAAAAAATAAAAATCTTTAAAAGAAAAACAAAAAGAAAAAAAAAGAAAGCTTAGCTTTGTGTCTAGAAGCTTACAAATGCAAATTTATTAGAAATAGTAAGATGGAGGATAATTCCCTTGTTTTCCTTACTGATATTTTTATTTTGATAAAAATGCTTATAAAAATGCTCATGCTGATATCTGTGGATTTTTGTATCTAGCCAAACTAAGGACTTACAGATACTTACCAAAAATAATATATCCTCTGAATTATTGAGGGATTTCAAAAACTACTCATTTTTCTTGGAAAATTTTAACATAATAACTTGGTCTAATGAGAGTCTATTCAAACCATGTCATTCCTTTCATCTTCATTTATACAATATTGATAGTTTAAATGTTTTAATGAATATTTCATTTATTTATTTTTATGGCTCACAGAATGTGGCTAAGGGCCTAAAGAATCATTAATAATGGAAGGGACTCCCATGCCTTTGCTGAGCTTCCTACGTCAACCTGGCAAAAGCATAATACAACATATGGGTCTCACCACAGGCATTTAAATTCAACCTACTCAGTTTTCTGACACAGCCAGAAGTAGTAGGGAATTCCAAAATTCTAGAGACCTTGATGGAAAACATATTCTCTTGAGATTACTAAGGCACAAATCTTCATATTCATTACAAACATGTGTAACCACAATCAATTACTGTTCAGCATCCTGAGAAAACAACATGTAGTAAATCATAAAGAATTGTTCTTTTCTAAGTTGACAGAATCTGTGGAAGAACTCTGGCTCCCAGTATTGGGGCCAAATGTCGATATGCCTGGTCCTATCATTTGTAGAAACTAGCCTCTCAGTAACCGTCCGGTCTGGGGTTGTCAGGAAGAACATGTGAGATTAACTCTCTGATTTTAATAATTATACTATAGTTATATAATGGAAGAAAATAAAAGAAAATCTTCATATGAAAATGTATATAAAAGAAGGATTTTTTGTGTGTGAGTACATACTGTAATACTTAGAGGTGAAGAGGTAGCATGTCTGCAATGCACTTGAAAACATTTTAGAAAAAAATATAAACCCACACATTCATGTACACATGTATATTGATATAGGTATTTGTGTATTCATCCCCTATTTTGAACTCTGGATGCTATAATTTGTACCCACTATGACCCATATAGAAACACACTCACCAACATAGTCTCACCATTCTTCCCCCCTTTAGACGGGTTCCTTCCCAACCCTTGGCCCCTGACTTTTCTTTTCTTAGAATATTTACTTTATTTGTTTGTTTGTTTATTTATTTAAGATTTTATTTATTTACTCAACAAAGAGAGAGACAGGGAGAGAGGGAACACAAGAAGAGGGTAGGAGGAGTGGAAGAGGGAGAAGCAGGCTTCCTAGTGAGCAGGGAGTCCAATGTGGGGTTCAATCCCAGGACCCTAGGATCATGACCTGAGCAGAAGGCAAATGCTTAATGACTGAGCCACCAAGGCACCCCTAGAATATTTCATTTAGAAAACTTGCAAGTATAAATTCTTTCTTGCCCCTTAGAGATGTAAATATTTCCATAGCCTCCGTCAGTTTTATAACCCAGCAATGTCTTTCTCAATGACCTGGGAGTCATCCCTGGGAGTCATCCCTTTGAAATGTAGTCATCAAGAAAGATAGTGTCCCTGTTTTCCCAACTCTGAGGCCGAGTAGGAGCCTAATTTAGATAAGCACCAATTAGCAAACATAGATGGCCTGATCACCATGACCAACCTCCTCTGCAGTGTCCTCCAGTACCCACCCACGAGATCACCCCAGGGTTTAAAAATCCTCCGCAAATTGTTTCGAGGCAATTGAGTTTAGTCTCACTCCTCTATTGTTATAGTCTCGAATAGTCTTTTTTTATACACAGAGTGAAAAAATGATTAAATGAATATAGTAACATTAACTTTTGGGGAATCTGAGTGAAGGGCTAACAGGAATGCTTTGTACTATTTTGTAACTTCTTTATACTTTGGAATTTTTTTCAAAATAAAAAGTTAAATAATCATGTAAAATGTGTATGAAATGTTTTATAATGTCTAGCAAACTATTTGAATGAAAATCCAAATACTGAATTCCAAAAGCACATTCAGGATACACATTTCCAATAGTCATAGCCACACCAAGTTGAGATGTATCTGTTAACACCATAAATGACTAAGAAAAGCACTGAGAAATAATAATGGTGTGGCACCACACGTAAATAATCATGCTCAAGAGGCTGGAGGCAAATTTTGTTCTTTTGTGCAATTGCAAAATTTCTTTCAACTTGAAGACCAATTAGCAATGTAAACTATTTAAAATATTTTACATGAAATTCAAAGGCAGAGATCAAAGGACTCTGGAGACTTGGAGTTACTCTAATCTTACCAATTATGTAGTCCAGTCTCACACTCAAACAGTAATTTGTTCCGTGACAACCTAGGAAGTGACTGTCTTGTTCTTGCATAATTACTCTTAGCAGCAGGGATCTTGCCATTTCCAACTTTGGACTTTTTTTATTAAAAAGAAATCTTACCTTGTCATAATTTTTACTCATTAGTCTTTGCTCTGTCCTCTGAAAAACTTGAAATTAGTTCATATGTTTGTCTTTTAAATATTTAAAACAGTTTTTATTCATCTTCTTAGGCTAAATATTTCAACCAGTTTTCCTTTAACCAGCCTGATCTCTACTTTGGTGTTACTATAATATTTTAAATAGATACAATATTCAAATTAAACAGCACAGCTGAGACATGGTCAGACAAGCACCTAATACTGGAGGTGGCCAAATCATGGTAACCACATGATCAAGCTTCAAGGGACAATAGTGAGAGCAATACAAGAGGCAGAGTCAGGTGTCCAGTGTGGGTCACCTGATGATAATGATGGAGCGAGTTATGGTATCTGCTTCAAAACTGTGGTTGTGGTGTCTTCACCAAACTCGTTCTCCAGAGCAATTCTGTTGTTCTCACTTTCCCCTAACTGCCTTTGTCCCTACCCATTGTACAGGATTCATGTCCCAAACTTTCCCTGCAATCTTTCAGTTTATTCCTTTGCTACTTGAATCAGGCAGAGTCAGCTTCATTTGCTTACTTCTAAGAACCTTACTGATATCACTGTTTCTTTTCAACTAATCATTTGATTATTGAACATTTATTCTATGAATACTATGTGCTGTGCCAAATGCCATACGTATAAATGAGACACGGCCCTGGTCAAAGTGTCATAAATTCCCTTAAAACCAACCATACAGTCATCACTTATGGATTTATTTAACTATGTTATGTTTGTTTCAAGTTTCATCTAATATGTTGGAAAGTTATACTTGAGATTTTTTTTTTTTTTAAGATTTTATTTAGTCATTTGACAGAGAAGTAGGCAGAGAGGCAGGCAGAGACAGAGAGAGGAGGATGCAGGCTCCCCACTGAGCAGAGAGCCTGATGCGGGCTCGATCCCAGGACCCTGGGATCATGACTTGAGCCGAAGGCAGAGGCCTTAACCCACTGAGCCACCCAGGTGCCCCTATACTTGAGATGTTTTAAGAATAACACCTGTGCACCATGGCAATCAGAGCTCAAGATAGAAACATTGCTTTCTTCTCCTGGAGTGTGTGTGTGTGAGGAAGGTGGAGAATGTAGTAATCCTAATGCAAGTACATGCGGTTGGATGGGCAGCGAAGAAAGGAAACAGGCCTCGTAAATGATGGGTTCTGGGCTAAGAATCTGATCACAGACAGAGAGTAGTCTTAGATTCTATTATCAAGCTGAGATCAGAACTAAGAAGAAGAAAATGATACGCAGTGAAACAAATACCTGACATAATTCTTGGAATTAATAACTGGCCATTTTGTCACTGAATCAAAGGCAATAGTCAAATTTTTGTGTTTTGTGGTCAGACTCCTATCTTTAGTCCCAGTTTTTGAATAGTGCTACTATGCTGAAATATACAAGACCTTCTGGGAAAGCTCTTATTCTAAAGAATGGCAGCTGCTTTTCCCCAATGGTGGTTAAGGTAGACTTAAATTAGGTGGCTGTGTACTAAACTTAATCTTAATTCAAGGAGTGTCCTAATTCTAGTCTATTGAAATGAGGTCACTAGATCTGTGTCTATCTATTTGAATTCTACTTGGTTTTCTGGAATTTTATCATGTTTTTATTTTATTCCAGTTTAAAATGTGCATTTTTTAAACTGTTTTTCATTTTTGAGCAAAATAAGCACAACAAGATGAGTTTGAACTATTTAAGGAGGTGTAAATAGTGGCACTAGCCCCAAAATAAAAGTATTAGCCATTTTCTTCCATTATATTTTAAATTACCAGAATCTACCTAATAAGCTATTGAGTTTAGCTGATTAACCATTCTTAATTTTATACCTTCAAAATAGTCTATCTTTGGGAAAGCAAAACAGACTGAAATCAGACTAAACTATCTCAGATACTTGCTTGCTGTGAGGCTTAGGGAAAATAAGTGAACTTCTCTGGGTTTCAGGTTCTCGCCTGCTTTTAAAATTATTTATGCTATCTCATAATGGAGTTGAAGGTAATAGATATAATAATGAAAGCATCAATCCTAATACAGAGACTGGAACAGAGTAGAAAGGTAAGAAACAAAGTTATTTCCCCTTTGTATCACCCTTCCCTTGCCTTTCTCCTTTTTGTTTCTTTATTCTTTTTGATCCCCGCCTATTTTCAGGGTAGCTTCCTAGCTGTAATTCATGTTTGTTACGGGGCAGGCAGTGTGCCTGGAAGCCATGGTGCTATTTAAAGAATTCTAGGAAAACGGATATATTTAATCATTTCTGTGAAATAACAATGACTTTACTAACAAAATACATGGGTATATGTAAGCAAATTCCTACAACTAAAAAGTAATACATACAAGATTTTCTTGTAATCATATTTCTGACTTTCCATTAATTTCATTTAACTTTTTGTTTTTTGTTGTTTCCCTTATTTCTTGCTACGTATCAAAGGTTAAAAACTATTGAGCTGGAAAACTTGAAATTAAGAGATTTTATTGACATTTGTTTTCATTTTTTATGCCTTTTTGAGTGGGAAAACTTGATAATATTTGACTTTTGTGTAAGTGTGCTTGCTACCGATTGTTCCATAGATACATAATTTAGTATCCAACGGTGTTATTTTATAACACCTTGATATGTCCTGGAGTTCTACATTGAAATATTTTCCAATTTTTGAAACATGTCTACAGATTCTAGACTCTACTTTTCAAATTATATTTCATTTAATGGGCAATATATTTGTTAAATATTAAGAATATAGCTTTACATGCCACTTTTTTTTCCCTCTGTGACATTCTCATTCCTGAGCCGAAAACCTCAGGAGTGTATAAACTGAACTCACATCATTAGCCTCATCCCAAATGCAACAACTTCAAATGTGCCATTTTTCTATGCAGCTTTAGGATCTTCTTACCAAACAGATCTTCATTTCAAGGAAAAGACATGCACTTTCCCTTTGACTCACTTTTTTTTTTTTTTTTTTTTTTTTTTGCGCTCATTCTCCTTACTTCCTGCTAATAAGCAAAGTATCTCTATTCTGCCAAAAGTTTCTCCTGAATTCCTGCTATATTTTTTGTATCCTTACTGCCTTAGTTCAAGCTTTGTCAACTTTCATAATAACAATTACAGTATCTTCCTACCTGATCTCTTTTCCTCAAGTTTCCAAGCCCCAGTCCTTTCTTCAATGAGTAATGAAAATAAAAAGTCAAAGATTAGTTCATGGAAGGCCTTGTAAAACTCTGTAGACATTATTCTTTAAAAATGGAGAATACTTGGGGCACCTGGGTGGCTCAGTGGGTTAAGCCTCTGCCTTCGGGTCAAGTCATGATCTCAGGGTCCTGGGATAGAGTCCCGTATCGGGCTCTCTGCTCGGCAGGGAGACTGCTTCCCCCCTCTCTCTGCCTCTCTGCCTACTTGTGGTCTCTGTCTGTCAAATAAATAAATAAAATCTTTAAAAAAAAATGGAGAATACTTAAAGGAGTTATATTGTTTATGTTACGTTGTTCCCATTGTAGACAATGTTTCCTTAGGCATTGTTGATTCTATCTATTCTAACTTTTCCACTATGGAAGCAAGAGTTGCTAGACCATTTCCAGGTCATGTTATGACATGTCAGTCATATCCATAAACATACAAATATTAATAAGCAGAAAGAAAACTAGAAGAAAGAAAATAATACTACTAATCTTTAAAGGTGATTTTATACCTAAATCTACATCTGTATTTATTGTGTATAACAACAACTCTTATGAAAGCTCCTCTGTGCATGGACACAGTGAGCGGTTTTTTTTTGTTTTTTTTTTTTTTTACTATTTTATTTATTTATTTGACAGAGAGAGAGATCACAAGTAGGCAGAGAGGCAGGCAGAGAGAGGGGGAAAGCAGGCTCCCCACTGAGCAGGGAACCCGATGCAGGGCTCGATCCCAGGACCCTGGGACCATGACCAGAGCTGAAGGCAGAGGCTTAACCCACTGAGCCACCCAGGTGCCCCCAGTGAGCGTTTTTTATCACATTATAAAACTAAGATACACCAACATCTATAAACTCTTCAAAAAATCAAATAACAAATATTGTTTACATAATTACCAAAAAAGTTATGAATTGTGAAAAAAATGACTGCTAAAATTATTCTCAAAGGCCCAAATGAAATAATTTTACATGAAGTATTGTAATAATATGTGTGATGGGTAATAATTTGAACTGAATTTTAAAGGTTTTTGAATCAAGGAGATGTCCAGAGAGAGGTGTACAAAATGTAGAGAGAGGTACAAAATTAGACAATTATATTGTGTTTAGATCTATAATTAGAAAAGACCACAGTTAGTATTTAAGAGCATAAGAGAAAAGTCAAAGGGTAGCACATGAACAATAAAACTGAATAGAAACAGATAATGTCACTGGGTGCACAGGCATGGATTAGAACAGTATTCAGCAAGGGTCTTTAAGGGAAGTTTGGTCAATAGCAATATCAGCTTCATAACTATTGATTCGCCATCTTGAAAATTAATAGATGATTTAGTTATAGCTTACTTCATTCAGAAAATTATATATAATAACAATTAATACACAATTAGATTTTATTTTTATAAACTTGATGATTTGATGATTTTCATGTCAATAGTAAAAAAATCTGATGGAGAAGTTAAAAAAATTATCCTTTAAAGCAAACTAATTTTAAATAAATACTTTAAAAATATTAAAATAGGGGCGCCTGCATGGCTCAGTGGGTTAAGGCCTCTGCCTTCGGCTTGGGTCATGATCCCAGGATACTGGGATCGACCCCCACATCGGGTTCTCTGCTCAGCGGGGAGCCTGCTTCCCCCTCTCTCTCTCTGCCTGCCTCTCTGCCTGTTTGTGATCTCTGTCAAATAAATAAAAATAAAATCTTTAAAAAGAATAAAAAAAACTAAAAATAAAAACATTAAAATGATGTTTAGTGAAATAATTTATATATAATATCTGTCTGCTAGTGACAATAATTAAGTATTATTTTTAAAATGATAACTTAGAAGGGGACATATAAAATATTTAAGTCAATTTTGGCACTAAACCAGTAATTCCTTTTCTGGGTATATATCCAAAGGAAATGAAATTTTAGTCTCAAGCAGATATCTGCACCCCCATGGTTACTGCCACATTATTTGCAATAGCCCAAAAATGGAAATGACTTAAGTGTCCACTGATGGATGAGTGGATAAAGAAAATGTAGTGTGTATACACAATGGAATATCACTCAACCTCATTAAAGTAGGAAATTCTGCAACATGGATGAAGCTTGAAGGCGTCATGCTAAGTGAAATAAGAATAGAGAAAGACAAATACTGCATGATTTTGCTCATATGTGGAATCTTAAAAAAAAAAAGAAAAGAAAAGAGAAAAAGAAAGAGAGAAAAACAAGCTCATAGAAACAGGGCACAGATTGGTGGTTACCAGATGCAGAAGGTGGGAGTGTGGAAAAGGAGTGAAGATGGTCAAAAAGTATACATTTCCAGTTACAAGATAAAAATAGTTCTGGGGATATATTGTACAGCATGGCAAATATAATTAACAGTATTGTCTTGTATAAGTGAAAGTTGCTAAGAGAAAAAAATCTTTAGAGTTCTCATAATAAGAAAAAAATTCTGACGATGTGAAGTGATGACTGTTAAGTAAACTTATTATGTTATCATTTCATAACATATACTATATGAAATTATTATCTTATCATTAAATCGATATGATGTTATAGGCCAATTATCTCTCAATAAAATGAAAAATAACCAAAGAACAACATTGTCTCCCATAATCAAGGTTTTAGTCTTTGTTCATATACAAGCTTCTGTGTTAGTTCATAGCACCTGTTTTAAACCACATATGGGAGGACATTCTGCCTCACCCTAACCGAAACTTAAATCCAAAACCAAAAACATATTCTGAGTTTTCAAGGCTGGCATTGAAAATATATAATAAAATATATTTAAAACATTCTTACCTACAGTGATTTTTAAACTATTGTCTTTATCCTTTTTATGGCTATTGTTAACTTCTACCTCACCTCTGCTTTCTAGTTTAGAATATTTTAGATAGCTTGGAGAATGTATATTTGTCTAACCTGTTTTTTTTTTTTTTTTTCCTAAACAAGAATCTCTCTGCTCTTGTTGCTTTACAAGTTTCTAAGAGATTGTTTTAAGTGACAGTGGGAAACAGTGTTTACTTATTGAGAAAAAAAAGTTGGCAACATTTTTAATGCACTCTACTTATAAGCCAAGATACATTAGAGCTCTTTATGGACAAAATGTGTTAAGACATACAGTGAAATCTACTTACAGGAAAAATAGAAAGGCCCTGATCTCATTCCTGTTTTTACTATCTAGTGTTGACATGCCTACATCTACAGTTAGCTGAAATTGCCTCTGGTTGGCAATTACCATGCCTGCCTCTGAAAGTCTAAAAACATCAAATTAGCAACAGAATGAACTTCTGACCCCCAAAATTCATAGTAATAGCTGAGGGGCCCTGTGAGATTTTGCTAGTCTAAATAGTGAGAGTTGCCATTTTGTAGTTCAATGTATACAAAAATTTTACATGGGATGAATTTTTTTTTTTTTTTGGTATGTAAAAAGTTGGGCTACCATGTTTTTCTCTATTTAAATAATATAAACGATTATCCTCTGGTATCATGACATAAAGCAGTCATTATGTATTTGGTGAGTTTTTCACGTCTACCTAAGATTCCATCTCATATGTAACTTTGTTAACTAGTCACTTTTTGATAGATTGTTTTTTTGCTGTCACATACAATACTACCCATTATATTTTCCACTGAAATATTTTTTTAAAGATTTAATTTACTTATTTGAGGGAGAGAAAGTGAGGGAGAGAGAGAGCGTGAACAGGATGAGGGGCAGAGGAAGAAGCAGACTTCCCACTGAACAGGCAACCTGATGCAGGGCTCAGCCCCAGGATTTAAAATCATGACCTGAGCCAAATGCCCAACCAACCGAGCCACTCAGGCACCCTGAACTTAAATACTTTTTTTGAAGTATAATTAACATACAATGTTATATTACTTTTAGGTGTGCAACATATTGACTCAACAATTCCGTACACCACCAAATGTCCACTACCACAAATGTTGTCACCATCACCAACAATATTGATTTGGTAGTTACAAAATAACATCATTACAAGATTATCAACTATAGTCTCTATGTTATACTTTTCATTTCTGTGACTTATTTATAACTAGAAGTTTGTACTTTCATCCTTTCTCTTTTTCACCCACCCTCCTACTTACCTCCCCTGAATATTACTCAGCCATAAAAAAAGAATGAGATCTTGTCATTTCCAACAACTTGGAAGGACATAGAGTACATTACGCTAAATAAAATAAGTCAGATAGAGAAGACAAATCCCATCTGATTTCACTTATGTATGGAATCTGAAAAACAAAATAAACAAGTCAACTTGAATATTTTTTACTTTGAAATTTCTGTAAGACAGAAGTCTGGAAGAGAAATTTTAGGGGGCAAATGATATGCATGTTTTAAAAGAATCATGATAGTACTGCTTTTGCTCTCTAAAAATCTACACAAATTTATGGTTTCACTAAAAATTGATGTGAGTGCATTTTTTTTCATTTTCTTTCACAATATATTAGTAATTTATCTATTAGTTCCCGTGAAATATAAAGTATTTTGTTATTGGGTGCCTGGGTGACTCAGTCAGTTAAGTGTCCAACTCTTGATTTTAGCTCAGGTCATGATCTCAGGAACATGAGGTGGAACCCTGCACAGGCTTTGCGCTCAGCACAGAGTCTGCTTGTCTCTCTCCCTCTGTCCTCTCCCCACTCGTACTCTCTCTTTCTTAAATAAATAAATAATAAATAAAAGAATAAATAAATAATTTTTTAAAAATAAAGTATTTATTATTTCCAACTGTGTGTCTTTAATTATTATATAGGTAGAACATTCTTCTACACACTTATTGAATTTCTCTATGTCTTTTTTCTGGCATTATCATAGCATATCATTTGTCTATAACTTCTATTAACTTATTAGCCTTAAACATATTTTTTCAGAAGCTAATTTTGGTGTGATACTTACTGGTAAATTTCAAAGGATAGAAAATAAGTAATAATGCCTTCTCATGGTCATCTTTAAATAGAAATTTCTATCATCACTCATTGCAATTCTGATTGTTTTGCTTTCCAAATATTGAAGATATTTTCTTACGTTGCCAAAGTAGCAAGCATTTTTATCTTCTTGGTGGACTAACTTTTAGAGTAGTAAAACTGTCTCTGCTTGTAGATGACATTATCATCTATGTAGATATCTGGAAGAACTGACAAAAAATCTAGAACTAAAAAACAATATAGCAAGTTTGCAGGATACAAGGTTTATTTATAAAAGTCAATCACTTTCCTATATAACAACAAGGACTAAGTAGAATTTGAAATTAAAACATACCATTTACATTACAAATCATTACCATTTACATTAGCTCCCCCAAAATAATATACATAAATATCAATCCAACAAAATCTGTATAAGTTCTATATGAGGAAAACAATAAAACTTTGATGAATAAAGTCAAAGAAGTAAATAAATGGAGAGATACCCTGTGTTTGTGGTTAAGAAAATTCAATGATATAAAATGTCGATTCTTCCCAATGGTACAGTTAGATTCTAAGCATTACAACTGAAACCTCAGAATGTTATTTTGCAGATTTAAACAAATTGGTTCTAAAATGCATATGGAGAGGGAAAAGGATCAGAATAGCTAACACAGGGATGCCTGGGTGGCTCAGTGGGTTAAAGCCTCTGCCTTTGGCTCAGGTCATGATCTCAGGGTCCTGGGATCAAGCCCCACATCGGGCTCTCTGCTCAGCAGGGAGCCTGCTTCCCTTCCTCTCTCTCTCTGCCGGCCTCTCTGCCTACTTGTGATCTCTGTCAAATAAATAAAATCTTAAAAAAAAAAAAAAGAAAGAATAGCTAACACAATACTGAAGGAGGAAAACAAAAGTTAGAGGACTGAATTACTTGACTTCAAGATTTACCATACAGCTACCATAATCAAGACATCTAGTGTTGAAGGAAAAGAAAAGATCAACATAACAGAATAGAGAACCTAGAAAGGAACAAAGGTAGTACAATAGAGCAAAAATAGTCTTTTTAACAAATGCTGCTGAAATGGGATACTGATACACAAAAACATGCATCTGGATGCAGATCTTACACCCTTTACAAAAATTAAACTAAAAATGGTCACAGACCTATATGTAAAAAGAAAAATTACAAAGTTCCTAGAAGTAATTTAGGAAAAGATTTAGATGACCTTGGGAATGGGGCTCACTTTTTAGATATAGCACCAAAGGCAAGAACTGTGAGAGAAATAATTGATAACTTGGACTTGATTAAAATTAAAATCTGCTCTGCAAAAGACAATGCCAAAAGAACTTTTTTTTTAATTTACAAAACACACATCTGATAATGGATTATTATCCAAATATATAAAGAACTTTTAAAATTCAGCAATAAGAGAACTGATACCCTGATTTAAAAATGGGTTATAGATCTTAATAGATACCTCACCAAAGAAGATATGCAGACAGTGACTAAGCATATGAAAAGGTGCTTCAAGGGGGGCATCCTCAGGGAAATGCAAATCAAAACAATGAGAAACCACAATAAATCTATTAGAAGGGCCAAAGTCTGGGTTACTAAAAACACCAAATGGTGGTGAGGATATGGAGCAGTAGGAACTTCGTTCATTGCTGGTGGGAATGCAAAATAGTACAGCCACTTTGGAAGACAGTTTGGCAGTCTCAAAAAACTAAGCATACTTCTGCAATCACACTTCTTGGTATTTACTCAAAGGAGCTGAAATCTTATGTTCACACAAAAACCTGCATATGGATGTTTATGGCAGCTTTATTTCTAATTGTCAAAACTTGGCAGTAGCCAATATGCACTTCAGAAAATAAATGGATAAACATACTGTGGTACATTTAGACAATGGAATATTATTCAGTGCTAAAAAGAAATGAACTCTCAGTCCATGACAAGACATGAAGGAATCTTAACGGTATATTACTAAGGGAAAGAAGCCAATCTGGAAAAGCTGTATATGGGGTGCCTGGGTGGCTCAGTGGGTTAAAGCCTCTGCCTTCGTCTCAGGTCATGATCCCAGGATCCTGAGATTGAGCCCCACATCAGGCTCTCTGCTCAGGAGGGAGCTCTCTCTCTGCCTACCTCTCTGCCTACTTGTGATCTCTGTCAAATGAATAAATAAAATCTTAAAAAAAAAATCCATGTACTGTATGATTCCAACTCTATGACATTCTGGAAAAGGTAGAATGATGGAGATAGTAAAAAGATCAGTGGTTGTCAGACACTGGAGAGAGGAGGAAGGAGGAATAAGCAAAGCACAGAGGATTTTTAGGGCAATGAAAATACTCTGTATGATACCATAGTGATGGATACATGTCATTCATTATACACTTGTCTAAACCCATAGAATATACAATACCAACAGTGAATCCTAATATAAACTATGGATTTTAGGTGATTATGATATGTCAATTTAGGTTCATTAGTGGTAACAAATGTACCAGTCCAGTGGGAGATATTGATAACAGGGAGGCTATTAATGTGCGGGAACAGACAGCATATGAAAAACCTCTATACCTTTCCCCTGGTATTTGTTGTGAATTTAAAACTGCTCTAAAAATACAATGTTTAGAGCAATGCGGAGAGATGGCACTGACCTGGAGGGTTAAGCCACTACCACCTTGTGCCTCTTCAACAAGACCACAAATGTGATGACCCCAGAGAAGCTGCAGAAGTGGGAGAAGGATGAGTTTAACCTGGGTCCATTCTCTGTGTTCACACCATCAGTCAAGAACAACACCTAAGGGCTCATCAGAGGCCACTGACAAGAAGCTCTTGGGTCATATGAAGGCCACTGAAAGGCACTGCAGCATGGTGGTGGAAAATGTGAGGGAGATGTGGACCAAGGTCCTCAAGAGTCTCACGGCAAGAAGAAGTCCAAGCCAGTCAGCAAAGACCACATCTCCAAGATGTTCCTGCATAGGGATTGGGTCATCATGGTCCTGTCAATCCACTCATTGCTGGCAAGTAGAGGTCCCTTCCTCACCATCAGAATTCCCCCCCTCATCTTGCAGAGACCTGTGTTTTTCTAAAAAATAAAAAAATTAAGTTAAAAATATAGTGTTTATAAAAATAAACAATAAAATAGAAAAATGTAATTTTTAATCATGAATCTTCATCACTTAATATTCACTTTCTCCTTCTGTAATTCTGCTTTGGTGTACATATTCTCCCTCTTGTTTTCTTCTTTTGTCAGTGTCTTAGTCTATTTGGGCTGCTAGAATAAAATGCCATAGATGGGTGGCTGGTAAACAGAAACCTATTTCCCTGATAAATAAAGATCTATTTCAATTCTGGAGGCTGGGAAGTCCAAGATTAAGGCATAGGCAGATTTGGTGTCTAGTAAAACCCTGTGTTCTAGTTCTAGATGGATGCCTTCTTATGGTGTCCCCACATGAGGGCAGGGCTAAGGATGCTCTGTGGGGTCACTTTTAGAGGGGCATTCAACCCATTCATTCGGTTTTTACACTCATGAGCTAATCACTTCTGAAAAGGCTCACACTGGGGATTAGGTTTCAACATATGAATTTTAGCAAAACACAAACATTCAGTTTGTAGCATGTGTCCTGTTCTATTTGCCTTCTAAACCAATGTGTTTTGAAAGGCAACTTTACTACATTGAACATTAATTTAGCTTTAGAAAATCCAAGATACATTCATTGACCATGTACTAAGTACATATCTAGCACTCCACTGGGCATCATCTTGGTTGTAGAGAGGTTAACAAATAAAACAGCCAAAGTTTTCTTTACATTTAATTTGTATCTGGAATAGCTATCAGAATTTTACATGTAGTATATAAATTATCCTTCCCAACACCACCACCATGAGGTAAATATTATTATTATGCCTGTCTTAGAGATAAGACTCAGAAGGTTAAGTAACTAAACTAACATAACAAACTATACTAACATAATAAAAATGGAACTGGATTCAACATGCTCTTACAGCCTAAATTATAAATATGAAATATTGCTTCAAAGACCATTCTAAAGACCTGCAACAACTGTACATTCTGTCGCAGTTCAGTGGCACAAGGTGATCAAGAATGGAGTGATTAAGAGAGCTTTCATAAAGATGATAGGACTTACCTTAGGCCAAGATAATTAGATTTGGCAGGTTATAAGAAAGGAAGAGAACTGTCTAGTACAGACATCATGAGCAAAGTGATGGAAGTGCGAATGATCAAAGAAGGTTTCTGCAACTGATATAGATCAGCCCGCAAAAGCAAGTTTCATGTATTGTCAGAGAGTAGTCCTTTGGTGGGTTTAATTGATTGGTATCCAATTTCTCTTCTACAGGAAGAACACAACAATTTTTATCCAGGTGTCCACATTTCCTTGCTCAAATTATACATTGCATAGTTTGATTTCAATACTTGAGCAAGGTGCAAGGAATGTGATTCAAGCTTCCATCAATATTGTCTATACTGCTTTATTAAATGATGGGGATCTAAATTCTTCTTGTCCTATCATAATTCTCTAAAACACGGTCATTCATACACATATGTAAATAATGAGGTACAAAAGCCATCATGGGACCATGAGTGGAGCATTCTGCCAAGAATGGAGCCAACATTAAAGAAGGAGAGCTGTGAAATTGCACTACTGGGTATTTACCCTAAAGATAAAAATGTGGTGATCCAAAGGGGCATATTCACCCCAATATTTATAACTGCAATGTCCACAATAGGCAAAGTATGGAAAGAACCTAGATGCCCAACAACAGATGAATGGATAAAAAAGATGGGGTATATCTACACAATGGAATACTATGCAGCCATCAGAAAACTGAAATCTTGCCATTTGCAACCAGGTGGATGGAACTAGAGGATATTATGCTAATCGAAATAAGCCAATCAGAGAAAGACAATTACCATATGATCACTCTGATATGAGGAATTTGAGAGGCTGGGTGGGGGTTCATGGGGAGAAGGGAGGGAAAAATGAAACAAGATGGGACTGGGGGGGAGACAAACCATAAGAGACTCTTAATCTCAGGAAACAAACCTAGGGCTGCTGGAGGGGGTGGGGAGGGATAGTGTGGCTGGGTGATGGACATCGGGGAGGGTATGTGCTATGGTGAGTGCTGTAAATTGTATAAGACTGATGAATCACAGACCTGTACCCTGGAAGATTTCCCTATTGTAATGACTAAAATAAAAAAATTAAAAAGAAGAAGAAGAAGAAGTGGAAGAAGGAGAGTTGTGAAATGATCCTGGTTGGCTCAGTTGGTTAAGCATCTGCCTTCATTCAGCTCAGGTAATGATCCCAGGGTCCTGGGATCAAGTCCCACATGGGGCTCCCTGCTCAGCAGGCAGTCTGCTTCTTCCTTTCCCTCTGCCCCTCCC
Organism: Martes martes; assembly: GCF_963455335.1. Taxonomy (NCBI): domain Eukaryota; kingdom Metazoa; phylum Chordata; class Mammalia; order Carnivora; family Mustelidae; genus Martes; species Martes martes. The sequence continues at coordinate 175,023,215 of NC_137889.1, read as the reverse complement.
CCTGCTTGGGTTCTCTGGCTCTCTTTCTCTCTGTGTCAAATAAATAAATAAGATCTTTTTAAAAAATTGTTTTAAAAAAAATGAAGTCCTGGACAGGCTGAGTCTTTTGTACCAGGCCAGTTTAGAAACTGTACTTTTTTTTTTTTTTTTTTACAGAGAATAAATTCCTTTGTTTTTCAATAGAGTTTGATTAGGGTTTTTCATTACAGAGAAAGCATACAGATAATGACATATGAAGCAGGTAATGGGAAAAGCATACATTAAAAACAAAAACAGTTTGCAACAAATTATGACTCCCCCTCTTTCTAGATGAGTGACATTTTCAAGATCTTTAACTTCTCCCTGAGTCTCAGTTGAGTCATTACAAAATAGAAATAACCCAATTACAAAGCATTTAGTATAGACAGAATTGACAGAATGGGATTAGATGGGATAAGAATTAATATGTTCCTGAGCAATTCAAATTTGATAAAAGTATATTATGGTGGCCTTAAAAGTGTTGGCTCAAAGGAATGATAGGATGAGAGGGGTTTAGTACATTTATTTGAACACCATTTGCTTAAAGAACTCTAGGAAAAGAAACTAGAAAACCCTAATAGTAATTAAGTATGGAGATTAGGGTCTGAGTGCAGGAACAGGAATGAAAAGACTTGCTAGAGGAATATTTCAAAGACGAGAAAAAAATAGTTGATCCGCCAGTTCAACAGAATAAAAAAATATATTGACTTAGTTCTACTGAAAACTGGTATTCTAAATGGCTGTTTTATAAGAAAATAATAACAGTTCGGTTTATGGTTCAGCAAGAAATTAATATTTGAGTTATACTTGGTTTTGGAGTTTTGTAAATCCGTGCTTTTCCATCTGGTTTGTAGTTCACAGTTCAGTTAAAGACCTTGCTAAAACATATGATGCCTTGCTGCACGGCCAAGAGCTACAGAATAGAATAATATATTACAGTGAAATATTAGATTTGTATTTGGTAGAACAGTGCAGAGGAATGTAGAGTACTTGAGATCAGGTTGAGAGTAAAATAAATCAGACAGCATGAATTTGAAAGAAATGCTCACCTAAAAATAGTCATGGGTTTGACCATGTTTATATGCCAGTGTGGGGGGGGGGGGAGTAACACTTCAGACTGTTAAATTTTTCTCCAACCAGGAACTGTGCTTACAAAGATAAAGAAAACTGAAGAGTTGGAAAATGCTTAATAGATATAGAGTTAAGCCACAGGTTTCTTGGAAACGATGAGTAGAGGGACTGACTGGAGTATCTAGAATAATAACCTTATCTATACTATCGATTTGGTTATTTTCAATGGGTCCTTGCTCAACTTTTCATTTCTCTAAAAATACCTCAGATTTTGAGGTAGATTGTGGGTGGTACGTTGAGTACATTCGCTTCAGAGGAATAGAGATTTCTGGCCCTGATACAACTGCTATGATGGCAAGCTGCTTGGTTTATATGTTGCTTTACTCCCTTTACAAACAGGAAAAAAAAAAAAAAAAAGCTAATATTCTGGAGATGATTTACAGGTTTGTTTTTCAACAGCAACTAATAAAACATAGGCTGTAAAGCATTTGGAAGATATAAAATTGGGGGCTAATGCATAATCATATGTGCTAAGATACCATGCTGCAAAGGACAACTTAAATGTTTCAGGTGTTCACAGCTGAAAAAGGCTAATGACACCAGAGCCACTATAATTCAGGAAAAAGACAAAGATCTAAGTTCTGCAAGCCAGAGAAGGATGCAGTAAACATTGTAGGACTTTATTCATTATTAAAATATGCAAAAATTAAATAGCCAGGGCCTCAAGCTAAGAACCCTATGGCGTTATAAAATGGATTGCAAATTAGTTATTTAGTTTATGCTAGACTATCAGAAGAATTAATCTATAATTTATGTTAAAGAATTATTCATTTTAATTTTTCCCAGGATCTGTGTGAGCCAGATACACAAATGAAGAAGAAAAAAAGGTAACTGCCAGTCCCAATATGTTTTACTACCTCTGTTCCTTTTGTTTTCAGCTTTCTACATTTGCTTCATCAATACAATCTCTACAATGCCTTGTACTGACCCAGTTCCTGAGCCAGTTCTGATTAATGCAAGAAATACAGTAGTGCTATAATCTGGGGGCCTATAAAATCAAGTCAGATTCTCCCTTTTCAGTGTATGTTGTTGCTTTGTTTAATATCGTACACAGAGAGTCCCCTTCTTGATGGAGACTCCATTTAAGCAAATTCATCTTTATTGATCATTTATTCCTTGCTAAAACTTGTGTGTTGAGGACACCTAGGTGGCTCAGGCAGTTACGCAGCTGCTTTGCGCTCAGGTCATGGGTCCCAGGATGGAAGCCTGCATCAGGCTCCCTGCTCGGTGGAGAGTCTGCTTCTCCCTCTCCCTCTGCCCCTCCCCTGGCTCATGTTCTCTCTCTTCCTTGCTCACTCTCTCTCTCAAATAAATAAATAAAATCTTAAAAAAAAAAAATCCTGGGTTTGTCTTATAAACTTTTTTACTTTCAAATATTATAAACGAGGTTAATCATCTGTCTCAGTTCATGACACCTCATCATCCCTGGTCACTGCAAGGCTCCTCATTAGTTCATTTCACAATTTTTCTCTTTATCCACCATCTCCTTTCTCAATCTCTTTCCCAGCTATTAAGGGAAAGTGACTACAGCTACACAACGCAAGTAGGGAGAATGAATGAAACGCAGAAAGCTTACTCCTGTATATTGTGATGACAATGGCAAACTACACATCAAATAGTCGGGATTCTTAAAGGTACAGACCCTTAAGGAGTAAAGTATGGGGGTCGCTGTGCCAGTCAAGAAATCATAGTCATCTGAGGTGCTTTCTGAGGCCAAAGGAAATAGATAATGTGGGAACCTATGAATTTCATAAGCCACAAACTCTTTTCTATTAAATGTATGAAACAGCAGATTCACTTTAAATTCTACTGTTCGAATAATCTACTTTCTCATTAAGATTTTTCATGAAAAGCCTACAATTCTCACCAATGGAGCGTCTAGTTCAATTCCCAAACTGAGCCAACACTCTGAGAGTTTTGAACCTCTGGTTTGTTCAACAATTCAAATCCTAGAAAATATTGCCTTATCTCAAATTTAATCCTGTTTCTTCAGTTCTTCCATATCTCCAGATTTCTGACCTTGTCCTCTTTTCTTCATCACACATTGAATACAGTGCTACTGATCCTGGGGCTGTGATAATATTAGAGCATGTCGTGTTGAACTTCTCTCTTTAACCAGCTTACAGTTCTCAGTGTGGTCCCAGATCAGCAGCAACAACAGCACCTGGGACTTTGTCAGAGAGGGAAATGCATGTGTCCCATCCCAGACCTGCTAAGTCGGAAACTCTGGGGAGGGATCCCAGCCATCTGAATTTTGACGATCCCTTCAGGCGACTCTGACACAATTGTAGAACGACTGTAGTAGAGTGCACCATTTCCTCTCTTTCTATGTTCATTAACCAGTCCTTCTACCTTATTCCCAACTTCCTGTGTTGTTGTTTTTTTTTTAAGATTTTATTTATTTATTTGAAAGATCGAGATCATAAGTAGGAGAGAGAGGAGGAAGCAGGCTCCCTGCTGAGCAGAGAGCCCGATGTGGGGCTTGATCCCAGGTCCCTGGTATCATGACCCGAGCGAAGGCAGAGGCTTTAACCCACTGAGCCACCCAGGCATCCCTTCCTGTGTTCTTATTAGCCTGTGTTCCTGCTGTTTGCCCAGAAACCAGTCACTGTATAAGTATTAATATACTTACCTAATTAATATTAATTCTATTAGGAAATAAATTACAGAATTTTCTGCAGCCTATTTAATACCTAGAATAAATTCTGAGATTAGTTCTTGTTTACATCCTTAATTATATTGTTGCTATGACAAAAGCTGTCCACTCTGTTTTTCACATTATTCCCTGTGGTCTTTAGTATCTTGTTCTTTATTACTTGACTAAATACCTAATTGTTTCTCCTCGTAGAAACTTTTTTTGGATGCTTATATAGAGTTTTTCATTCTCTTGATTTGTACACCTTTTCAATTATATGTTGGTAAGCATAATATGATAATCAGTCATTTGTTTATAAAGCTATTTATTGTTTATGTCCAAATCCATGGGTATTAAAGGTAGAAGAACAAATAAAATTTTGTAGTCTGGTGCTATGAAGTTCTTAAACTGCTCTTGTAATATGAATGTTTTTTACTTAAAATGTGTTTCTTAAAGTAAGTAAATACTGGGATACCAGCACAATATTTACCATGTAGTGATTAAACACACTGCTGTAACACTTTCATTGCATTTCTTAGAGGGGAAATTTAACAGTGTTATGGAAGATGTATAATGATGCTTTTGCTGCTGCACAATGGGGGATCCATTTTAAGCCGAGACCAAGCAGAAAATGGCTCATTTCATCAAAGAGATTTAAAACGCCTCTCGTATCACCCAGAAGCAGAGGTTGCTGATTACAGTGGGAAACACAGCTAGCTCCCTCTCCACATACACACACTTCTCAGGTTAGAGAAACAAGAACTTGGGTATCATGCAGCTACTTTCTTTCAAATGTAAAACACGTAGTTAGTTTTAAGCAGAAGATGTTAAGAAGAAGTCTTCCATAACAATCGATTTATAAAAATTCAGTTCTTACAGGACTCAGACAGTGATAAAAGACTTGCTGTATTTAGTAACCAGCGAGCGCCCTGAAGCACGCAGTGGATACCCCAGCAGAGATAACTTAGAACGGAACAATGGCAGATGATTATAGAAGAGGATCCTGGCTCTACCTGAAGACGTCCAGCTCCGTGGCTTAGGGGTCTCTGCCAGTGACTTTGAAAAGCATATTCCTACAATTTTTATAGCAAGAAACTTGGTACAGCCTCTGATTTCTTATATATTATATGTGGAATCAAATCCAGTGAACTTTTTATTATCAGAAAATGTGAGGGGCGCTTGGGTGGCTCAGTGAGTTAAGCCTCTGCTCGGTCATGATCTCTGGGTCCTGGGATCGAGCCCCACGTCGGGCTCTAGCCCCACGTCGGGCTCTCTGCTCAGCAGGAGCCTGTTTCCCCCTTCTCTCTGCCTGCCTCTCTGCCTACTTGTGATCTCTCTCTCTGTCAAATAAATAAATAAAATCTTAAAAAAAAAAAAAGAAAGAAAACGTGAGTCACTTTTAGCACATTATTTTGTGATCTTTTTAAAGTCTCATGGTAAGTAACTTCCCCAAATATTATTATAAATAGTTACGTGAGTAGAGTGGACTCTATGTTGTTATTAACAGTTTAATATCTGGCCGGCACAAACCCTAAGGAATTCTATTTTAACAAGAATTTTGTTCTCATTCAACAAATAAATGAAATTTCATTCATTGTCCCTTCCTTGCACACACTGAGCTAGCCCCGGAGGTGTATTTGTGAACTGACAGATCTAACCCTTGTCCTCATGTAGTTACCATTCTAGTGGAAGAAATAGTAAAAAACACTATATCAATATAAAATATAAAATAAACTTATGGAGAAAAAAACATAAGAATCAGAGATAGATGATTATAATGATGGAAGAAGAAGGGTCTAAGTTTGAAAGGCTAATGATGGTAAGAATTTTTGTAAAGAAAAAAATTGAGCAAAAGTCTAAAACAGATTAAGGATTCCATTGTATAAAAGTATAAGAAAAAAATGTTCAAAAATAAAATTATTTTTATAAACACATGTTAAGAAAGAATATATTTGAGGTGTTAGAGGATCAGAATGATCCCATAAGAAGACAAATGTGTATGGATCATAAAGAAAAAGTGGCAGAGGTGACCTTGAATAGTGGAGAACTAGATCATACAGGTCCTTTTAAGTCAGGTGTTTGGATTGTACTTTAATAGGAATGAGAACCCAATAAAGAGGTTTTTTTTTTTTTTTTAAGACTTTATTTATTTATTTGACAGACAAAGATCACAAGTAGGCAGAGAGGCAGGCAGAGAGAGAGGAGGAAGCAGGCTCTCTGCTGAGCAGAGAGCCCGATGTGGGGCTCGATCCCAAGATCCTGGGATCATGACCTGAGCCGAAGGCAAAGGCTTTAACCCACTGAGTCACCCAGGTGCCCCCCAATAGAGTTTTAAGCAAGAAAATCACATGACCTATTTACATTATAATTTGGAATCATATGTGGAAATATGTAAAGGAATGAATTGGGATTATGGTTACCAGCTATAAGCCTGGGGCAATAATTCAAACAATTTTAGATATTAATGGAGTGCCTGGGTGGCTCAGTGGGTTAAACCTCTGCCTTCGACTCAGGTCCTGGGATCAAGCCCCACGTTGGCCTCCCTGCTCGGCAAGGAGCCTGCTTCCCCCTCTCTCTCTGCCTGCTGCTCTGCTTACTTGTGATCTCTCTCTCTGTGTCAAATAAATAAATAAAATCTTTTTAAAAATTTAGATATTAAGTTGTACATCTTAAATATATAAAAATTTTATATGTCAAAGATGTCTCAATAAAAAGAACAATTTGGGCAATTATGAATAAAGCTGCTGTAAACATCCACAGGGAGGTTTTTGTGTGGATGTAAGTTTTCAGTTTCTTTGGCTTAATACCAAGGAGTTCCTGAACCTTATGATAAAAATATGTTTACTTTTGTAAGAAACTGCTAAACTGTCTTCCAAAGTGGTTAAAGCACTTTGCATTCCCACCAATAATGAAAAAGAGTTATACTACTTCCTTGACAGCATTTGGTCATGTCAGCATTGTAAATTTTAGCCAAACTCATAGTTGTGTAATGGTATACTTTTCTATCCCGGCTTAAAAATGTCAGAGGGTACAGTAGAGGGATTTCTTGGGAAGGAGAAAAGTGAAGTTTACTGAGTAGTTTGGAGACACCTAACTGTTCTAGATATTGTATTAGTATATACACATTTCCCAACCGTGTTTCATGGTTCAGTTTCATCCATAAACAGAACAGATTTGATGACAATCTTAGTAAATTTCTTATGTTATAATCAATGTTCTAGTGACAATATGCATTCTAAACTTAGGAATTCTTGACTATAAAAAGAAAGGAAGAATGAATTTTGGGGGTGCTAGGGGAGGCAATTGTCAGTCTCTGCCTTAAAAAGCATTTATCTGCAAAACCCAGGAAATCAAAATAAAGTCAGCACATTAAATTTAAAGATTTTTTTTTTTTTTCGCTGAGGGAAGTATGTGATATCTCTCTAATAGAGACAGGAAATAATATTCTCCACACATTCTCATAAAAAGGATGCCTGTGCAATATAATAGAATTGTTCTTAATCATTATGACATTGACTTTATACAACAATCCTGTGATATCATTCAATAAAGACTAATGGAATAATTTAGTAAAAAACAATTACTCTGTGGTCAAAACAATGAAGGAAATAAGGTTTTAGAATATTTCAAATGAATGAGTAAAAAAGCATTATCGTCCCTAATATGAAGGTAGAATTATCCTCAAGCACATGTAATGATTGTGTTTTTCAGCAATTTGACCATGAAAGTTTGCAAGACATAATCTGTGTTCCATTAGTTCACCTTGAAATTTATTTTTTTTAAAGATTTTATTTATTTATTTGACACAGAGAGAGAGAGAGATCACAAGTAGGCAGAGAGGCAGGCAAAGAGAGAAGGAGGGAGAAGCAGGCTCCCTCCTGAGCAGAGAGCCTGATGCGGGGCTTGATGCCAGAACACTGAGATCATGACCTGAGCCGGAGTCAGAAGCTTTAACCCACTAAGCCACCCAGAAATTTAATGGCACATATGCAGCTTCCCCTTATTGAAAATTCCTTTAAACTCTTTAATTTTGTAAGAAATGTATATATTTATTTTTATTAAAGTTTTATTGTACTTTGTAATTGCTACTTGTGATTATTAGTATACTTTCATTTAATGAAATTTATTAAACAATATTTATTACATCTTTACTGATAAATAGTAATATATTTAATAATCATTTTCATATATATATTTCTTTTTTTTTAAGATTTTATTTATTTATTTGACAGAGAGAGATCACAAGTAGGCAGAGAGACAGGCAGAGAGAGAGGAAGGGAAGCAGGCTCCCTGCTGAGCAGAGAGCCCGATGTGGGGCTCGATCCCGGAACCCTGGGATCATGGCCTGAGCAGAAGGCAGAGGCTTTAACCCACTGAGCCACCCAGGTGCCTCTCATTTGTATATTTCTACTCTTCCTCTCTTAAACCAAATTTAATTTCAGATATGAATGAGTCTTATGAATATTTTTTCCCAGTTCCTATTTCAATAGCTGGCATATTACATGGACTTGATTGCTGCTTCTTGATTTTACAAGCAATTACACAGTACTATGGTTAAGGATCTATTATTTTAATTTGGTTAATGTGAGTTGTGATTAAAAAATAAATACCAGTTCTCCGGTGCTTTAACAAACTAGATATTTATTTTTCTTTTCTGTAAATACCCAAAAAAGATGTCCTGGTTGGTTGTGAGTTTCTTTAATCTATGTGGTGATTCAGGAATTTACCTCATTTCCATCCTGTGGCTCCACACATGTCAGCCTTTCTCACTGGGTGAGGAGATTCTTTAGACAATTAAGCCCTAACGAGCTAAAGCATCCATTTTATATAATGGATTAACTTTTTTCCTAGGCATCTAATATAGTAATAGTTATATGGATACTTGGGAGAATTGAGATTAGTCAATCAAATCATTTTCTGTATTTGGTGGTTGAGAAAGCCTCAGAGGGAAGGAATTTGGGTGCAAAGCTTACCATCTCTAGTTCATTATTTTGTGTACCATTTCAGAGTAAAAAATGATATTATTATCTATTACATTTTAAGTACCTTCTTTGACTAAAGCGATATACTTGCTATGTTATGTAACTTCCTAACACATTTTATAGAACAATCAATATTTCAATCCAAATTGACCTGCTTTCATGTTCTATAGTTTTTTCTTCCCACAGATTTGCTAACATAAGTCACCACAAAATTGAGAAAAATGTGTTTACTTTTATTTTTTCAATGAATTTGGGGGAAAATTCCAATATTCTATTTTATTGCAAGGACAAGTTGGTGTAATTCATTAGACACTAGTATCTCTGGAATATGGTTTAAGAAACAACAATCTTAAAGTTTATCAAAAGAGTCAGATGACTTAAAACCCTGATTTGTGCAAGAAAATTTTGTAGTTCGTATTCTCTTCACCCCTACATAGCAATAGAATGTTGCTTTAAAAAAAAATTCAAGCAATACTAAAGAATATAAAATAAAGACATAAAACCCTTTTCTGTTTCCTGCCACCTCCCATTTCCTATTTGATGGTGCAGGCACAACTAGAGGAGTACATGTACACACGCACACATGTGTGGCTGTGGATGCTTGTGTCTGATTGCACATGCAACAAAATGGAGTAACCTCTGTTTACTGTCATGGAACTTTCTTATTTCACAAAATAACATATCTTAAATTTCACCATGTCACAGCATAAATAATTTGGTAACATGTATATAAAAATAAATGTAATACTTTCATTATTGATTGACATTTAAGAAGTTTCTAATATTCTTTTATGATGATATATGAATTTATGAATTTACATCATGTTGTTAAATATTTCCATGCTGTGCATATAATTCTGTATTATACATATATGAAGGTTTATGTAATAATTCCCTTATAGATGGTTAGTTTTTATTTTTAATGTAATGACAATGCTGTAATGAGCATACTTGTAAATATATTTTGTGAAATATGCATACACTTGTTTAACTGGTTATTACAAGTTGATTTTCTGGAGCAAGGTACAAGCATTACTTAAACTTATTTATAGATTTGGTCACATTACTCTCTAAAAAATACTATGTCAATCTCATTCTACCAAGCCTCATTCCATTTCCACATTGCCTCTATGCTAATATTTTGGACTCATTAATTTTCAATAACCTAGTTGGTAAAAAGTTGATATCATTTTGTTGTTTTTATTGTATTCATTCCATTTCTTGTGAGGTTAAATACATATGCATTGAAGAAACAATCCTGAAATTTGTATGGAACCACAAAAGACCCCAAATCACCAAGGAAATGTCATCAAGGAAAAACAAAGCTGGGGGCATCACATTGCCTGATTTCAAGCTCTATTACAAAGTTGTGATCACCAAGACAGCATGGTACTGGCATACAAAAACAGATACATAGACAAATGGAACAGAATAGAAAGCCCAGATATGGACCCTCAACTCTATGGTCAAATAATATTCGACAAAGAAAAAAATATCCAGTGGAAAAAAGACAGTATTTTCAATAAATGGTGCTGAGAAAATTGGACAGCTGTATACAGAAGAATGAAATTCAACCATTCTCTTACACCATACAAAAGGTAAACTCAAAATGGATGAAAGAACTCAATGTGAGACAGGAATCCATCAAAATCCTAGAGGAGAACATAGGCAGTAACCTCTTCGACATTGGCCACAGCAACTTCTTTGAAGACACGTCTCCAAAGGCAAACGAAACAAAAGTCCTAAAACTTTGGGGACTTCATCAAGATCAAAATCTTCTGCACAGCAAAGGAAACAATCAACAAAACAAAGAAGCAACCCATGGAATGGGAGAAGATATTTGCAAATGACACTACAGACAAAGGGCTGATATCCAAGACCTATAAAAATCTTTTCAAACTCAACATCCAAAAAACAAATAATCAAGTCAAAAAGTGGGCAGAAGACATGAACTGACACTTTTCCAAAGAAGACATACAAATGGCTAACAGACACACAAAAAAGGTACATCATCATTAGCCTTTAGGGAAATTCAAACCAAAACCACATTGAGATACCATCCTACTCTAGTTAGAATGGCAAAAATTGACAAGGCAAGAAACAAATGTTGGAGAGGATGTGGAGAAAGAACTCTCTTACACTGCTGGTGGGAAAGCAAGTTGGTACAGCCACTTTGGAAAACAGTATGGAGGTTCCTAAAAAAATTAAAAATAGAGCTACCCAATGACCCCGCAATTGCACTACTGAGTATTTACCCCAAAGATACAGATGTACTGAAAAGAAGGGCCATATGCACCCCAATGTTCATAGCAGCAATGTCCACAATAGCCAAACTGTGGAAAGAGCAGAGATGCCCTTCAATAGACGGATGGATAAAGAAGATGTGGTCCATATATACAATGGAATATTATTCAGCCATCAAAAAGGATGAATACCCAACTTTTGCATCAACATGGATGGAACTAGAGGAGATTATGCTGAGTGAAATAAGTCAAGCAAAGAAAGTCAATTATCTGGTTTCACTTCTTGTGGAACATAAAGAATAGCACATAGGATATTAGGAGAAGGAAGGGAAAAATGAAAGTTGGGGGGAACAGAGCAGGAGACAAACCATGACAGACTATGGACTCTGAGAAACAAACTGAGGATTTTAGAGGGAAGGGGGGGAGGGGGATGGGTGAGCCCGGTAATGGGTATTAAGGAGAGCATGTATTGCATGGAACATGGGGGTGTTATTTGCAAACAATGAATCTTGGAACACTACATCAAAAACTAATGACGTTCTGTATGGTGACTAACATAACATAATAAAATAAATAAATAAATCAAAATAAAAAATATAGGCCAATTTTGGCTTTGCCTACACTGAGAAGACATGGATAGGAAGAAACTAATATTTGAGCACTCCTCCTGCATCAATAATATTGATAAGCATCTTCTCTTATTTTATCTCAGCTATTCTCATTTAATTCTCACAAGAAACTTATGAGGTTGGTATTATCTTTCATATTTCTAGGTATCAGAAAATTATTTTTATATTCCTTGGTGATTTAATTCCTTCTTATTAACATCAGAGCTGCTACCTATTTGCTTTTCCATTCCTTATCAGTTAGTAAATGTGATTTCATGTATATGTAACTAAATGCATCAAAAACTAATTTATTTGTTTGCAATTATACTTTGATAATGTTTTAGAGAGAACTTAGTCTGTGGGTTAGACAAATTTTGTTTCACATGCTAACACTATAGCTTACTTAGTAAATTGGTGCATATCACCTACTTCTCTGTGCCAGAGTTCCCTCAATGGTAAAATGGGAATCATGACATTTATCTGATACCAGTGTGAGAATTATTAAATAAGAGAACCTGTGGTAAGTGCTGAGTTACAATATCTGGTACAAGGTATATCAATATGAACTATTGTTAATAATGCTTGCAATGTATCTAGTTGAAAAATGTATAAAAATATTTACTGGTGTCCTAGATTTCTTTTCTGAAATATGTCTCTGTTTAAAAACTGAAAAAATCTTAAAGAAATAGTATTTTGCTCTGACCGTTTTTTACAGGTTGAACATAAAACGATGGCAAAGATTATAATACGTAAGAAGAAAGAGAATTTAGAATCAAGGGTTTTCCAAAATCAGAGTTGTGGAGTAAAGCAATGGCAAATTCTGGGACTTATGGAGATTTTTCATCAAGAGAATATTGAGAGTTTTTTTTTTTATTTGTTACTGTCTAGATGTCTAATGCATTTAGTATTCCTTAGAGATACCCCACACCACAAAACTCTCTAGTAAATGGAATAAACAAGTCATTCTTTCTTTTAATGTTTAATGGCTCAATGCTATTGAATCCATATATAATCTAAATTTCACTTAGTTTTAAATATTTTCCTCAAAAAAAAACTCTTTGCCACAGCTATTCATTCATTTGTGCATTCTTTCTACACATATTTCATGTCATCTAACTATAAAATTAAGATACATTTTAATAAATTATTCAGATATAAATTGCTGTTACATTTGAAGCATATGCCAGAATGTTATATGGGGTATAAAATTAAATAAATAGAATTTGTAATTGGTGAATCTCATAAAAATTAATTATCTAGATAAATTGAGTATATTAGATTCTAAAAAATTACCATCTGAAATTTATGTCATTAAATAATTTATTGTCTTCTATGTTTGTCAAACTAGCAAAATTTTCTAGCCCATATTTTAGAAGTGGATTGTATTAGAAAATTTCTTGGTGTCTTTGTTTTAAAGCTTCAAGATTGATATTTATCAAACTTTCTTTTACGTTCGATGCATTCTAAAATAAAGTAGCTGGGGAAACACAAATCAAAAAAAAAAAAAGAAAAGAAAGAAAGAAAATTCACATTAAAAACTGTGGCGTATAGAGATACGAAATGGTCAGGTTCCCCTCAAAAAACAGACTTGCTGTCCAGCTGCACAGCATGCGCATCATCTGGAATCCTCCTGCTGTCTGTTCTTTGGAGTCTACCTCAGCCTTCAAGGTCATGCTATTCTTGAGCAATCCCCAGACACTGATTGATCAAAGTGGTGGTTTAAAAGCATAGAAGTGTCCATATCTTTGGGCATTCTTCACTCTAGAGGTTTCTCATGTCATAATACCTTTGGTAGGTCTACACCTTGACCTGATGGCTCCTCTGTCCATTCGTACTTGATCTCCTTACCCTTCACAGACGGCACTCTCCTGTAAATCTGCACTGCTAGCTTTTTCTCAGCTTCTGCCTCCTAGAGAATCCAATTAGCTGAGGAATTGAACTCAAATATTTTGCCAATTATGTTATTGCACTTGAGGAGTGAAATAGTATTTTCCTAAAACAATACACTTACCACAGTACTTAACCTAAAAATTGTTTGAGTACAATTTCAATTTTTCCCCCAAAACTAGAGGAACTACACCATCTTTAGTCATTTGCATGCCCAGTTTATATCATCACATATTTTTTATGACCAGCCATTTCTCATTAGTAATCTTGCATTATTTACAAGCTTGAAGGCAATAATGCAGGAGCCTCCAGAACACTCATCTGGTCAAACCTGAACAATTGTGTGGATGTGTCAAATTTTCACATTAACATTCGAGTGCAGTAAAAATCACTGCTCATTCCTAAGTTGCTCATCACTCTTCCTACCAATCTTTGTGTTTTACTGAAGAAAGAGAAAACACAAAGATTGGTAGGAGATTTCCTCAGTTACCTCAATAGGGTGTTCGTTTGGGAAAAAAGAGTCAACGCTTTTTAGCTGGTAGCTTTGATATTCCCAGTAGAAAGCACATCCTTATTCTAAAGGTAGCTACCCCTCCCCCTTTTGTAAGAGATAATAGGAAAACCTTGGTGTTTGGATCTATAGTAGTTGGAATGTAAATCTTTGTAATAGTCACAAAGACAAAGACAGAAAGTTTCCAGGATGAGAATGTAATCAAGAGGGCATAAGTTTAATTTATTCCATATCCCTAGAGATAGAGGGAACCTCTAGCCACCATTTAAGGCATAGTAACACTAAATACTCCAAACTTGAGGTGCCTGGGTGGCTCAGTTGGTTAAGCCTCTGCCTTCAGCTCAGGTCATGATCTCAGGGTCCTGGGATCGAGTCCCACATCGGGCTCTCTGCTCAGCGGGGAGCCTGCTTCCCCCTCTCTCTCTGCCTGCCTCTTTGCCTACTTGTGATCTCTCTCTGTCAAATAAATAAATAAAATCTTTAAAAATAAATAAATAATAAATAAATAAATACTCCAAACTTGCTTTGGTTCAGTAATATCAACACTGGTGACATCAGTCCTGACAAAGAAGTGGGTTGCTTTGAAAATGAAATTGATATGAGAAAACTGAAAGTAGGTTTTGTTTTTCCTACATAGATGCATTTATTTATTTATTTATAGAATACATTTGGATGCTTATAATATGCCTATATGGAGCAGTTACTGTTGACCCTGAACTCTTCTAGAAGGGTTTAGAAATACCACTATAGGTCAAGTTGTAGTTAGGTATTAGCTTGTACAATAATAAAATAAACACTGTCCCTTCCTTCTGGGCATGGTGGTGATAACAAGCAAGTTGAAGGATAAGGATGTTGGGTGAGGTCAATGTATGACCAAAAAGTGCAGAATGCACGGGGGCATATATGACATGCCCTAATGCCGATGGGGGGAATTTGAGCCATTGATGGTTGATTATAGGTAAAGAAGATCAGATTGAGAACTGAAGGGTGTGAATGTAAGAGATGGGGCCACTGTTTGTGTAGGGAGAGTATAAACTGTTGCAAGCAGAGGGGGTACCATGTATAAAGACCCACAAGCCAGGAAGAACTTGTTCTTCTCCCCCTCTTCCTACACTGATGATTTCTCTGAAAGTCCTGCAGGAAAAGGGAAAGAAATATTATGCACAGTTGGGTAGGAAACAGTCCAGTCCTTCATTGAATTAGCCTTTATTGTGCACCGTGTCTGTACAATGATCATGTAGTCAGTCTTCTGTACCTCCTACACTGGAAAATGCCTCCTCTGCCTTGAAGCACTGACTTATGTCTCCTCTGTGAAGACTTTCCTAACATCCAGCACAAGTTTAATAATTTCTTCCATTATATTTGGAAGGGTAACATGACTTTATTAGGAAGGGACTGAGCAGTTATATCCATGAACTTTTGCTAGAGCAGAATCTTTAAAGTTGGTGTAAAGGAAATAGCAGAGTGGACACAGTGGGCAGACCCAGTGTCACACCAGGCTCTAAGCAGAAAGGGATTCTTTCTTCAGAGGGTATTTAAAACCATGATCGTTCAGATCCACCCGTCCTTCAGAACCAACCACAAAATACTCAAGTGGAAGAGGCAAAAGCCGTAGCAGCAGCTAGTTGCCATTTGTATGAATCACGCAAAATACCTAGCAATATCAAGCAGCACTTAACTAGAGGAACATCTATCCTTCCCCAGAAGTAATTACACAAAGATTATTATTTGCATAAACCAGGGCAAATGTATTTTGTGATTTATTAAACGAAAAGAAACAGAAACTAGAAGCCAACTCCAGAAACAGAAGTCAGTCTGTACATACATTTTGATACCTGCAAACGGAAGCATGTTGGTACTACAGATGAAAATATATTTTGTATGAGGGCATTTTTGCGTCCACACTTGTTAAGGCTTCTCAGCTGCTTCTGGAAGCAAACAACTGGTGATTTCACAGTATATCATTTACTATTTGTTCCATGACAAATTGTAAAATAATTATACACATATATTTTTTCTAATTACAGAGTTTGCATCTAGTACAAGTGCATGCAGAAAAAAATGTTCATTTCCTTTTCTCTTTCCTCAAAAGTTTCTAGTCAGAGAAAACAAACTAGTGTTGTTCCTATCATCCTACAATGTCATTTTAATCCAAAACTTACTCAACTTTGGTAAAGTCTGATAAGTATCACCTACGTTAAGGAGGCGTACTACTGCTGTCTCAGTCTCCTCAGTCTATGTACAAATAATAAACTTCTTTGTTTCTATCTTTACCTCAGCATTTTTGTGTGTGTGTATGTATACACATTTATGTACCAATAAACATACACACATGTGTGTATGTATGAAAATGTAAGTATATATACACATATGTATACACAAACTATTTGTTCATCACTGAAATACGAGATTCTCATTAGAAGGGACTTCATGTTTATGATTTCCTAGGTCTAGTGTTGATGTCTCTCATACTATTTTGATAGATGAATTAATAAATAAGCAAATGGATTCATGGCTAAAATTATTTGGCATAATAATGCAGTTGGATGGGGCCCCTGGGTGGCTCAGTGGGTTAAAGCCTCTGCCTTCGGCTCAGGTCATGATCCCAGGGTCCTGGGATCGAGCCCCACATCGGGCTCTCTGCTCAGCGGGGAGCCTGCTTCCTCCTCTCTCTCTCTCTCTGCCTGCCTCACTGCCTACTTGTGATCTCTGTCTGTCAAATAAATAATAAAAAATAAAATCTTAAAAAAAAATAATGCAGTTGGATTTTGAAGTACAGTCTTGAAATAGTATCATTAAATTGTGTTGTGAGATATTTAAGTTGAATTAGAGGAAGCTACATTTTCAGAAGTAATCAGTGAGAAATCAAGCTTTGCAGATGAACCTGGGGGAATCTCTGACAGTTATGCAGAATGGCAGCTGACAGAGCATATCATGTTAGCTCACTCACATGTATAAAATATTTCTTTGACTTGCCATATTTCTATCTCTGAGGTATGTAGAATGATGTTTCTTTTGTAGTAAGGACCATAAGCAGAGATTAAAGAAATTCTTTAAAGAAGACTGTATTGAAGGTGTCAAAGTAACTCAAGAATATAATTTTTATACTATATATATATATATATAGTATCTTATAAGATATTTCCAAGGGACACAATCTATATATTGTATACATCTCTCTCTCTCTCTCTATATATATATATATGTGTGTGTGTGTGTGTGTGTATATATTTCTGAAATACCCATAAATACATTTTTCAATGGAATATTTTCATAATTGGATCATTTTATAAATGTATTAAGGATTTCCAAGATAAATAAATTCCTTTTGTGAATTCCCTTGGAAAGTGAATATTCAATTCTTAATTTACTACATATGTACTGTGTTTTCTTAAGAGAAGAAAATCACGTATATTAAAATGTCTTCTTTCGGCAAATTTTTCATGTATCTAGAGAGAAACAATATACACCAAAAGTAAAATATTGGGTAAGGGCCAATCTCGCATTGTCTGGCAATAAGAAATAACTCTGCTGGTTTAAAAGAAAATACTTATAAAAGCATGTTAAATGGCCTGGTTTTATACATAAACTACATAAAGTGTAGAACAAGAGAAATACAATAATTTACATAATAACTTTCCTCTAAAGAGATCAAAGTGCTCTCTAATGCATTATCTCATTTAACCTTAACTTCTACCTTGCTAGGAAAGCAACTGAATTTACTACTTACAAAATATTTGAATTCCCAGTTTTCTCTATACATCCTGAAATAGAATAACTAAATCAGACAAAAATTTTATCAGCTTGCTTAAAATCTGAATCTGGGCAATAGGTATTGTTATCAAGACAATGTTTAGAATTACTTATTTTATTTTATTTTAAGATTTTATTTATTTTACAGAAAGAGAGACTACAAGCAGGGGGAGAAGCAGGCCGAGAGAGAGGGATAAGCAGACCCCCAGGTGAGCATGGAGTCCAACACAGGGCTTGATCTCAGGACCCCGGGACCATGACCTGAGCCAAAGGCAGACACAACCAACTGAGTTTCCCAGATGCCCCCAAAATTATTTATTTTAAAACAGGAACGCCTACAATCTAAATCTAACCTAGAAAAGATTACAAATAATTGCAAGAAAACCATGAATTTCTTGATTAAGACAACACTGCTTTTAACCAGACCACAAGCCAGAAGTAAAAGCCACTAGTGATTTGACAGAGGTTTGACAAAGGCCCCTTTGTCACTAATATCTAATCTTAGACATTACTCTTATTACCCTATAGTTTCATTTCCTCTTACCTGGTCTGTCAATATCTATTTTTACTTCCATGATCTCCATCCAAGAGCCAGTCATACTTTTAAAATGAAAGCTATAGGATGTCTATGTGGAATTTGTCATAGGCACTTAGATCTTATAAACATGATATGGTGAAGTTAAGAACCAGACCTCTTTTTCTTTGTGTTTGTATCATATTCACCTCTTTACTTTTCTCCTACATACTCTTCATAAATCTGATGCAGGACTTCTGGAATCACTCTTCCCTCTGCCTGGATCTTTCCTTGGAATTTACAGAGCTCTTCCTTGCCCTGATTTCATTTAGATCTCGGCTCAAAACCACCTCCTCATAACCTTTCCTGAACACCATAATCAAACAAGAATCCGTCTCTCCTCTACAAAACCTGCCTCAAAAACCCATGCTTCCTTTTCTTTTCCTTTACATCATTCAGCACTCTTTGACAAAACATTGTTTATATTTTTGCTGTATTTATTTACCAGTGGTCTCTCTCACTGAAATTCAAGTGCCATAGAGTCAGGTAATTTTATTTACTGCTGTGATTATAACAACCCTCTGTCTATAGTAGGGTTTCAATGTATGTTTAATGAATGAATGAATGTGCACATCTAAGCAAAATCTGTCATTGTCTCCGTTGGAAATATTTCACCTAATCAGTAATGGAGGTGTTACTACTTAGACTATTCTTTTGTTCAGATAAACTGGCTTTTCAATATAGAATTTTTAGAAGGAAACAGAATATACTATAAGTTAATAGTTATATAAATGAATGAAAAAAAATTATTAGGCAAAGATATTTTACATTTTCACTGAAAATGTTATCTCTTCCGAATTCAACCCTGAAAGAAAAGGTCAATTCTGTCTCAATAATATTCCCCTAAACCAGTGGAATTTAATTTGGGTGGGGTTGTAATAAAATACTTTAAAGTACTAATTAAAAAGTTGGAAATTCTTTTTCCCGAAATGTGTTTCAGTCAATACTTTAAAATATGATGCATTCAAGTTCAGTGAACATGGATGTAAGATTAAAAACTGCAACCATAGACTCAGAATATTTGATATTATAAAGAATCTTTGAGATCCCCTGGTCCAAACCCTTCATTTTAAAAGTGAATAAATACAGAGTTAGCATGGCTTGTGGAAGGTTATACAACTATTAAGTGATAGGTTAATATTTTAATAGACATGAAAAACTAGTGTTTTTTCAATGATATTTATATTGAAAAGATTTTTCAAATCTAAAATTTCTGACATAACACTTTGTACATGTCTGAAATCAGGTTGAAAGTCCCTGATATATTAAAATGTAAATTCCACAGGAAAGGAAGTCCTACTAGGTCCTCCATTATAAAACTTGTTTTTCCAAAGTATTCCATAAATAGCTTTTCATCAGTCTTTAACAATCTACCTATTTAATTTCTATGAAGCCCTTTTAAAATTTTATCAGTGAAGTATATCATCTATGCCAAATAAATACTCCCCCCAAATATTACATCCATTCTGTAATACTGCTTTCAGTTGTTTGACAAATACATAATGCAACATTATTTTCCTCAGCTTAATTTATTGGAGAAAATTTGTAACATGTCTTCTAATTTAAAAAAAATATTTATATGGTGATTTTTAAAAATTTCAGATACTATTGTTTTCATTTATAGAATTTCCAATGATTTATTTGTATTTTTTGACGTGCATCCATTATCTTTCACTAAGCTAAAGAAAGAAGACTTTTCCTGTCTATGCTTTTCGTTGTTGTCATCACCACATTTAACAAAGACTTTTCACATGCCAAGGCCCCCAACTTATTGTGGTTCGATTTAAGATTTTTTGACTTTTTGATGGTGCAAAAGTGATACATACTCAATAAAAGCCATACTTTGAATTTTGAACTTTGATCTTCTCCTGGGCTATTGATGGGGAAACTGGGCAGTGGCAACAACTAGCAGATCCCAGTCAGGCTATGATCACAAGGGTAGTTAACACAAACACAACCATTCTGTTTTTCACTTTCAGGAAAGTATTTAATCACATATATGAGATATCCAACACTGTATTTATAAAATAGATTATTGCATTAGATGATTTTGCCCAACTGTAGGCTAGTGTGAGTGTTCTGAGCACATTTAAGGTGGGTGAGGCTAAGCTATGATGTTTGGTAGATTATGTGTATTTAAATGCATTTTAATTTATGATATTTTTCAACTTGTGATGTGTTTACTGGGAGATAAACCCATCATAAACTGGGGAAGATCTGTACTCTGTGTCTTAGACAGAAATGTTAGTGCATAACTTAGTATGCTTGAGAAGACATACTGAGGGATAACTGCTTCTGGAAAACCCCAAAGAAATAAATTAGCTAAATAAAAAAAAATTAGAAATTTTGTTGATGTATAATAAAGATTAAAATAAATTAACTTGAACAAAATCCATATTTTGAAGTTTTCCTAAATTCTAGTCTTAGTATAGGTCAGGTTTTCTGACTAGATTTTTAAAGCCTCATGAGTAGCCTCTTATATTAATACATCTACGTGTATATTTGACAAATATATTTCAGTTACTTTCTTTTTGGGGGGGAGAGGGGCAGAGGGAGAGGGAGAAAGAGAATCTCAAGCAGACTACCCCCCCAGAACATGGAGCTTGACAAAGTGTTCAATCTCATGAGCCTGAGATCATGACCTGAGCCAAAATCAAGAGTCAGACACTTAACTGAGTGAGCCACCCCAGTGCCCCATGTCATTTACTTTCTAATGCTCATTCCATTATTATTAAAAAATACTTGTCTCAGTGCTTGCCCATGTAAAAACCAAACTAGTTTTCATAAAATTTTTAAAAATATATTAAGCAAATTATTTTAAATAATGATAACAAATATCAATTATTTATTTCCCGTGACTCAGGTGTTCCAATATCTTCAGTGTTTTTGACAGGGAAACATAATGTTATCTCTAACTTGGCTCTCCTGGAAAGAAAACCTCTTTTTAGGTTGACACGTTGGCATCTGGTTTACAGGGTCCACAAGTCTGTGCTAACCCTCCTTCTTCTGATGAAAGGTCCTACTCCTCTGGTCATACAAATGGTAAATGCCCCAAATCATGCCCAGTGTAATGTGTAGTATGACTCAGTGACTGATCCAAGTGAGTGCTCAAAGACCATGAAGGGCTGATCAGTTTCTCTTTTCATCTGATTGATAAGCTAGAAGTATTTGAGCAAAGATGTGTTGTGTCACCCACTGCCATGAGACTGCCCATTTGTATTAATAGAAAATAAAGCCAACAGAGAGAGGCAGAAACAGGCAATCCCGATATTTAATTTCTTTTCTCTGTCTTTCCAGAAACCAACTACATATCGGCACTGATCAAGATTTGTAAATATAAGCTATAACTATCCCATTCAATTATACCAGGATAAAGAACTGAAGCTTCTCTGAATAACACAAGGAGGAAGTCTTGTTCTGACTCTCTAGCCCATTCCTAAAACTGCTCCCCAACTCCTGGCCCCACATCTCAGCCTCTTCCAGCTGGTGGACTGAATGACAGCTTCAAATCCTCGTTGATTCTAGATGAGCTCTTGGTTCAGTGATAATTTGTAACTGTTCACCTACTTCTCTCCTTCAGTGACAAATTCCTTTATCCAATTATCATTAAAATAGATGCAAGAGATCTATAAAAGCATATTAATAGAATTTTGTGCAGTTAAAAAAACACAGTTTATATATATATATACAGTTTATATATATATATGTTTTTATATATAAAAACCATGGGTTTTATATATATAGTATAAGAAAGAAAGAGTTCTTTCTCATCTTCCATTTTTTTTTTTTAAAGCCTGCAAAGTACATTTTTGGTTATGTGTCAACGTTAGGCTTCAGTCATTGATAGATGGAATGAGACTCTCTAAGGTTGTTTATTTCTTTTTCTTTCTACCTAAAACTTGTCAACAATTTGGATCATTTTTTGTTAAACAATCTTCCATGAGCTTGTATAAATAAATAAACACCACCTTGATGTTTCTTTTCTAAAAGAAAATGTCAAAAATTATCCCCCTAACTTTTATTAACTGAAATAGAGAGACATGAATGAACAACGACAAAAAAGTTTGTTGTAAAAAAGAGAAGAGAAAGAAAGCATTTTTACGTATGGTATTTTAAGAGAATGATCTAAGATTATCTTTTAAGTCAACTGGATTTAAGAAATTATTTTTGTTTTCATACATGATCTTCATTTTTGCATGTTCCTAAAATAAAGATAAAGATAATGCTCCTAATCATATATATGGATGGTTGGTGCCTTTAAAATTTGTCAAACTGTTCACAACAGCCAAAGTATCTCTCTTCTTACCTTTCAAGATTAAAGCAAATAGCCTTCCCCACAGTATTGTCACAACCTACTGGCATATTAGTTAAAGCTTGTTGGTTACACATCAAAATATAGGCATTTTCATGATAATTAATTTCTTTTGCATGAATTAGAGGAAATTCGCTATTATTATCTCTATAATAACTATTAGTTGCTTTGCTGTGTCTTTTTTCCTATGTGGGTAAAAGAACATGAAGTAATGAACAGTGTTCTTGGAATTAAGCTCGCTGTAATCTGCCTTTTTTTTTTTTTTTCCCCAGCTTCAGTTCACAGAGAGGACTCTTTTCAGGACTTAATGGTTGTGCTGCAAATAAATTATTGAGGAGCTTTACTTCCTTCAAGAAATTTTGGTTTCATCAAAATATGAATGCTTCCAGAGTACTGTCATGCATATAAATGCCATTCCTTATGGGTGACTTTTCCTTAATGGAAAAAGAAGTTTGAAAATCAACCAACTAAATTGTCACCTTTATTTACTCAGGACATCTTTGCTAGATACCTGGTATGTGAAAGTCACTAAAAATCTGTTAACTCTGTTTCTTATTTCTTCCAATTAGTAGAAAAATATTAATCCAAAATGATACATTTTTCAATAGCATAACAGGAATTACTGCTGAGTTCATTTCCTAGTACTTAGATCTATTTCATTACTAAATAATATTTTTAAGACTACCAGATCTCTTGTCTCCAAAGATATGTCTCCACAGGATTGTGTTAAAGAAGAAAAACTGATCTCAAAAAAGTAATAATATAATGCTATTTTGAAACATACCTCATGATTTGGGGGTATGCCATCAATTTGAGGCAGTTAGATTAAACAATGTTTATTTTAGCTTCATTTATTTAGGCTCCTAAAGCCAGTCAGTTGTAAAATTCAGTCTGATTAATGTTTAGCACACAGATGCCCAACAGCAAAGAGAAGTGATGATGGAGCTTCCATTAGGGATTTTTTAAGCACAGAGAATCAGAAATAATTATATCCTTAATTTCAAAATCTATGCTTCTATGCTTCTCACACACGTATGAGTGTGTGTGTGTGTGTGTGTGTATGTATATGTATGTATCCTTTTATATGTATATATTTAAAGAGAAAATTTGCATATTCTTTTTTCTCCTTATGTTAATACATTTCAAAAGCAAACTTGAGAAGACTTTCTGGTTAAAAAAATCTTTAGGTTAAAATGGTTATCAGTTTTTTTATACAATAGGCAAGATCTTTTAAAAATTTCACCTCTGATTCTTCACGGTAAAACTTCTCATCTGGGAAAATAAAACAATCTCAGATAACTTTTTTAATGAAATATTTTAATGAACATCCGTCCTAATTCTTTTTTTTTTAAAGGTTTTATTTATTTATTTGACAGGCAGAGACCACAAGTAGGCAGAGAGGCAGGCAGAGAGGCAGGCAGAGAGAGAGGGGGAAGCAGGCTCCCCGCTGAGCAGAGAGCCTGATGGAGGGCTCTATCCCAGGACCCTGGGATCATGACCCAGGCTGGAGGCAGAGGCTTTAAGCCACTGAGCCACCCAGGTGCCCCCATCCATCCTAATTCTTAAAGATACCTTCTCAACTACCAAAATTGAAACATAGATGTCTTACAAAAACAAATTCTCTGATATCTAATAATTCAAAAAATATACACTTCCAGAAAATAAGATAAACAGAGAATTATCATAGATTACCAGACAAGATCAGTCATTTTACTCATTATTACTAGTTCACTACTCTAATAAAAGAAAAACAAAACAAAAAAACCAATAAAACACCCTTTATTTCCTCAGAATTTTCCTTTCACAGTAGAACCTGTTTTCCCTGGAGAAATATCCCAAACTATAAATAAGGGAAGAGGGGAGGGAAATAGATACTTAAATACACATACACCTTGAGTCACGTGGGTGGCTCATTTGGTTAAGCATCTATCTTTGACTCAAGTCATGGTCTCAGGGTCCTGGTATTGAGTCCCATGTCCTGCTCCCTGCTCAGTGGAGAGTCTACTGGTCTCTCTGCTCCTCCCCCTGCTTGCATGTACACATGTGCGAGCACGCTCTCTCATACAAATAAATAAAGGCTTTAAAATAAGTAAATAAATACACATACACTGCTATAGAAGGCTATTTCACTTCATAGTGTCTATACGACCTAATACTGAAGCTCTACCTGTTTTGTCTTGTGACTTCTTTGGCCCCAGCAAATAATTAAATGGTCCTCTCACATGAAACTACCTGTGGGAAGAGAAGCAATCTTTAAACTCTCAGATTACTAAGGAAAGTCCTCACCCCTTCACACCCCAGACCTACCTCAACACATTCCAGAACAAGAGTGATCCCTAATGTTTTAGTTTGAGGCCTTGACTGGTCTCAAACCCAGTAGTGTTCTTGGTTATACTGCTCTCCCCAAACCTGACTTACCCCATATTGTTTTATCTCCTCAAATGGCCTGCCCCAAACATGATAGAAAATGCTAAAGAACTCAAATATTAAGGTAGGACTTTACCCATGGGGTGAAGGGAAAGAATAACCCAAAACATACTCGTGAGCCTCAAAAGGATTGGAAGAACTGATGTTTGGCCCCATTACAGTGTGCCTGTATGTGGGGAGTTAGATCAAGCTGCCTAGTTCACAGCCAGAGTAGTTGTCTAAGCCCCAAATCCATGTGAAAGGCCCCTTCCTAAGAGGAAACAGGGAAATGTCACACTGGGGCAAAAAAGCACTGACTCTCCTACCATCCAGCTACAAGAATCCCAAAAAGAAGAAGAAAAAGTAACAGGTATGTCCTAGGTCTTCTTATCACACAACTTCAGAAAGCACAAGACAGGGCCCAGGACATGGCATCATAACATGAAGGTAAAGGACCCTCACCCTACCTGGTCTCTTTAAACTTAGTATGACTCACCGAATTTCAGGGTTCCAACAGACCCAGGTTGCCTTAGATCAAGTTTTGTAAGACAATTTTGAAACTAAAATATATTCTCTTCCAAATAAATTTTAATTGAAAAGAGAAAATTTTATGCATAAACTATTTAAAGAATAAGAGTAAGTAAAGAGAACATCACATTTTTAAGGCTCAAGGGACATCACCAATTTACAAGAAAATTCAATGATTGGCACACTTAACATTAAACCAAAGAGAATGAAATAAATGTGTTGTTTATAAAGTGTTTGGCATTGCAGAGACTGTCTTATGAATAATGGTCGTCATCAGTATTATAAAGCAGTCATAATGATTTTTAAGTACAAAAATGAATCTAGAAGAAAGGATTCAGAGAAGAAATCAGGAAGAAGGAATTTCTAAATAAGACAAGAAGAAAAATATAGAAAAGATAAAACATAGCAAAGAGGTTGTTCTTTGAAAACCCCAAGAAAATAAATGAAGGATAAATTAATCAAGAAAAGAAACAAGGAGGCCAAGGTAAGAACTAGAAAAAAAAATTCAATGTAACTATAAATATGAGTGAGTAAAGATGGTAAGGTGTTGTCAGGTTCTTCACCATCTTTCAAAAGATTAAAGAAATATAGGGGCGTCTAGGTGGCTCAGTGGGTTAAAGCCTCTGCCTTTGAGTCAGGTCATGATCCTAGGGTCCTGGGATCGAACCCCACATCGGGCTCTCTGCTCAGTGGGAGCCTGCTTCCTCCTCTTTCTCTGTCTGCCTCTCTGCCTACTTGTGATCTTTCTCTGTCAAATAAATAAATAAAATCTTTTAAAAAAATTAAAGAAATATAAAAATTTCAATTGAAATTCATCATCAGACATTCTCATTGTAGGTTTTGCAGTATTCCATAGAGTAGACCCAGATCCATTCTCGGCCTCTCCACTGTAGCAGCTCAGGTATGAGAAGATTAAACTGATTTCAGTGGGTGGGGAGGCAACAAATGGTCCAACCTCCAATTCCTGCTTCAGCCCTATGTGTGCCTCAGTAACTGAGCTTTGATTCCTTTCTGTTCTGTCCTGCATTGTTAGAAGATGACCTTGAAGGTTTGAGAAGGAATCATAAATTACAAAAAAAAAAAAAAAAAAAAATTAGTTGTTTTTTGGTTAAAAATATTAGAAAATACTCTGATCCTTCAATTTTATTGATTTGTTACTCATTTTGCATACATTCATTTAAAAGTGAAAATTGTTAGGATTTTAGGATTTTATAAAATTAAAAATTAGGATTAATTTTTTAGGATTTTATTACATTAAAAATTAAACAAAAGGTACAGATATCAATATAGATCTATAAGAGATAGTTATCAGTAGCACTTTCTTTTTTTCAAACTGTTTTCAAAATGTTGCCTTATTCTCCTAATTGATTGAGATGGGAAAAATCATAGTCACTATTCATTTATGTTCTGTTGTGGACGCTATGAGCTTCCCAGGGTATCCCTTGAAGGAAGGACTTGTTACTTCAACACCTAGTCCCGCAGTTGGCAATCGCCTTTCAGATCTCAGTCCCTTCAGGTTTTGCCTCAACTGCCGAGAATGCCCTGACCAGGGGCAAGGCCCTTTCTGGTGCAGCCCGCATCCAGTTCTGGCCCAGTGCCAGACAACTCTGCAGACCATGTTAGCTTCAGAGCTCCCTGTAGGGTTGGCTGAGTCTTGTCAGGCCTGCATTGCAGCTCAACCCACTCCTGCTTCCTTCCTCTGCTTTCCACAGACGTTGATCTCAAGGACTTTTCCTAGAACAAATCTACACAGTAAACACAGTATCATGATCCACTTATAGAAGAATGTCACCTGCAGCATACAGTGAAAGAGACTGGGATTTATAGGGATTGAATAAATTTGCCAGTGTTACGATGTGAATTCATAGTCAAGCCAGACATCAAATTAGGTCTTTGATTGTTTCTCATATAACGATGC
This sequence comes from Martes martes, assembly GCF_963455335.1. Taxonomy (NCBI): domain Eukaryota; kingdom Metazoa; phylum Chordata; class Mammalia; order Carnivora; family Mustelidae; genus Martes; species Martes martes. The sequence goes on along the minus strand of NC_137889.1, from coordinate 174,995,709 downwards.
CTGAATGATATCAGGATTTTTTTTTTCAAAAATTGAATATTCTCAGGGCACCGAGGTGGCTCAGTGGGTTAAGCCTCTGCCTCCGGCTCAGGTCATGATCTCAGGGTCCTGGAATTAAGCCCCACAGTGGGCTCTCTGCTTAGCAGGGAGCCTGCTTCCCTTCTCTCTCTGCCTGCTTCTCTGCCTACTTGTGTTCTCTCTCACTTTCAAATAAATAAATTTAAAAAAAATAAAAAAAATTGAACATTCTCTATAACATCACTCATAGTAAATCCTCATGAAAACTCATTTCTAGGAACAGAATAGCCTGTATCAAATACTTACACATTTTAGATAAATAAAAATGAGAAGCAGTATATTTATGTATCAGTTTTTTATTTAACAAAACAGCAGTGAATTTATTTATAAACGTGCTTTCACTTGTGGTTAACTTGATCTCATTTTGTAAAACTTCCAACTGATCCTACTATATCTGTCCTTTCATTTCTTGCTACAAGACACAAAGGCATGAGGTTCTTCATCCGTCCCATACCTAGAAAATACACACACACACATACACTCTTTCCCACGCATACAGCCTCACACACATGCTTTCAAGAAGAGTTGAGTGATTTTTTTAAATCCCTTCAGCTAAAGAGAATTGTGAATGGAAGAGAAACATATGATGTTGAAACAAATGATAGGATAATAAATTTGATAAGGAAAAGAAGGAACTAGTAACAACTAGCATGTCAGCATAGACTCATTATTTTGGTTATTATGTTATTCTGACTTATGCGGCTCTGAGGCTAGATATCCGTTAGAGCTCTAGCTCACAAACAGTAAAATGCCCTCTACTCAATTTCAGCATCACAGAACTTCCTGGTGAATCAAATAGTCAGGTTTGCCCATAAAACAGCCAAAAGCAGGGGTGCCTGGGTAGCTCAGCTGGTTAAGCATCTGCCTTCAGCTCAGATCCTCTGTTGTTAGACTCTGATCCTAGCGTCCGGGGATGGAGTCCCACATCAGGCTCTCTGCTCAGCAGAGAGTCTACTTCTCCCTCTCCCTCTGTGATCTCTCTTGCTTTCACTGTCTCCAAAAAAAAAAAGCAAAAACACAGCCCAAAACAGACCCCAGGCCCATGCCTCTAGGTTGCTCCCATAAGGCCTCACCCCTCTGCCAGGGGGTGCAGATAAAGCAGCTTACAACACTGAGGCAGGGCACAGGATGCCAAAACCTCTGCTTCCCCTTCCCAGGAAAGGCAGACCTTCTGGAAAAAAAGTCCTATAGGCAGGCCTTGAACTTTCAGTTTGATAGGAAAAGTACAGAAGGACTGAGAAGGTAAGCTTCTTGCTTTTAAGTTGAGACATCAAAGTTCCTATTATGGGAAATTCCACAAGCATTGGGAGTTTATTCTAAAGTTGGCCACTAATGAGGACAAATATCCACATGGACTATCCCAAATTTGCCTGCTAATTGATGTCTGGCAGGGGAGGGGGGGTGGTTGGAGGGGAGCATTGCTTGAGTAAGATTAATCTATTCGCCTAAGCCTACTAAGCCTGTAACATGTACTTAGTGTGCAAAGCATGTGGGAGGATTGGCTTTCCAACTGGAGGTGGTGTGCTGGGGCATAGGGTGAAACGAAGATGTGGAGGTGGTGACTTTGTTGCATTTGGGACTGTCAGCCATGTTTCACAAAGGACATGCAATAGGGACTGAGTTCAAAGATGCCTTTTTGGCAAATGAAAAAGTAACATGGTGTGTGTGTATGTGTACATGGGTGGGCGTGCAACCGTGTGTGTGATACGAGGTTGTTGAGGAATGGGAAAAAGAACCGCAAACAGGATTTGTTGAGACGAAGGATAGTGCTTGGTAGTGTGTGAAGTAAGTGTGCTTGGTCCAGGAACGGGATCCTATCAGATGCAGAAGGATGGGCTACTGAACAAAAAGGGAGAGCAATTACGGTCTCAGATATTTTCTCCAGGGTGCAACTCTTTCCATCTTCGATTTTGAGGATGAATCAAAATTACCCTGCCCTTTACATCAACTTGATACACTGTAATGAAAGTTTTTATTTTCCTCTGCAGAAAGTCGTGACAGAGCGCTTAGCTTCACAAGCACCTGACCACTGGGCTAAGCCCCGGAGCCAGCTTTACTCCCAAGGATGGCTACGGGGTCTCAGAAACAGTCCAGAGACGGCAGAACATGCCAGCCAGCCAGGATGAGTCCCATCGGCTGAGTAAAGCGGTCAGGGAGGAGGCATGGAAACTCTGAAGGATGAAGAGATTGTGGCCAAGGCAGAGCAGCAAATAAGAAATTGTTGTTTGAAGAAAAGGACTAGATAGAAACATTGAGGGAGATGATGAGGTCATGACACAATCAGTGGTGAGCAATTTAGACTTTAAATTGAGTGAAACTACTAGGTTAATAACTCCTGTAACTCTAGGTGTTTACAGTTCACTTTCAGAGGCTTCCAGCAAAATGGATTTCTTATTCTCTCAGAGTTGGAATCAAAGTTCCTACTGCTGAAAAGAAAGACACTGTCCTGAGATTAGATGCAAGTGAGTGACCAAACTCATTACGTTCTATGAAATAGTGACTATTAAAAAAAAAAAACAAAAAACCATACCCAACAACAACAACAGTTTAACCTTTCAGACAAAATAGACATCTTTGGAAGTGAACAAAAAAATCCCTTGTAAGAAAGGAGAGCCAGATTAGGGATTTAGGGGTCTCATACACGAAATGGCAAAACAGGATAAAATCAGCAGCAAGAAAAAGTATGGCATAATGAAAGGTATTTCTGCACAAAATTCAGAACCTCAGCCCAGTTAAACAGAGCGGTCAAGATGACAACATTGCAGATGTAGTACTGGTAATAAAAATAAAACCGTTGTAAATACACACGAAAAACTGGACATATGGGGATAGTAGACTGAAATTCCAAATTCCATTTATAAGCTTCCAAATGCAAATATACTTTGAAATTGTTATCTAGTATTTGGAATAGGAAATACTATTATTGAAATTACACTATAATTATAGGATCTTAGTCATTATTATGTCTTTGTAGAACCATGTTATTAAAGTGTGCAGTAGCCAAGTTAGTTTTATCTGATCTATATGTAACTATTGATTACAAAAACCTTAGAAGAGATTCCAGGACAAACTCTCCTTACATAGACTATTAGAGGATGGTGAATCTCAATATTTAACAATATAATTTGTTCAGAGCTTTGTTCCAAACTGTCCTAAGGAAATATTTTAAGTATCTATGAAATAAGTTTAATTTCCTATTGCCATATGTATATGTATATATGCATGTGTGTATTATACATATATGTACACATGTACATGCATGTACACATGATATATATGTGTGTGTATATATAAGATTTTATTTATTTACTTGAGAGCCATAGAGAGAGGGGAGGGACAGAGTTGGGGGGAGAGAGACAAGTAGACTCTGTGCAGAATTCAGAACCTGACACAAGTTTCGATCTCCCAACCCCCAGATCATGACCTGAGCTGACACTCACCCAACTGAGCTACCCAGGAGCCCCGCCAGATTTTTATATTTTAACTTAATAATAAAACATTGAATCTTTTGTACAGCAGTAATTTATGGGACGGGATGAGATAGTCTATGCCCTTCCACACCTTGTCCTTTTCTGCAGTACACAGGAGCAGATGAGATAGCCAGCCATCATTCAACATGCATGCATGAACTATTTATTGAACACTTATTATGTGTGAACTGCCGTGTTATCTGCTGGGCAATAACACCTTAAAGTCTTGCTGTGACATATGCTCAGTATTAACAAGAGAGACACTGTTTGGCTTAGGTAATCTATCATGGGAGGGAAGAAAAAAAAAAAAGTGAACATCCAAGACAAATAGGATTGAGATAACAGAAAAGAGAAATGGAAGCATAGCCAACAGGACCTTGGGGAAAGGATATGGAAGAAAAGCAGGGAAGTCAAGAAAAGAAATGAAACTCCCAAGTAATTCTGAAGAGGAGATTTAGCGCAAACTGAAAAGGTAGAATATTTAAATGTGTATGTGATCTTGTGCACATGTGTAAATAGAAAGTGCATATATTTTCCCTTTCTGCTGGATTCTCACTGACTGTCCCGTAGATGGGATGTTTTTTGGTAATGGCTTGAGCTTCTGTACATTCACAGGCAATGATAACATAAAGAGGAACACAAAAAAGAGACTACCCATTGAGAAACAGAAACTGGAAATGTATGGAAAGGAAAATTTTAAATCCTTAACACCTAAAAATTTCATGATTCCTGGCTCTCAACACTTACTTGTGTCCTAAGTCAATCTCAGCTCTTCTTCTTAAACGTATTTCATTCAGAGAGTATCTAACAACCTCGGTCCTTAGGAATATGAGGACACAGCAAACATCCATGCCTCAGGTTTGAGAAGACAATGACGGCACTTCTGCAGTCAACAAGGGACAAACCCTTCTCCATGGAGCAGGCATGCCCCTTCTTTGGCTACACTCTTCTGGGGATTTGATTTGATTTTATTTTGTTATTTTTTTTAAATGTTTTATTTCTTTTCAGCGTAACAGTATTCATTGTTTTTTCACCACACCCAGTGCTCCATGCAATCCGTGCCCTCCCTAGTACCCACCACCGGGTTCCCCCAACCTCCCACCCCCTGCCCCTTCGAAACCCTCAGGTTGTTTTTCAGAGTCCATAGTCTCTCATGGTTCACCTCCCCTTCCAATTATTTTGTTATTTTTTAAGATTATTTATTTATTTATTTGACAGAGAGAGAGATCACAAGTAGGCAGAGAGGCAGGCAGAGAGAGAGGGGGAAGCAGGCTCCCTGCTGAGCAGAGAGCCCGATGTGGGGCTCAATCCCAGGACCCTGGGATCATGACCTGGAGCTGAAGGCAGAGGCTAAACCCACTGAGCCACCCAGGGGCCCATACAGTTGCCTTTAGAGCAGTAATTTCACTTTGTACCCTTGCCGGCTCTAACTGTCTCCCCCAATGCATAGAGTGACCTGAATATGTTACCACCCTTTGCAAACAGAGTCTTAATTTATTAATTCTTTCTTTCATTTGTCCATTCAACAACACCTGTAAACAGCATGTTGTGTGTTCAACACTAAGTTTAAAGTTGATTTTGAAAGTCGGAAAGAAGACAAACTCCTACTTTCTCAAATAGCTGCTAACTTCCTATGAACTCCTACTTTGTGTTTTAACTTTACTTCCCAAAGACTATTTTTTGAATATTTTATTTATTTTTTTGGCAGAGAGAGACACAGCAAGAGAGGGAACAGAAGCAGGAGGAGTGGGAGAGGGAGAAGTAGGCTTCCTGTCGAGCAGGGAGCCCGATGCGGGGCTCAATCCCAGGGCCCTGGGATCATGACCTGAGCCGAAGGCAGCCGCTTAACGACTGACCCACCTAGGCACCCATTCAGAGACTATTTTCTACACAGAATGATCTACTCTATCCAAATCAGTTTTCCGTGTACTATTTTTTCTAAATCAATTACAAGAAGTTCCTATAATTAAATATAAATTTTAAAATGCAAATATTTTAGTACTTAATAAAGTAATTACAACCTTACTGGGCACGTACTTACTGTGTTCCAATTCCTTTGTTCCCTAAGTTTTTCACGTCCGTTATTTCATTAAATCCACACATTGTGAAGTAGCTTTGGTGTCTCTCCTTTATAAATAAAGATGCTGAAGTTTAGGGGGGTTAATTTGCTCAAGGCTACTTAAGTGCTAAGTAGCAAAGACTTGGCTGAAACCTGTCTGACTCTAAAGCCCACTTTTGCTGTCATAAGAGGACTCTGCCTTTTCTTGCTTAGTCTCAATAATATACAAATTTCAAATTCACTTTACCTTAATAACATAGTCATGCATCATGTCATATTTGTAACACCCTCATCTAGAGTTTCTAACCCCCCCCCACAAAAAAAAATCTTTAAAGTATAATAAATAAAACATCATTTTGCCAAAAAAGAAATTTGGTCTATGGAAATCAGAAGACACCATGCCAAGTCATCCAGCTGGCAAGGAGAAGAGCCAAGACACAAACTTCTGATCCTGAATGTCATCTGAGAAGTCGAAGTCTGGTAATATAGGCAAATAAATAATAGGTAATATATACAGTGGTAAAACATGGTCTACCAGAAATTATCTGGACTGGGAAAAGTTGGGATAAGATACTCAAAAGAATAAATAAATAAATAAATAATAAGCAAATTTCCTAATAGAAGCAGATGATGATGAGGCTAAAACATGACCTCAAGCCAAGTTGAATGTCAGAATAAACCAAAGAGAAAAAATGTAAATCGGATCACCTGACTTTCTGGTTTTATCTCTGTCAAGAGTTCTAATAACCGGTATGGAAAAGATCAGAATCCTTATGATGGTTTGCAAACTTTCCGACATATGAGCCCTGACGCTATCTCCAGTCCCATTTCTAGCCATTTCTGTTGCCGGACCACATACCTTTCAACTCTTAAAAGGGGCCATATTCTTGTCTCTAAGCCTTCAAAACATACTGCATGTTTTGAATTCAAAGACAAAAGCGGGGGAGACTCTGACTTGGTCTAGCCATCACCGCCCAGTATGATGCAAAAGCTCTGCTCATAGGCAATAAGCAAGCAGTTGATAGTGGTCATTAATCCAGATGCCAATCTTTTCCACCTTAACCCCAGGTGATCTGTAGTTACAAAATTACCTGCTGTCACCAGTTTGTGGAAGTGGAAAGCCCATCTCAAGATGGGAAGTTGCAGCAAAACATGCATCCCAAAGGCAGAGTGGATAAGCAGAATGATCATTAGTATCACCTCAAGGATACAGTCCCACAATATCATATAGTGCCTTAAGACTGAGTCACTGAATTGTTAATTATTTCATATAGGTTAGTAGTTATGAAGAGGCTAAACAATGAACTTGGATTAACACCCTAAACAAGCAACAACCATTAACAAAGTGATTAATGTTTACCCTTTTATCATCAACTCTAATTATCTGTTTGAATTGAGATCCTGTTATTACCAATCAACATTGCAGGTAGTAGAGGAAAATATGCTTCCATTTCTTGAGTATGAATTGCAGAGTTTTGTCAAGCTGAGCTCTAGTCTGGCTTACTGTTTTAATAACAAGGTTGCTAAGGAAAGGTTTTTCTTTACAACAGATACGGGAACCTCATTAGCAAATTCGCTAATTAGTCTGACTTTAGTAGATAAACACATTGAAGTAGGAGGACAGACTAATCAATTTGGCTAAAGGAGCATGGTTACCTTCCATTTTAAAAACCCTTGGGCTTATAATGAGGTATGTTATTTCTAGTGAGTTATCTTTGTAAAATAAATTATAATATGACTGCTGTATTTTCAAATTTCACATCACTGTAACTATATTAAAACCTGACCATTGGATTAATGACCATAACAGCTATTACAATTGTTCCCTTCAAAATAATAATTAAATATATTGAAAGTTATATTTGCATATAGTATTATTTTAATTGTCCTAAATACACTAACAACTATCATTAAACCAGTTCATTTCATGGCTTGGGAGATTCTAAATAGACCATATAGTTTGGAGTTTGGTCTGAACAATTCTGACTTGTAAATTAATCAACTAAATTAAAATAGTTTTAGACACTTTTTAATTTTTTTCACATTGCATGTATTTTTGAATAAAAATTTCAATAGATTTTTATATTATACTTATTATACTGTATTATTTCTTTTCCTCATTTCACCAGTGCATTAACACGGGTACTATCAGGAAACACAAATATTTCAACGAGCAGACTTACAAAGGAACCCCACTTACAGAGAAGTGGACAGGGATAAGGAGATAAATTAGCAATGGTGAGATACCCGTAACAGCAATGCAAAACCATCACCACTCCTAGCGCTGAAAAGACAAGAGCATGTCCAGAGCTCATGGAGAACTGGAATTTTGGAGGAGTGGCCAGCTGGCATACAGATAGAGCCAAATACCTTGTAAAAAGGAAATAAAGGAGCAAGAGGAAATATTATAGTCTTTGGCTCTATTCTACTACAATCTGACAGTGACCCCCGTTGGCTTGACCAACCAGAAGACTGTCAGCTAGGGAAATGTGAAGGTGCAGTCAGTCCACAACGCCGAGCCTCCTAGGACAGTGCATGGTAGAGAAGGGCCAGTGGTGGATTAGGATGAAGCAAATACAAAATTAGCACAACTTGTAATGCAAAGAGATATAGATAGCACTGTGTGAACATAAGTTTTTCTAAGAAGGCTTTTTAAGATGAAAATTTTATTTTGTAGCATAAAGTAATTCAAGTGTATAGAAAAGTATAGAGAAGATTTCTCTATTCTTAAAAATTGCCTATGTTTGCTTCATGTATTAAAATATATGTGTGTGTATAAAATATATATGTGTATGTACATATATATATATGTATATATATGATCAGATATATATCTGAAGCCCTCCATATAATACTGAACCTTTTCCCCTTTCATTTCTAGGGAATTTTATAACTAATAATTCCATAAGTGTATTTAGAATTTTACGTTTATATATACCTCATATATACATATACACACACACATATATATATACACATACATATATAGTAACATAAAATATATACATATATAATAAATACGTATAATATTGTTTATTATGTCTCAGTCTTCAAATAAATTGTATAAGGCCGTGTATATATATATTTTACAGGCTCACTTTTCTCATAAATGTTTAATTTAAAATATTCATGTAGATAAAAGAAATTCTAGGTCATGCATTCTTGCTTTATCATATTCCATTATGTTTGATATGAAATTTCCTTATGCATTTTCATGTTCTAAAGTATATAAAAGGTTGTCAATTTTTAACAATTGGAAATAATGTTATAATGGACATAATTATGATTCTCTCTGTGCCCTGAGGATCTGCTCAATACGGTCAGGTAGATACTGTTTCACTTGATGAAAATGTGTTAGTAGACCTCCTTGATCTATGACTCAGTGGTTCATGTCATATAATCACCATATAATCAAGTTTCCCACAGCCCAGCATTCAGTTTCTATCAAGGTGCTGGCTGCATGAGAACTATTTCTTAGGAGAAGAGCTTTTATTTTCTAAAAAAAAAGCACAGGATCTTAAAACAAAATCCAGGGAGACCTGGATAGCTCAGGCAGTTAAGCGTCTGCCCTCAATTCAGGTCATGAGGCTCAGGTCATGATCTCAGGGTCCTGGAATCAAGTCCCATATGGGCTCTCTCCTCAGCAGGGAGCCTGCTTCTCCCTCTGCCTTTGCCTGCCTCTCTCTCTTTCTCTTTCTGTCGAATAAATAAATAAAATCTTAAAAAAAAAAAAAATCCCGCTGTTCAATTTGACTGTTGGCAATGGCTGACTAAAACAAGGAGAATGACTAGAGGGAATACAATGCATATTCATCAGAAAGCATCAGAAAATTCTCAAATTAGTAATGAATTATCAGACAAAGATGTAGAAGAAAATTGAGAGCGGTGAGGCTGTATCCACAGTCTCTTCACCTTGAAAATTTTGGAGAAGACAAAGGCTGGTGCTTTCCACAAACAGAAGGGAAAGACAAAGATCAGTATCTATACTCACAAAAACAGCCGGAGTAGCTTCATGAGATCTGAGGCCCAGATTACAAGTGTCTCAATTCCTGATTAGGTTAAATTAATCCAGGATGACTAGTCATTTTAGACCAGCCACCAGCAGGTAGCAGACACAAATCTGTAGAGGAGTATCTAGCTCTCTATAAATTTTATGAGTATTGTGGGGTTCTCAATCAAAAAGAGCCAGGCATGCTAGTAGAAAATGACTACAGATCCAAAACAACTAAACAATAAAGGAGTCAGATCATGCAGTTCTTTATTTTTTTTTCATCAAACATTTTTATGTGTGCTAGCCATAGTCTACATACTAAAAAAAAATGTTAACCTGATTTAATCCCCCTAACAACCCTAGGAAGTAGACTTTATTACTCCCCCCATTTTAGAGATGAGGGCTGTGGGAGCCATAGTAATGTCTTCTCCTGAAGATGCTCACATCTTAACAACTGAAGTCTGTAAATATATTGCTTTACATGGCAAAAAAAAAAAAAAAAAAGAACTTTAAAATTGTGATTAAGTTAAGCATCTTGCAGTGGGCAATTTTCCTGGATTATGCAGGTCTGCTCAGTGTGATCAACCACAGAGATCCTTAAGAGGAGGGCAGGGTGGGGGAAGAGTCAGAAATGGAGCTCTGATGAGCAAAGCAGAGGTCGGAGTGATGAGAAAGCTTCATGAGGAAGGAAAGCAGATGGCCTTTTGAAGCTGGAAAAAAGCAAATGGGCTAGACTCTAGCCTCCAAAAGGAATTCAGCCCAGCCAACACCTGATTTTAGGGCTTTTGACCTCCGGAACTGTACAACAATAAATCTGTGTTGTTTTATGCAACTATATTTGTGGCACAGATATTTAATTAAAGTATCCTGTATTTGATTTAAATATATATGAAGTATTTGATTTAAAAATATATTAGATGTTTGGTTTAGCCTACTGTATCTAGTAATTATTTTTGTTCTCTGTCAAATACGTTGATTTATTTCCTTGTGTGTTGGGGATCTTTGCTGTCTCATTTTCTCTTGACCATAATCTCAGGAATCCTAAAGGCCTGAGTTGGTGATCTTTGACTCAAGAAAAGATTCTTATTTTTTTTAAAGATTTTATTTATTTATTTGACAGAGAGATCACAAGTAGGCAGAGAGGCAGGCAGAGAGAGAGGGGAGGAAGCAGGCTCCCCGCTGAGCAGAGAGCCCGATGCGGGGCTCGATCCCAGGACCCTGAGACGATGACCAGAGTCGAAGGCAGAGGCCCAACCACTGAGCCACCCAGGCACCCCGAAAAGATTCTTATTTGCTTGTGACAGAAATCAAGGGTAGTGTCACTCTGGAACCACATTAATGTCCATATTCATATATTTATGTCCATATTTATATATTTATATATAATTTATATAATATATATTATATATTTATATATTTACATAATTAATTTACATAATTAATTTGAAAATCATAGACCTAATGCAAGAACCTCAGATTTAACTCTTTCTCTTGGCATGTGGGCTTGTGGTAGTGCTAATGCTTCCCTGTCCCTTGAGATACCACTACCCTGTTTATGTTTAGATGTATGTGAAGAGAGGTGATCCCTTCTTGGAAGTTCACAAATACATGGTAAGGAGTAGTATATTGAAGGTTTAGTCTCAGAGTGAGAAGCACTCCACAATATGCAGTCCATCAAACTGCTGAGAGCAGAAATTTTGGGGGTTCTTAGTTACTTCATATTATTCAATCGCATGATTTTACTTATTTCATTTATATAACAACTCTCACAGCTGGACACTCAAGTTCTTTTCTTTTTCACATTTAGGATAACATCATGCTATAGGTTTTTGTGCATTACGTAAACGCTATACCTGATTATATCCTTGAGATAGAGCTTTACAAATTTAATTACTGGATCAAAACATACATAATATTTAAAGGTTTGAAAATATATGGTCAAATTGTATTCCAGAAATTATCTACCAAAAAGTTATGGACTCTCAGTGTGTAATAGTTCATGTGTTTAATTTTAGTGTGATTGTTTACCCAAATTATCTTCCTTTGGTACATGAGCTTTAGTACATTCAGTTAGCTAATTAGAGTAGTGAATATGGCAGAGGGAATTTAGGTGGTTTTGCTGTCCTATGTGAGTAAATCTCTTCAAGGGTGTCCTCTGTCTGATCACCTGGAGATAATCCTGGAGCACTAGACAGAAGATTTATAAAGGAATATGAGGAGATACAATCACAAAATTAACTGCAAAAAATAAACCATACCTATTTGGGAGATTTGTTGAGAGCTGACCCAATTTAAGGATAAGAAAACTTAATAAATTAACCATCCTCTAGATCACATACACATAAAAATAAAAAAAAGTAATTTTCCCAAGGGGGGGGAAAAACTGTACAGGGATTTATTTCTTTTAACTAAGGGGAAGAAAAATGGTTGTATTAAGAAAACCACTTTTACTTGCATTACTGCTGACAGGGCCCAAACTAGCAAAACAAACATGCTGGATTTCAGCTGTCTAAATGATTAACTTGGCAAAAGTAGAAGCTGCTGACACACTAATAAGAAAAGATTTATTTGCAAAAGATCTGTTGTTGCCTCTGCAGCAGATTATGTAACTGTATGCTATTTTTTTTCTAAAAAAAATATTCCTTAACTTTGAAATATCTCTAGAAGATTGGAAACTCTTAAAAGGACTGAGGGTTATGCAAGAAAAATACATAAAATGATGCTTTTATCTTTATACTCACTTTTCTGCAAGCTATCTACTAAGCGAGATAATGTTCATTTCAGAGTTTAAGTATAAAAAATTATGTGTTCTTCATCTCAAATTGTTTTTGACCCCTGTACATGGAAAAATGTGGCCTAAACAAATACTGAATATTCTAGAGCCTATTTCTGATTCCTCTAATTTATTCATGTGATGGGAACCTTCCTTTGTTTAGATGCTCTTAAAATTTTTGAAATTCAAAGAACTATACTAACATGTAACAAGTCATAAATTCATTAGTCCCTAACCTAAGGTTTAGATGTTTGGTTTAGCCTCTTTGCCTATGATTGTAAAAATGTATCCTATGATTAATTGTTTCTGGAAGCAATGTTCAACAAATAAGAAGGTTGACCATTAGTTGTGAAAGTGTCACATATCCCTGCTTTGAGGAAGAATTTTGTGTCTTAGGGATTCCTGTCTTCTCAAGGCTATCATTCAGAAAGTTTGTCCCTCCTCAACTGCTATCTGAGTACATATTTTAATGTGTACTTAAAGGCCACACACATTTTAATGTTTTTTCCTTTGTAACATTTTAAAAGTTACTTTTAAAAAGTTACTTTAAAAGTACTTTAGGAGTGCCTGGGAGGCTCAGTATGTTAAGTGTCTGTCTTCCGCTCAGGTCATGCCTTGTGTCAGGCTCTCTCCTCAGCGGGGAGTCTGCTCCCCGCCCCCCCTTTGCCCCTTCCCCTACTGGGGTGAGAGAGTGCACTCACACTCTCTCTCTCCCTCTCTCAAATAAATAAATAAAATCTTTTTTTAAAAAGTACTTTAAAAATACTTTATTATTTTTAAATAAACAAACTGAAAAAGTTAGTTGAAGAATCTTAAAGAACAAATACAATTGTTATACCATGAAGTATGTGAACTATATTTGGCATTAAAAAATATGAATCTTCCTTAATCTGGGATAGTAAAGGTGACTGAAGGCATTCTATATTAAGAAAAGAAAAAAGGGGACCTGTGGTGTTTCAGCCAGTCGAGCCTCTGACTCTTGATCTCAATTCAGGTCTTGATCTCAGGGTTGTGAGTTCAAGCCCAGTGTTGGGTGCCACTCTGGGTGTGGAAAGTATCTTAAAGAAGAAGAAGGAGGAGGAGAAGGAGAAGAAGAAAGGAAAAATAAGTTTTTATTACATCTCAGGATGGGATAGACAAAACAACAAAAGCCTTGCGATGAAACATCATGTAGGAGTATTTCTTCGCAAGCCTCCTGGCTTCTGGCCTCTCTTTAAATACAATTCTCTGGTCCTTCAGGTTTTAAAGTGTTGTCTTATTTCTCTATCATGGGTATTAATTGGAATATCTCACTTTTTATGTGTATTAACTAAGAATCATAACAAATAATTTCCCATGATATTCTGTGGCTGACTTCATATCCTGATTTATGGACTTCTTTTTATCACTTGGATCATTCTGTCAGACTACATTAGAATAAATGTCCTAAGAATTTACCACAACTGTAGAATGTCGATGTAAAAAATGTAATGACTTAAGTTTTAAAAAAAAATAAGGACATAAACCCTAATGATGTTTCCTTTAACTTAAATACTATTTTGTAGATACATAGTCTATCAGGGAAATAAGTACCATTGTTCAATTATTAGATATGTGGAAAAAGATAAAAAACATTTGGGGTTTTTTTCTTTACAATTGCTATATTTTCTACCAAGATCCATCAATTATTGGGAAACAATGTAGCTATTGATATAGTGTAATATCAACTTAAATGCAATTGGTAGACTTGAGTGAGGAAAAAAAGTTTATAGTCACCACATAAAAAAGGAACTCCTCTTTGATGTTCTTCAAGTTTATTATATGACTAAAATTGTTCAAACTTCAAGGAATATCCATTTTATCTATTGGATTTTATTTTATAAATAAGTATGTTCCCTATCTTCTATCCTTAATAACACTATAGATTCTAACCATTTTCTTTTTCTTTATTTTTCTTTTATTTGCCTTTATCTAAAGGATATTATATATATTACATTATCCTCATAACACAGTTTTCCTGGTCCCAAATTATTTTGATTACTTTAGTTCCTGTTATCCATCATCATCCAACTTCTAAAAGTATTCTCTGAATTATGCAAAGCATCTCATTTGCAATATGCAATGATGATACACAAGAATCATATGATGATTGCTTTTTGTCCCCTGAAAATGCACTTTTGGTGGCCCAAATTATCTTTTCTACACAGAAGCACAAACGATCAACAGCTTCAGGGAGGGGTCTAAAAATTCTTCCAAATGTATTTATTTGATTATTAGTTATCCAGATTCCATCAATATCTAAGTATAGGGGCGCCTGGGTGGCTCAGGTGGTTAAGCGGCTGCCTTTGGCTCGGGTCATGATCCCGGGGTCTTGGGATGGAGCCCCATGTTGGTCTCCCTGCTCAGCGGGGAGTCTGCTCCTTCTTCTGCCTCTGTCCCTTCCCACTTCTCCTTCTCTCCCTCTCTCTCTCTCAGATAAATAAATAAAATCTTTAAAAAATATATCTAAGTATATTTTGTGTTATTTTTTCAGAAGTATTAATTTTCCCTTTCTCAAATTGAAGCCATGTCTCACGGTCATGAATTAAACAAATTATGTCTTGGTTTTCTTAATCACATCATGCTAATAGTGGCACACAGACTTTGTCAGTCTCTCCTGCTACAATGCTAGCTCTACCCTCCCAAGTGAGGATTGTGTTATGTGGGGAAAGAAAATGAAAACTGTGAAGATGACCAAGAAAAAGTTTATTGACCAGGATTCTACAATCCTTCTTAAAAGCAGCCTACATGTCACTTTGAACACCTTCCCTGTGATACTTTGGCTTAAAAAGATGCATTACCCCATTACCAAAAGTCTGAGTGGGAATATTAGTCAGGAATGGCTGCCATAAAATACCACAGGCTGGGTGGCTTAAACAATGGACATTTATTTTCTCAAAGTTCTGGAGGTTAGAAATCTAAGGCCAAGGATCTGGCCTGTTTGGTTTTTCTTGAGGCCACTCTCTTTGCCTTGCAGATGGCCACCTTCTCGCTAGATCCTCATATGGCTTTTTCTCTGTAGGCACTCATACCTGATGTCTCTTTTTTCTCTTAAAAGGACATCAGTCCTAATGGCATAGGGCTCCATCCTTATGATCTCACTTAACCATAATTCCCTCCTTAAAGACCTTATCCCCAAATATAGTCACATTCATGATTAGGGCTTCAACTTATTAATTTGAGGGAGGATACAATTTAGTCCATAATACGAAGCTTTATCTTCTTCTTTTTTTTTTTTTTTTTTTGAAGTTCCCCCAAATCCACAGCTATGAAGAAGTTTTGGCATCAGCAACAATTTTTTTAAAGAGTTTATTTATCAGAGAGAGAGAGAGAGAGGATGAGTGCAGGGAGGGGCAGAGGTACAAGCAGACTCCTCCTTGAGGAGGGAGCTGACGGGGTGGGGTGGGGGGGCCGCGGCGGGGCGGTGGGGGAGCGGAAAGGGCTGATCCCAGAATGCTGAGATCATCCTGAGCCCAACTCAGACACTTAAGCCACTGAGTCACCCAGGTAACCCAACACTGGCAACAATGTTGAGTGAGATGGCCTCATGCTTTCAAGGTATATCACTCTGTACCCAACCAACTTATTTCTGTTAAGTCCCTTTAGAGGGTATTTTCCTCATTTTATTATACCAGAAATTCGTGTAGAAAAAAGGGAAGTGCCTGCTATTTTCTTCTGGAAAAACTTACCTTTTTTTTCTCTTTTCTTTTTTTTTTTTCTTCTTCTTCTTTTTTTTTTTTTTTTTTTTTTTTTTGTAATTAAATACTTTTTAGAGCAAGACTACCAAAGAAAAGAGGTATCATATATGTACCAGGTATGCATTATACAGTGGTTCTACTAAATCCCTTGGGTTAATGGATACCAAAAACCAAAAATAAAAAATAAAGGCAATATTACATATTTATAAGCTCATAAGTGCTTCCCGTTTCTCCTCAAAGGACTCTTTCTAAGAGTCACTCTCTATATAAGGAACAGAGACCCACCTTAAAACCTAATCTAATTGATATTGCCATATCCAACAAAAAGGCGCAGGATCTCAATTTAAATTGCATTTTTAAAAAATATTTTATGGCTGGCTTTGGTGTAGTGAGGCCAATGTCTTCAGATCTTCAGGAATAATAGGGCATAGTGGATGAGTCAGAAAGGCTTAGCTTTATAGTTTGCTCTTCCCAAATAACTCATCCCCTCATAGTATTTCAGACTTCATACACAATATAACTTTCTCTGCAAAATCTAATAGAGTAATCTTAAGTACGGACAGAAGAAAGGTGTCATTCCAAGCTTACTGTGGACGATTGGGGATAAGAAAACAGGCAGATTTTTCTTTTCTATGTTGACCTATATTGGTTTCAGATTTTGTGAGTGAATAAACGATCTGGGGAGCAATAAATGAGCCACTTTAATATAAATTAATTATCTCAATCATTCATTATTTCAGAGCAGCCAAAAATCTCTTCCAGCCTACCAAATTAATTATTACTTTCTCTCCTCCTCCTCCCTCTCCTCATTCATCTTGCTGTTTTTATGAGTGTATGTATTACACTGTTACCAATGAAGAGTTAAAATGATCTGTTGAAGGGAAAACAAGGTGAAAGAAGTTTCGCCATGAAAAAGGAGTTTGCTGGGTCAGTTAAACATCAGAGACATGCTGGAGCTACATGAATGAGAAAAGGATGAACAGTTCATCTTCAAAATGAAAAAGAATAAGAAATACGTATTTATTTCCAAATGATTTTCTTAAAGGAAACTAATTCAAGCCCCTAATGTGTAAGTTTTTAAAAAAAAAAATCTTCTTAATGAAAGTGTTCTCTGTTAGATATAAATAATCAAGTAATCAATTCCTGCTGTGCACTGACAAATAATATAGTTGAGTCAAGGATAGAAGAGAAAGTGTTATGTTTAAAATCTATTTTAAACATTTCAACAGGAGAGAAAGTTCAAATCCCTTTTAGAAATTCCTCCAGGCAGAAGGAGTTCAAGGGGCTGATGAAAATAAGTAGGGGAAACAGAAGACAGGGTTCTGTGGCTTCCTTTTCATGGTAATAAAATATTTTTTTTCCCTCAGGGACTGGGGATGGTCCTTCTGTTGAATCACTGGAAGAAAACAAAGCAGAAAGCCATGTACTCTTGGCGAAGAAATAAAACATCTCTGTGCCATCATAAAAGCTAAAAGAACTCCTATTCTACTATGTCTGGGTTCTTGACAAATATTTAAAGTGGAAACAGCTTAGGTAATGCTGTGGAAGGGAAGTGGCTAGGAGGAATTTGCTGGCTCACCTTGAAAATGAAAGCAGCTTATTCTGGGTTGTCTCAGGGTTTTCTGAAGATTAGAGGGTTTCTAGAGAGGATAAAGAAAAATGGAAGTTAAGAGAGATGAATTCCAGTCAATATGAACCAAATATCACAGCTCTTGGTGCTGAATTGATTTTAGAGCATGCTTATTATGGCATATCCATATGTCTGTAATCTTCTCACGGACTAAAACTAATCCACATTATTCTACATTTTGTTTGTCAATTGTCAATTGTCTAAATTCTCCGTCTGAATTTTGAAGTACTTATCAAATGCTGGGCCACAACCAAAAGTCCCTGGGGAAAAAAAAAACCTTTGCTTTCGTCATTCACCTGCTCAAAATATTTAATACCTCAGTGGTATTTACAATATGAAGTCATATTGCATAGTATGGCATTCCATTATTTCTATCATTTAACTTTAATTTAGTTCTTAATATCTCCTGGGATTATATTCTTGGTCTCCAAGTGTTACTGACTCAAATACGTGCCCCCAAATTCATATGTTGAAGGCTTAACCCCTGGTACCTCAGATGTGACTGCATTTGGAGCTAGAGCCTTTAAAAGGGTGATTAAGTTAAAATGCAGTCATCAGGGTGCACTTTAATCCAGCGTGGCTGGCCTTCTTTAAAAAAGAGGAAATTACATCCCAAACAACACAGAAGGAAAAGCATATGAGGACACAGTGAGAAGTTGGCTATCTGCAAGCCAAGGAGAGAGGCTTCTGGAAGAACCAAATCTGCCAACACCTGGATGTTGGACTTCTAGCCTCCAGAGTGTGAGAATATAAAATTCTGTTTCTGTGCTGTTTTTTATGGGAGACCTACTGAACGAATGTAGCCAGTTTTAGTTCAAGTTGATTAAAATTTTCCCCAAAGATCTATTATTTATTGAACTTCTACTACATGCCAAATATATGTATTATGTCAGGTAAAGCACAAACAAAAACTGAATGTAGATTATTATCATTCTCATTTTAAAGGCATTATTAGTTCTTTGCCCTAAATTATACAACTTGTTAACACTGGTTACACCATTTGAATTTTGCTTTTACACATTATAATATTCTGGCCTCTAGATACAACCCTTCACACTCCTACCCACTCCAGCTTACTTTCTTTTACTTTTTGGAGCCTTAGTTTCTGGATTCCTGCTTCCGGACTTTTTTCACTATACCACATTTTCTATATCTGATACCTCCAATGTCAAAATTATAAGAAATGTAACAAGTTCAGTAAAGTGGAAAGAGAAGAGACCTCAGTAGGAATCTTGAATCTAGCAATCTGTAGTTGCATGATGTGAACCCATTTAGTCTCTGTGGGCCTTAAGCCATCTGAAGAATGAGGTTATACCTCCCGTGAGGGCTCTTCTGAGATTGGTTGTAAAGTCTGTGCACAGTGCCAGGTTTTCAACAGACTTATGTAACAGTTGGATCATAAATAGCCATTAACATAAAATCTGTGACTCTACCATAAGACTTCATTTTTGTGTGACTAATAGAACCATATAATGAGAACTTTGAGATTCTTTTAACAAATTTTAATATTGCTAGCTCCTTGACCATTAAAAATTCATTATTCATACAGTAATATCAACTACGGCAAAGCAAATGATTCTTTGGGTCAATATTCCCAGCTCAGAATTATTTTTTCATTGGGTGCTGCTAAGCAGATAATCAATTGTGAAATTACTGAAAGCAAGAATTGTTGCCAACTTGACTTGTGGGTAACATAAGCCAAAGTAAAAAGTAAAGAAGAACTCAGAAAAAAAAAATTCTATCCTTCATTATTACTTCATTTGTTAATTCATTCACTCAATAAGTAGTCAATGGGTAACAAATATGTGCAAAGCAGTGAGATGATGCAGAATTCACAAAAGTAAATCAAGAAGGACAGAGTTTATATATATATATATATATATATATATATATGATTAATACAGGATAAAAAGTGAGAATTTTTGTACTAGAATTGCACAGAGAAGTCCCAAGAGAGCCTCTAGGTTGAAGAGATTGTTTTTAACTGACTTCATTAGCGTAGACAACATGGAAGGCTTATGATTTAAACTGGGTTGTAAAAGATGAGCAATAGTTAGTCCTTAAGGAAACAGAAGTGTAGAAAAGGTGAAGAATGATTTTAACGGAAATGAGAAAGCAGTGGGCACATACACAAGAACTCAGGTAGTTCCATTTGGCTGTAATGGACTTTTCCTGATTGAAAATAGCTGAAAATAAGCTTAGCAATTATGTGTGGCTTTAATGTCAAATTAAGGAGTTTTGACCTATTCTGAATGTAGTAGGGATTAATTATAGATTTTTGAGCAAGAGGGCATTACTCAATCACAGCTTCGATGTTTCTTTAAGCAACCCTTGCTTTCTAGTTCACTCCAGCAAGAGGCAGGACTAGCTTCACATTAGAATTACAAATCAACATATCTCTGATCCTGCACCTGATCTTGGTAAAATACCTTTAAAATTCATCTAGGTCAAGAGCTTTAAACTTTTACATATGGATAGTATTTAGGGGATCCATAAATTAGGTGTAACCCAAAGATTATGTCTCTCTTATTCTCTCTCTCTCTCTCTCTCTCTCACACACACACACACACACACATACACAAATGTTTTTTAAATTATCTTTCTGTCATTTTTAAGCATGTCTATTTGGGGGCCCCGGGATGGCTCAGTTGGTTAAGTGTCTGACTCTTGATTTCAGTTCAAGTCATGATCTTAAGGTTGTGACATCAAGCCCTGAGCCTGGCTCCATGCTGGGTGTGGACCCTGCTTAAGATTCTCTTTCTCTCCCTCTGTGCTTCCCTGCTCATGCTCTCTGTCTCTCAAAAAAAAAAAAAAAAAAAATTGTCTTTGAAGAAAATATTACATTAATGCTTTTATGTCTTTGCTGTAAATGGCATAATAACACTACTGTGCATACATATGTGAATCTAGTCATTACATCATTTAGTATAGTTCCTGGTTTATATAAATTAATAAAACATATCTTTTCCTATTTTTTATATTAAGCATAATTAAGTTGGAAGCTGTCAAAGAAAAGAAAGTTAAATGAAGTTGAAGCTACTTTTGTTTTTGTTTTAGCTCTGAACATTCCATCTTTAAAAAAGAAGAGAGGAAGGAAGGAGAAAAAGAAAGAAAAGAAAGAAAAAAAAAAGAAGAGAGGAAAGAAAGAGAGAGAGAGAGGAAGGAGAGGAAACTAGTTTTAATTTTAATTTCACTGAAAAACCTGATTGACCATAAAATCACAGGATTTGTAGAATGGCTTTCCCTACCCCATCCATGTAACGTAGGCCATTAAGACTGAAAAAGCTGCTCAGATGTATCCAACCTGAGACTGTGTCACACAGCATTGGTATTTCTTATGAGAAGATGGCTTGACTTAAAGAGTCTGGAAATTAAACCTGTCCTGACTCAGGCCCCTCCTGCAAAGCTTTCTACAAGATTGCATATTCCACTTCTAATTATGAAATAGAGCTGCCCACAATTGGAGAGGCTTGATACAACCATGTTTCCTAGCAGTGAATAAGCTGGTTTGTAGCTTATTGTTCAAGAAGAAAAGGGAAGCAGTACCTGTGACAAATGACACAAACCGCTCTAGAAACATGTGCTTGTTTTCTCATATATTAAAGAAGGTCATGAAGAATTAGTGATGCTGTCTTTTCTCATTGGCATGCGGCTCCATGAAACTAATGAAATAACTTTGTGCAGCAAACTCCTAGGTTTCAGTTTCTATGCACTCAGATGACATCAAAAAGAATTTCTATTTGGAGAGTTTCTTTTAGAGCCCTCAAAATTCCCTGAATTTTCTCTCTACTAAAAGTAAATTCTTGATGTTGTGTTCAGACATAGCATGTCTGCAAGGCTTAATAACACTACTTTTTTGCTGTTTGGGCAAACAAAAATATGAAAACAAGTCATGATTCATAAGATAGCTGTCAAATAGCATCCAAAAATTCTGGAAGAATGTTTGGATTTTTTCTGTTAGACATTAATTTCAATGAAGCTGCTGATCCCCACTTTTTAAAATGCTTTAGGTAAGAATTGACAGCACAGGGTAAAGTTGTTTCCTTGTGGCAGAGAATTTTTTTTTGCCTTTCAATAAATAATTCCCAAAATATTGAAATGAATTTCAGGCACATGTTTGGCCATTTTTTGAATGAACAAGAAATATTCTTCAAAATAATTTGACAGGAAGCAGTTTATTCAAAGTTTCTTATATTAGTTGAAAAATTTTGGTATACAACGAATTTTTTTTAACTGCTTGATCTCAGTGTTTGTGAGAAGATTATATTAAAATTTCCAATTACAATTTCTGATTTACTTTTACTCTGTGATTCCTCCAAAAACTACTTAATATATTTTGAAGTAGTTTATACAGGCTTATGATGGTTATAACTTTTTCACCCATTGTTCCTTTTATAAGATTTCTTTTCTGTGACCTTTTTGTTTTCCTTCAACTAAAATGTTACTTTGATAATTTTTAAGATTATTACCTCCATTTTTATAGTAATATACATTTTCCTGGTATTCTTTTTCAACCCTTATATTTTTAAACTTCAGTATATTCTTAAGAGCTAATCTTGAAAAAATTGTTGGTCTTACTTTGTTTTTAAGGTTTTATTTATTTATTTGACGCAGAGAGAGAGACAGCAATAGAGGAATACAAGCAGCAGTAGAGGGAGACGGAGAAGCAGGCTTCCTCTGAGCAGGGAGCCCCATGTGGGGCTCAATCCCAGGACTCTGGGATCATGACCTGAGCCAAAGGCAGACACTTAATGACTGAGCCACCCAGATGCCCTGGGTCTTACTTTTTTAATTCAACATAAAGCATCTTTGTAACTGATAAATCAAGCTAACAGACTTCTTTAAAAGTACTATTAAGTTAGAACTCACATGCTTCATTGTATAAAATAATTTATATTAATTGTACTTTCTATTCATTTGTTCTCCATATCTAGGTCCATTGGATGATTAAGTTGTCTTCTGGCTGTTTCAAAGTTACACATGTGTCCTGTAGAAACTCTGTTCCTTTTTATTCATTCTTTCTTTCTGTTCTTCAGATTGAATAATCTCTATTCATTCCTCTTCAACTTTGCTGGTCTTTTTCTTCTGAGAGCAGCTAAAATATGCTGATTGCTTGAATTTTTAAATTTGTTGAATATTTAAATTTAAATTTAATTAAATTAATTAAAATTAAAATTAAAATTTCAGTTGTTTTTCTTTCTAACTCCAGAATATCTTTTTTTTTTTTTAAGAATTTCTGCCTCTTTATTGATATTCTTTATTGGGTGACATGTTTGCATCATATCTTCCTTGGATTCTTTAAGCATGGTTTCCTGGCCCTAGACTGGTATCTAGTGGGAGAGGCAGCCCAGTATTCTTGGCTGCACTTGTCCGGAATGGAGAATGTGGATTAAAGCTTCCATAACAGATTCCTGGAGAAGGTATAAGAGAACAATTTGTGGCTGTGAGACAACTGATGCTCACATTCTTACCAAGATTCAGTACATTTTTTAATGAATATTTCCCTATTTTTTTTGCTTCCTATATTCTATAATTCCATATCATATATCCACTCCTGCCCTTAGGACAATTTCTAGAGATTTTAAATAATTTATTTTTATAATTTTCACTAGCTAAACTATTTTTTGCTAAGAAAAAGATCCACCAAGATCCCTACCCTACCATTATGAAGTCCTGCCCTACCACATTCTTTCAAAGGGACATTTGAAACTGCACAGCATGCTTGGGAAACAGGGCAGTGCTGAGCATTGTGTTATGGCTTATATGTAGAAGGCACTTAGAGATGATGCTGAAAGATATGTGAAAGTAATACACCGCAGAGGACCTCAATCTCATTTTGGGGATTTAGATGTGATCCCATGGGTAGAAGGAAGCCTTCCAAGTGTTTGAACAAAACAGTGATATAATCAGCTATGTATGATGTTGGCAAAATAAAATTAAAAAGATAAATGCCCTGCCAAACCAAACCTCTCCAAAAGAGTAGAGAAGAAAGAAAACAGTTGTATTGTTGAATAAGAATTAAACCAGAATACAATGCACATCATAGGCAATCTGTTAAAAGGGATTGCAAAGATGGAAAAACAGAAACAGAAACAAACCACTCTTTTCTATAACCAAGCAGACACAATCCACCACATGCTTATTCTCAAGATAAACAATAACTTGTCTTTAAGCAAGGGGACCTGACAGCATCATTGATCACACAGTTGACTGAAAATTTACCTGATGATTGGGTGATCATCTAGGTTAACTAATTGACTTTATCCAAAGGAAAAAAGAATTCATAACTCTATGATAGGACATTTGCTCTTTGAACCATGCACTAGCTAAAGTTAGGCTGCTGCCTCCCCACAGGAACTAGGAAATGGGTTGTCTTCCTTGATTATATTTCAAAGAGATGGCTCCCAGGTCCTTCCTTGAGAAAGGCATTCATGGTTCTTAAATTGACAAAAAGTCTTATTTAGCTTTTAAAATGATTTACTTACATTTCAAAGAGTCAGAAAAAATAGCTTACAGGTTTTCTAAGGGAAATTCTCTAAGAAAAGAGAGAGCAAGGAAGGCCTCTTTCCCTATTTACATAAGGGAAAATCCATTTTTTCCCTTTTTCTAATATGTATATTTACCCTTACAGTGACAACATCATTTGCTTCAAAGTGTGAAGATTTGTGATATTTGCTTATTATTCACTGATCTTGTAAAAAACAATTACACAAATCTTTCTGCATAAGAATAACAGACAAGGGACACCAGGGTGGCTCAGTTGGTTCAACGTTGTACTCTTGATTTTGGCTCCTGTCAAACTCTCAAAGTCATGAGATCTAGCTCTGTGTCAGGCTCCACATTGGTCTTGGAGCCTGCTTAGAATTCTCTCTCCCTCTGCATCCACCCATTTTCTCTCTCTCACCTCTCTCTCTTTCTCTAAAAATGTAAATAAATAAATAACTGAGACAAAATGATACTGTACTTATATAATAGCTTCTTTCATTTGTCCTACTGCTGACTTAATCTTACCAAAGGCCCAGTACAACATACTGGGAGAATTAAATATGTGAGGCAAATCTATTTTCTTCCACATTTTATGGGAGCAACAGTCACTATCTCCCAAACAGTGTGCCTTTTGTCAGTGTCTTAACTGAGAAGTAAAATATTTCCCATAGTTCTTTTTTTTAAATATTTTATTTATTTATTTGACAAAGAAAGATCACAAGTAGGCAGAGAGGCAGGCAGAGAGAGAGAGAGAAGCAGACTCCTCGCTGAGCAAAGAGCCCGATGCGGGGCTCGATCCCAGGACCTGAGATCATGACCCAAGCTGAAGGCAGAGGCTTAACCCACTGAGCCACCCAGGCACCCCTCCCACAGTTCTTTTTAAATAGCTTTTTTTTTTTGATGACATATTTAATATTCTATATTTTAAAGAGATTTTAATATTGGATCTTTATAGCAAGCCTATAGCTATAAACCATAAACTTTAAAAAATTATTAAATCTGTTATATAGAATTCAAAATAACTTGTTTTTGATAGAATATTATAGTTTATTCAGTGTTTGCATAGCTATTACCTACTTCCTAAAACAATACTGTGAGCAGGCAAGATACGTAGAATTATACATAATATGCTGACAAAGATTTTGCAACTCAGAAAGCTTGGGCAACTTTTCCAAAGTAAGAGAACACAGATGAGATTCAAACTCAGCACTTCTGATGCTCAATTTCAACTTTCCACTATACCACACAAATGTAGGGGTGCAAAAGTTTTCCTTTACCCTTCAAAAATTTCTTCTAGCTTGTCTAAGAATTAAAATAACATGAGATAGATTAACAGGAGAAAATTAATTTAACTTTGTGCATATGGGAACCCCACATAAATGAGAGAATCAAAGACAAAGAGGTAAAATGAAGTATATATGCAATTCTGAGTTAAACAATGGAGTAGGGTCCTGTGGTTTCAAAGGGGAGGAGGGCAATTCACAGGGCAATAAAGAGCAGATATATGGTAATTGGCTGTTTGCTCTGCCATACAAATGGGTTACAGATAAAATTTATTTTAGTATTAACCCTTACTTTGGAAAAGACTTCAATTTAAATTCTTTTAGGTAGTTAAGAGGAAAACAACATTTTTCTTGAACCCACAGGGTCTCAGTTGTCTTCAGCTCAAAATAATCCTCATACCAAAGGGGCAAATCTTGAGGAGGCCTCTTATGAACTTCCTCACTAATAAGGCTTTCTGAAAATTGCATATTTCAGCAGAAGAGTTAAGAAGCAACTTTAAGTATTGGATTAAAATTTGGACTAAGATACCTGCACTAAGAGAATTAGTCATCTAACATGCGCTCTTTTATTTACAAACAATTCTATTATTTATCCTGAACCTAAGGAAGATACAAAGCTTCACTATAAACTAAACAAACAAACAAAAAAAAATCATTCATATTTCTGAAAACGTTTTACTTTAGTAGTATAATGCCTATAGATGATTATTTTTTCTATTGAAGAGGGGTAAATATGCTTCTTTGGCATAAGGTTTACTGTAAGCTGATTATTTTTGAGGAAGAGTAGACATAGGAAAAGCTCAGAAAACCAAGCAAATGTTACTCTTTTGCTAAGAAACATTTATATTTATAAGGGAAATCTCCATTTGTAAAGGATGTCTCCTTCTTTGTACCAGGAAGGGAATGACTAAATCTCTAGAAACTATATCGATGGTGAAGGCATGATGCTTATTCAATAATTATTCAATTCTATGATGTATTTGAAGGTTTTCCTGGTAACTTTCCATAATACCTCCAGCCTAACATCTTGGTCATTAAGGTGATAACTTAGGCCATTTCAGAGAGTTACTCAATTGTTAAAAACTTCTGTTTATTTTTCTCCTCTTAGTCTGTCAATTATTACAGGAGGGTACTCAACCAAGAATCTAGAAGGGTTAAGGGAAAGTGATTTTTCTTCTTACACATGATATTCTGTCTTTTTTTATTCATTGGAGGTATAATATATGAAATACAAGATTTGCACCTTGGTGTCCCTCTTTTGTTTCAGGGAAAGCCTCTTTACATCTATGGTGATTATCCCTTAGCCAAGAATGAAAAAAGATCTCTTCTCCTAGCCTGGAGCCACAAAACCAAACACTGAGTCTGAAATCAAAGGTATTTAGAAGATGAAAAATTCCACTTGCCCAAGAAATTCTCTCCTAGGGGTGCGCCATGTCCCTCCTTTCCACTTTTATGTGAGTTGAACACCTCCCACCCGACTCAGACACACATACCTCCACTAACCCAATAGAATGGCTACTAAATTCAGCTATAGTAGATATTCTTAAGAATTCAGTGTTCCTTATACATCTTGGATATAGGCCAAAATTAACAAGGCAAGAAACAACAAATGTTAGAGAGGATGGGGAGAAAGGGGAACCCTTTTACACTGTTGGTGGGAATGCCAGTGGGTGCAGCCACTTTGGAAAACAGTGTGGAGATTCCTCAAACAATTAAAAATAGAGCTACCCTATGCACTGCAATTGCACTACTTGGTATTTGCCCCAAAGATACAACTATAGTAAAAAAAAAGGGGGGGGGCCATATATACCCCAATGTTCATAGCAGTAGTGTCCACAATAGCCAAACTGTGGAAGGAGCTGAGAGGTCCTTCAACAAATGAATGGATAAAGAAGATGTGGTCCATATAGACAATGGAATATTGCTCAGCCATCAGGAAGGATGAATTCCCAGCTTTTGCATCAGTATGGATGGGACTGGAGGAGATTATGCAGAGTGAAATAAGTCAAGCACAGAAAGTCAATTATCATATGGTTTCATTTACTTGTGGAACATAAGGAATAGCATGGAGGACATTAGGAGAAGGAAGGGAATAGTGAAGGGGGGGTGGGAATCAGAGGCAGAGATGAACCATGAGAGACTGTGGACTCAGAGAGACAAACTGAGGGTTTTAGAGGGGAGGGGGATGGGGAATGGGTGAGCCTGGTAGTGAGTATTAAGGAGGGCAAGTATTGAATGGAGCACTGAGTGTTGTATGTAAACAATGAATCTTGGAACACTACATCAAAAACTAATGATACACAGTATGGTGACTAACATAACATAATTTTTAAAATAATAAAAAATGAAACAATTAAAAGAAAAAAAAAGATTTCAATGTTCCCCTGCCATTTTGAACCAATGGTCATTTGGCATTGTCTTTTGGTCTTTGCTTCACTAAAGTTGGATAAAATCAGGAAGTAGGTTGTGTTAGCAATACAAATGACTATCACAGAAAAGATCACTTTGAATCAAGGAAAACTTGTTTACAGATTAGATAACAAAAGTCTTTTTTCCAGTTCATAATGAATTAATAAACATAAATCTGACTGGTCCAGGACCTGACACATAGTAGAGTTTCAGTAGTTGTTACTTTTCTTCTTAGTGAATGTACCACTTAAATTGTTAATGTTAACAATATAAAATTAAAGTTTATTAAAGGAAATAGGCATTCCTGTCAAGCATCCAAAACCATCATCATATACAGGACAAAGAAAACCAAAAATTCCCTCCAAAGAGGCAATAGATTATTGGGTAATTGCCTGATAGGGCAAGTAAAGAGAAATTCGATCCCTGAGTAAGTCAATTATAAACCAGAGGTTACAAGCAAGAAATACTCAAACTTTAATAAAATATTTTTCCTGTTTATTACAGAGATTTTCTTAAATTTTTATATTACAATGTGTGTGGAAACCTAAGAAGTTAATATTATTATATTGCCAGCTCCATTCTGTCACTTCAGTTTATTTAACAAAGAAAGGGAATCCATTAGAAAACCCATAATGAAGAAAAAAAATTCCATGAAGGAACTCATTTCAATGAGCTATTATCCTTATCCAGACAAGATCCTTCTAAAAGTTATGGAAATAAGAATGCTGATGAGTTGATGACGGAAAAATGATACAGACCATCAAGAACATGATAATATGATAGAATCTTCCTAATTGGCACACCCAGGTGGAAACAAAAATATGCCAAGCAAATAAGCTTTCCGATTAAGAGAGACTTTTAGGGATAGCTTGTGCTGCAAAATACGCACTTTCAATTAAGACATAGTTTGTAAAAATAAAAGAAGCTATGGCAATTTTTAAAATACAAAACTTTAGATGTTTTAAGCACATATAGCAACATACTATAAAGAAATTGTCTGATAAGTAATCGATATAACTTGTTTCTAAGAGTATGCCTCAATATTTTTCTTACAAATAGGATATTTATAAAATAAATCCGTAAATAAAAATGTGCCCTCCAGTTTAATGGGGGCTAGTGGTATGCCCCTGACAGAAGCAACCTCATCCAAAAGCCAATCAAAAGGGAGCTCATATCTAGATAATAGATTAACACAACCAGATGCTGATAACCCTAAATCCAACTTGAGTCAGACACTATATTGCCACCCTGCTAACAGATCAGCTGCTAAAGGAAATGTGACCTTTTTCTAATGCATCGTTTACTCCTTTTTCTATCCTATTTCTGTGCCATTTTTGCTACCAAAGTAACCAGATTTAGGGTCCAGCTTTCTCTACCTATTCTGTAGTTAGGACTTTTCAGATATTGATTACAATATGCTTGAAGATAACTCAGACGCCTCTGATAGTAGTTGATTGATTCTATGGTGTAATTTTCATCCTTTTGCATGTATACTCCATAGGATACAGATAGGACTTGATAAAGAACAGATATGAACTTAAGGGTTAAGGGTTTAAGTAACGACAGTTTGGAATAGAGAAAATCTTTAGTGAATATAGTAAATATAAAATTCTGTAAATAACAGTGATTGGGTCTATAAGCCAAAAGATAGTTTTAAAAACTGATGAGATATATCAGCATACTGTGGAAATTGATAACATCCAGCTATGTGATCTTGTATAAATTACTAACCACTCTAAGTTTTAATTTTCTCATCTGTAAAATACGGATAATAATTTTATCAATCTCAGATGACAGGTGGAAATTAACAAGGAGATAATCTATGTAAAGTGCTTGGCAGAGGAAGTATTTAATAATGTTAGTACTTCCTTGCTCTTGATTTAAATATAGTTTTTCAATAACAATGTAAGAAATGGATATGGAAAGAAGTGCAAGGGGATTATTTCCTTTTTCATCTCCTTTCAAGAGTCAGCTTTGTTTTCTGCCTTGTTACCCTAGTTAGAGCAATTGGGTGAGTGGCCTCTTTTACTCTCCCAACAGAGTTTACAGTTAATTAATACTAGTACAGGAAAACATCCAACCTGCTTAACGAAAAATTTTGGTTTAAGGTGTGCAACATGTTGATCTCATACATTTATGTATTGCAGTGTGGTTACCATCATAACATTGGCTAACTTCTTTATCATATCACATAATTATTACAACTTTTTGTGATGAGAAGTTAAGATCTAGTCTCTTTGCAATTTTGAAGTTTTAACACAGTAGTGTTTATTATAATCACTGTGCTGTGCTTTAGATATTCAGGACTTCTTTACCTCTAGTTGCAAGTTTATAGCCTTAAACTTTTCTCCCAATTCCCCACGTCCCCAGCTTCTGGTAACCATCATTCTATTCTGTTTTTACAAGTTCAGATTTTTTAGATCCCAGTAACATCATCCAGTATTTGCTTTCCTCTGTCTGATCTCTCCTCCTTAGCATAATGCCCTTAAGTTCCGTCCATGACAGTATTTCACAAGGATCTTCATAGGATGGCACTTGGACAGGACTGCATGAGGAGGCAAGTACTTCACAGCAGGATAGCTTCTAACAGCAGCATGAGGACACCACCCAGAAGGAGAAGGGAGCAAGGGGATTTCTGGGAGAGAGGAGAGGAGGCTTGCCCATCTGAGTGATGTCATTCAGCCAAGGTAGGAGTCTCTGGCTCAGTGAGCTCCAACACATCAGCAGTCTGGGGTATTTTATAGCTATAGCGTTTGTCTTATCTATGATTAGCACGTGTTAAGTGCCATTTCACGGAGTATACAAAGCAGGCCGGCTCAAAATAGTTAAACAGATGCTTATTTGGACTCTATTTAAACCAATCGGTTGTGTTCGAATTTGAGTTTGGTACTGGTGGGTTTTGAGTTAATGGTACAACTCTACTGTAAAGAAGTAAATAACATAGGAGCCAATATGCAGGGACCGTCCATCTTTGGCCCATTTATATAGCAGCACCTAAGAAGGAAGCTACGATCTTTTATAACCTACTCAGAATTGATGTATCATTGTTTCTGCAATGTGAAAATGGTCAAACAAATCCTGGTGTAATGCAAGAGCAACTCACAAAAACAAGAAATTAGGAGTTAGAGATCGCTGCAAATCATCTCCGAGGCTGGCTACTACATTCATAAAGAATCACAGCCTAAGAAGAGAGGTATGAGCCACAATTCAACACCTACCTTTTCTTCTTGCTTCTGGAGCCACACCTTGCCAAGAGTCCATCTCTGACTGTCTAAATATTTAATTCTAGACACTTTGCTCTCTAGTCTCTTGATCTAGGTTTCTTATCCTTGACTGAGCTAATTTCCTGGAATCAATGCTTTTCTTCTTTGAACTCCTGGGTCTTAGCTGATCTTTTGGACTTCAACTGAGTAAGCCCTGACTCATTGCATTCTCCCAGCTGACATGTAGAGCTCAACTTATTTCCCAGTTCTCACAAACCATAACAGATTACTTGTCAAACAATACAACATGGAAATGAAAGTCTTGAGCACAGGACTATACAAAAAACTTCCACCAACTTCACATAAGGACAATTAATTAACTGTATTATCATATAGAATAATAATAAAAGCAGTGATCTTTTCTCAGGGTTCATTCTTCAGCAACTTCTACTGTTATCCCCAAAAATCCTCTGCAATAAATGAGCAGGTATCCAGTGAAACATCTGTAATTATTACTTCAGGAAATCTGAGTCTAGGCTGTGGCCCAGGTGTCTGTTGCATCACCTGCGTGGGCTTGCTGCCCTTGACATAGTCATAAGAGAAACACATTCAGATGGTTCTCTGGAGAGAAAGGAAAGCATCTGACATTCAACTCTTAGCATCCACTTTGTTCTAGAAAAGTTGTGATATGACCCTGAGCAATGGAGAATCTAAAATAATAATTCTATTTGAATATGAGCTTAAAAAGTGAGTTTTGATACTTATCTCACTACATTATAAAATGCTCTTTTTTCAATGCCATTCCATCTTTTTAAAATAGAAAACTACTTTCTTATGCTTGCCAAATAAGTCAGTCATGAAAATAAATTTATTTGAGAAGATGTGTGTCATGATACTAGTTGTCTCTAAAAAGTGAATTTGGGGGCGCCTAGGTGGCTCGGTGGGTTAAGCCTCTGCCTTCAGCTCAGGTCATGATCTCAAGGTCCTGGGATTGAGCTACACATCGGGCTCTCTGCTCAGCGGGGAACCTGTTCCCCACCCCCCACCACTGCCTGCCTTTCTGGCTACTTGTGATCTCTGTCTGTCAAATAAATAAATAAATAAAATCTTTTTAAAAAGTGAATTTGGGAAATAAGACGAGTGTTTCAAATACACTTAAAATGCCTGAATCTGGATTTCCTGGAAGGATTTATTACCCCCTTTTTTATGCATGCCATAAAGATATTGAATATATTGTACCCTGCTTTACTCTGATATAGAAGATTCCTCTAAGTTCTATTTAGTAGTTTCCTCACCTGATAACTGGTTATATTATAACTTTTATGTTACTAAACATATAGTGAATGAGTTGTAGCAGTAAGTAGGTCAATGAGAAATATGTTTTTGCACCTTAGAACATTTGGAACAAAGAATCAAAATCTTCCAATGATGAAAGGTGTGTGTAATTTGTTTACCTGTGTGTATGTGCGTGTGTGTATGTGTCTGTAAAGATACTAGGGACCTGAGGGAATATTCTTGTCAGCTAACATACCATGAATGCTTCTTACTTAATGATTCCACAACCTTAAGAAAATGAAGTATCCTGAGTTAGTAGTACTGGCAGGAAGCTACACTGTCAAGTGCTTGCTCTCAGGGGAAATCACTCACATGGTATTTGCCAATAGTTGTATCTGTCCTTAACAAAATCACTAGGACGGGAAAACTGTCTGTCCTTGGAACCATAGAAGAACAATTCGGTGACTAGTTAGTTGTCACTCATCCCTTCTTTGTTCATAATATATTTTTTTAAGTATCTGATATAAAAAAGAAAATTCTCAATTTTATCAGTCTACCTGGGTAAGTTAGGAAAGATTTGGAATAAATCATTCTAACGTGTCCTTAATTCCTCTTATTCTGTGAGCAGACATGTGGAACAATCCCTGTCTAGACAGAGCTGATGCTTTCTACTCTCATGCAAGGGTGATCTTTGAGTCATAGTTCCTGGAGGTGAAACAGATAAACAAGTGTTTTGATTGAGATTAAAGATGCCTCTTTATTGGTTACTTGAGTGTCACACTTAATTGGGTTATTTATGGTTCAAATCTGTGTCTGCATAAGAAAAATACATTTAAAATTATCCAATGCTTATTATTCCATATTAGGCCCTAGAATAAAATAGAAAGTGAAAAAATTAAATGAATAAACAGAAAGATATGGCCGTCTAACTGGTAACTTAAAATCCCGCTAAAGAAAAAGACATCAACAAAATAAACATGCAATAGTATAATTATGATCTGTCTTATGGTAAATACAGAGTTCTCTGTAAGCACATAGAAGATTCTGCTCCTCTCTAGGGTGTCAGAAGTTTTTCTTAGAAACTGACTTTTGAGCTAAGGTATGAAGGATATAAAGGGCTTCATAGGAAAGATAAAGGAGAGATGAAGAAAAGATATGGAGAAAGAAGGCTTATCATAAAAGTCATGTCATGAGTCATAAAATGAAAGGGGAAAAAAGGCACATATACATGAAGTACAGAGAGAGGAAGAGGATAGCTTAAGATGAGAACGGAGGTGTGGGTATGGACTAGATAATGCGGATCCCCAAACAAACAGAACAGGTCCAAAAATGGAATCACTTAGGCTGAACCCCACACCAGCAAACCAAGATTTAATACCTAATCTAACTACATTTCTGCTTCTCCGGGGATTGGAATTTTAAACCAACTAATCTAACATTTTCTTATTAACACCACTGAGGTCATCTGCAAGGTAGATCCCCCAAAGGTGGTTGGCCTTGCCTGCAAAAATCCTCTCTTTTGTTTGCTACTTCCTTGTGCCTGCCCCACTTCTGCCAATAAAATCTTTCCATTTTGTACAGCTCCTCCAAGCTCCTTTGTACCTGCTGAGTTGGGATACTGCCAGGTTCATGAATCATTTAATAAAGCCAATTAGACCTTTAAATTAGATCTTCAAGTTTACTCACTTAAATTTTGTTTTTTAACACTATGAATGTGGTGATCATACAACGTATTTTCCAACCTAATATATTTTGAGAGTGAAAGGCAGGGCTACCAATTTTTCCAGGATACCAGGCATAAGTCAATACTCTCAAAGGCAAGTAAGACTATGTAATACTTCTATGTATAGACCACATTAAAGATTTTGGTCTTTATCGTAAGAGCAATGGAAATTAATTAAAAAGTAATAAGCAGGGGCACTTGGGTGGCTCAGTGGGTTAAGCCTCTGCCTTCAGCTCAGGTCATGGTCTCAGGGTCCTGGGATTGAGTTCCGCATCGGGCTCTCTGCTAGGCAGGAAGGCTGCTTCCTCTTCTCTCTCTCTCTGCCTGCCTCTCTGCCTACTTGTGATCTCTCTGTGTCAAATAAATAAATAATTTTTTTTTTTTAAGTAATAAGCGGAGAAAGGACATGATTATATTGGTTCTTTAGAAAAATCCCTCTGGGGCCTCTGTGTGGCTCAGTTGGTTAAACATTTGATCTCAGGGTTATTGGATTGAGCCTGGCCTCAGGCTCTACACTCAGCATGGAGTCTTCTTGTCCCTCTCCCTCTTTTTCTCCCTCTGCTTCTGCTCTCTCTCATCCTCTCTAAAATAAGTAAATAAAATCCTTTAAGAATTTGTTTTAAAAAAATGAAAATCTCTCCAAGTTGGAATAAAAATGGAGGATGAGAGTTCTCTTGGAAGGCTATAGAATTTATTGAGTAGAGATGCTAGTAAGTGAGACAAAGATTATTGCAGTGGGAAAAATGATTAAATCATACATTAGAAATAAAGGAAGTGGGGTTGAAAATCAATTATAGTATTCTAATCTGCTCAAGCTAGATAAAAGGTGATAGATTAGGACTGCGGTAGATTCTTCTGAGGGCATTTTTTGGAAGTTGCCTATATCTTGTAACCATAGAGCACCAGAGGTGCACCTACAGTTGAATAAAGCTGGGTTCATTGACCCATTGAAGTGAGAGAGAATATATACCATGGAATACTGTGTTCCATCTCAGTAACAACATGGGAGAAGGAATATATAAAATTTGGTCTCATGTTAGGTGATTTGAGGAAGGTGAAAAGAAGGAAAAATTGTTTCTGAACTGGATGCTTTTAATCAGAGGGAGTAATTCTATGAAGAAAACTGAGGTATAGGGAGACTGAGACACATTTCTAAGGCCATAAAGTGACAGAGCTGAGATTTTAAGAAAGGTGCCTGACTCTTGAGTTTGCACTTTTAATTGCAACACCATAGTATGGGATATATTTTTTTCATAAAAAATGAACTTTAGCATTAAAAGAAAAAGTGAGTCCTGTCCCTTCCACTAACCAGTTACATAAACTTGAAGATGGCACTTAACTCATATAAATTTCTTTTATCTTCTCTGCAACATGAGACAGCATAACTTAAAAGCCTATGGGAATTAAAATGCTGACTATATAGGAAAGTACCTAGCATTGTGTATAAAATCTAGTAGGCACACTGTCTATAGTAATTAAATTTTGAGAAAATGTTCGGGGCATGATTTCTTACAAGATTTGTCCTTAAGTCAAATGACATCAGATGAAAATAGAATAACCAGGGCTGAAGGAAAATAGATCTAGAAAGATTTCCATTTCCAATGTCTTATAATGGTTGTGTAACCTGTTAGAGACCAAAATTAGTAGAACTAATATTTAATCAGTCTTCTAAAATGTCCCTGGGAAAAAAAAAAAAGAAAAGATAAATGGGAAACTGATATATACTTAGATGACTACAGTTATACAAGCCCTCTGAGTTTGTTGGATAAATAAAGCTATCTTTTCAAAATATCATAAATGGCCAAAAAAAATTCATGTGGTTGTTATGACAACTCTTTCTTTTGCCTTTTATGGCAAGGAAACTTTAAAAAGTAATTAAGTTCCCATATTTCAGGAGATTCATGGTGGCTTGTGACTTGGCACTTATAAAATAAATATCTGGACATTTAATAAAATAACATGTTAGGGAAAGGAAGTCTGTGCGTAGAATAAGATATTTGTTGGATCTGATATTGTACTTGGGGTCTGGTATCAGTTAGGGAAGTGGCCATCAGTAATGTCTTCAGCTAACTGACAGAAAAATAGGCATCTTTCAAGAGCTGAGAAATGTGTCTTTCACTGGCTGTCAGAAATATTCACACAGTAGCATCAGCTAAAATGCTGGAAGGAATTGTCCAGTATCTATCTTTTAATGTTTCATCAAATCCACTCAACACTCAGAAAATATTATACCTTGAAGCTATTAAAAATATTTAAATCATCAAATTGTCAAGATGAAATTGAAAAAAGGTAAGGCTGTTTTGTAAAAGACCATGTCTTTAATTTAGCCCAAACCAGTCTGAAACCCAAGCAATGTCCTATAACCCCACTTGATGCATGATGGAGTGTGCATCAATTCTTTGAATGCAAGTCATTTTTTATATGTCACTTTTTCATTAATATGGAGAACGCTAAGCACATCTCCACTCATCACCAGGAACCATAATGTTGTCAATCATTTTTCTATGGTTATTCTTCCTTGTGAAAAAATAAAGAAGAAAAAGATGATATCTAAAAGTCATATCAGAAGATATCAAGCTGACCGAGTTGTTTATATACAATCCACATTATCTCTAATATTCTAGAAATTACAGTTAAATGCAAAAAGAATTATGGAAGCTAGCTATTAAGGATTTCCTGTGGGGTTTGAGTTAATACATTCAGATTGCTTGGGACAAATCTTTCTGTGATTAATCATGTAGCATTTATAGCACTTGAGTTGTAAAATCTCTTGTAATTGTATATGTTTTGTAACATATTTGCTATGTATGCTTTAAGTTTTTAGAGCACTGAAAATTGTCTTATATTTTAAATTTTAAATATTTTGACAGATCCAGCATAGTTTTTTCTGTTTTTACTCTTGTTTGTTTGTAACATAGTAGATAGGAAAGAGGTAAAATATAGTGATAAGAACAGTCAGTTTGGAATCTAGGTTTTGCTCCTATATGGTCTGGGGTGGATTGGGTTGGGTTGGTTGGTTGTTTTTCCAACTGCAAAATGGACACCTACTTTGCAGTGTTGCTGTGAGAATCTACCACAAAATGGTGTCCAAAAAGGAATATCCACTCTTAAAATTTGTTTTATAAATATGAGCTATTCTATTGGACACTGACTCAGAATATAATACCTCCTTAAAACACCTAGATTTTTTTTAATTTTATTTTTTTTAATTTTTTAACACCTAGATTTTTTTTTTAAGATTTTA
The DNA here is from genome assembly GCF_963455335.1 of Martes martes. Classification (NCBI taxonomy): domain Eukaryota; kingdom Metazoa; phylum Chordata; class Mammalia; order Carnivora; family Mustelidae; genus Martes; species Martes martes. Next base: position 174,958,369 of record NC_137889.1, on the reverse strand, counting down.
TTTATTTATTTGACAGACAGAGATCACAAGTAGGCAGAGAGAGAGGGAGGAAGCAGGCTCCCTGCTCAGCAGAGAGCCCGATGCGGGGCTCGATCCCAGGACTCTGAGATCATGACCTGAGCTGAAGGCAGAGGCTTAATCCACTGAGCCACCCAGGCACCCCTAACACCTAGATTTTTAAAGAGATTTCAGTTCCTTTTTTTTTTTTTTTTTTTAAACCCATGTCTCTGATCTCCTATTTGAATTCCAGGGCTCAGAATATATATCATTCTCATTTAGCATTTTTAAAGAACACTCCAAAATTCAACCCCTTTGTAGTGGTGATTGTTGTTTTTAACTTATATTTCTTGTACATCTGGGGGTAAGCAAAATCCAAGACCCAAGTGCAGGAATCGAGTCCTAACTGATGAGAGTAGGGGAAAATCCTTCCCCAATACAGGAAAGTCCCTTCACCCACCCCAAAGAGCTGATGGCTCACTTATGTCTAATAAACAGGAAGAATTCAGCATGGTTTTTGTTTTTGTTTTGTTTTGTTTTTTGTTTGTTTTGTTTTGTTTACCTGTGTTGGTGAATCAAGTGTGAAGGAATATTCTATGACTGCCTAGGAAAATCAGGTACTACCTGACTCACAGAGCTGAGTAAAGTCTTCCATTCAGTGTAAAAATACCATTCCAGATACCAAAACTTATCTTTTCCTGCTGTAGAGAAACTTTAAAGGTGAGCAGTCTTATTCCCCTGTGTTGCATTCAATGAAGAGAGCTCTTTTTCAACTGGCCAGAGGTGGATATATTGGAAAGCTATTGAAGCTTAAACTTTTGAGTCCCTTGCTGGGAATAAGTCTATTCCAAGACCATGGGAGAGCTCCCAGACATGTGTTCACATAAGCATGTGCTTTATCAAGTGCAAAATAAGACATTTAGCCACAAACTGTGTAAAGAGTCTCTTCTCTCTGATGTCCCCTTGGCTGCATTTCCCTTTATGTGACACTGGAATTCCAGGGAGGAGAAGTTGAATTAGGAATACAATCACCCGGATTGTGTAGGATATAGTTACTTGATTGACTGTTAGTTTTACGTACAGCTAAGTTGGTACTAGCTTCCAGGAGTATTCCTACTAGCCATATGTTACCTCAACATTCGGTTACAGGGCCAGAAGTTCTCTCACATGAGACTACAGCCTACAGAGTTTAGCATGGAAAGTAGATGGAGAAAAGAAACAATTCTGGAAACAGAAACTGGTTTTCAGGAAGTTTGTTCATTCATCATATACACAATTTTAAGCAGGAGATTTGGTTCTTATTAACGCCTAGTCAAAAATGGGAATTCCTTCCAATCTAAAATATACCTGATAATGCAGCATATATAATTATAAATGTGCCATACATTTTTTCTTCTCTTTTGATGGAATCATTCTAAATAGAATTTATTGCAGAACAGGGCTACATATATTAATTACTTCTAAGTCACATGCTTTATTCATCTTAGCATATAGGGTCATTTTAGCATATCTAATGCATCTTGTCCTAATAAAACGTGGCAGACCCAGAGGTAACTGCATGCCATTCACAATAAAAGTGGTAACGGACTAAAGGAAAGGGAGAACTTTCAAATCCAAGTAATAAATAGGCTCCTATTTTATTTGATTTTCCAGCTAATAAAAATGACTATCATAAGAACACCGTGGAAAACATCAAATTTATATCTGATTTGACAAGAAATGCTGAAATCAATACAACAAATAAAATTAATAGTGTGACTGTGGTAGTGATAGGCAGAATAATGGCCCTCAAGAAGATCTACATCTTGGAGCACCTGGGTGACTCAGTCTGTTCAGTGTCCAACTCTTGGTTTCAGCTCAGGTTATGATCTCTGGGGTGTGAAATTGAGCCCTGCGCTGGGAGTGCTCAGTGCACAGTCTGCTTGGAATTGTTTCTTCCCCTCCCCCCATTCATGCATGCATGCTCTCCCTCTCTCTCTCTCTCTCTCTCTCTAAAATAACTAAATCTTAAAAAAAAAAAGAAAAAGACGTTGACATCTTAATCCACAGAACCAGTGAATATATTACTTTACATGGCAAAAAGAACTTTGCAGATGCAATTAACTTAAAGACCTGGAGATGAAGAAATTATATTGGAGTATCTTGGATTATTCCTCTGGACCAGATTTAATCATGTATTTCCATAAAAGCATATTATTTTTCCCAGTTATGGTCAGAGGGGGATGTGACAAAAGAAGAAGGGTCAGAAGAAGAAGGGTCAGCCAACATTATTGGCTTTAAAGATGAAGGAAAGGAGCCGTGAACCAAGGTTTATGGGTCTCTAGAAGTTGAATATCGTGAGGAATTAGATTCTCTTTATAGCTTCCAGAACAATGCAGTCATGCTAACATCTTTATTTTAATCCAACGAGACCTGTGTCAGACTTATGACACACAGAACTACAAGATAATACACTTGTCTTGTTTTAAGCCATCAAGTTTTTGGCAATATATGATAGCAGCTATAAAAACTAGTACAGTGCCACTACAATCATATTAATGAGTATTGTCAATTAGAAGAATATTTGATGACTTAATGCACTAGAAAATTTGACATGTCCTTAAATATTAAAGGTCAGCTATCAAAGTAATGTAGAATGGCTCTGTGCTCTAGTTGTTTGGGATATCCAGGTTTACATGTGATGTTCCAGTGCAATTAATAATAACTCTCTTTTTACTCTCAAAGTTTTGGTTTATAAGTTACATCACCACTCTAAAGAAATCCGGTGGAGATTTTCCACAATTAACAACAACTTCCAAATTTACCTGGATACTGCAAATTACAAGTTGTGAAATTAAAAGAAAATGTTTTATGACAGGAGCTGGCAAGCTATACCTATGGATAAAATCTGGTTCACTGCCTCGTTCTGTATTAATGCTCATGAGCTAAGAATGATTTTCACATTTTACATGGTTACATTTTAAATGGTTACACAAGTACCGATGTAATACTGATTTTGCCTGTTGATAAGATCTCTACTAAAATGCCTACTGTCTGACCCCTTAAGAGAAGTGATCAATAATAAAAACCAAATCTCGAGTAGTCATATTAAAAAAATATAGAATTCTCTATTCTTTCTATAGAAAATGATTATATGAAATCATTGTTTTATGAGGAGATGATTAAAGAGTATGTAAGCAAAAATAAATAAATAAATAAATAAAGAGTATGTAAGCAGAAAATACAGGGGGAAAGTGTTACAAATATGTGTAAAGAAATCAAATTTTTTAGGGGTGCCTGGGTGGCTCAGTGAGTTAAAGCCTCTGCCTTCAGCTCAGGTCATGATCCCGGGTCCTGGGATCGAGCCCTGCATTGGCCTCTCCACTCGGTGGGGAGCCTGCTTCCCCCTCTGTCTCTGCTTGCCTCTCTGCCTACTTGTGATCTCTGTCTGTGAAGTAAATAAATAAAATCTAAAATAAATAAATAAATAAATCAAAAATTTTAATGTTGTTAGTTTTAAATGTTAGTGTTTGTGTCAACATACAAAATTCATAATTCATTGTGCTTTATTTTTTTCATTTAAGATAAACATTTATTCTCAAACTTCATTTAACATTTGTCATTTTTTAAATAGAAGACCCTCAAAATTAAACAAGCTTTAGGTCTCCCTAACCTGGACACCACTCTACAGGCTGGACAAGTCCCTAAAATCAGTGTCCTTTAATTCTTTTGCTCACCCTCTTACATGGGGCTGAAGGCATCTGAGGAGACCAGGTCAGTGCAGGCTCTCCTGCCATCACCTTCACAGGCACGGGAGGGTACCCAACCTCAGGGCAAAAGAAGGAAGTGCTGAGTGTGTACAGCACAGCTCAGGGACCAGGACCCCACTGGGCCACACCTGCTGAGAAGCTGAGCCTGTGAGGAGTCAACAGCCCGAGGCCATGCTGCTCAGAAGATGCCATCAGGGAGACTGAGCATCTCATCTGAAGGCATCTCTGCCTTTCTCTGCAGCTCCGCAACTGACCACTAGATCCAGCTGCATTTGTATTGAAGGAGGGTAATACTCTGGGTTCTGTTCAACTGAAAGTGCCCTAGCAGGCCAGAAACCCACAAATGCAGCTTTTAGTTACACCAACAGGGCATGCTTAGGGCTGGGTCTGAACCAGCAGTTGATGTGTCTTGAGAGCAGCCCCATATTCACTTGCTTCAAACATAGCACTACAGCAAGCCCTATGGCCCTGCTTCATGCTACTCCTGTACAAAGATATTTCAAGGACCCTCACAAATACCCCATCATGGCTACTGTGCTATTTTTCCAGCGTGCCATACACACGCCATCTTGACGTTACATTTGCTTCTCTCTGCCTGAGATTCACTCTGTCCTGCTCAAATGATACCCACGCAGACAGGCTTTCCCTAACAATTCTATTGAAAAATGTAACTGTTTCACGCTTTACAACCTCAGTCCAGTTCATTATTCTTCCCGGCCCTTCACAAACCTAATATTTTATCACATACCTGGGTTTTTTTTTTTTTTTCTCTCTCTCTCATTGATAGATTACACAATTGTAGGGACTTTGTCTATTGTGGTCCCTATTGTATTTCCAGTACCTAAAACAGTGTCTGAAACATGGAGGGACTCAAATATTATTTACAAAATGAATGATTGAATGATATATGCTTTTTTCAACTGATCAGGGAACTAACCTCTAACATACATATTCATATAATTGTGATACACTCCTAGAAATCACTTCAAGGTGATCTTGATTCTGTACAAGAGAGTATTTGACAGCTTCTTTCACTAGAGAAAAAAAGAATGACAACTGACTTTGGCAGACTACTCAGCTAAATTTGATCTTGGATAGAGTAGTCCATATTAATTAATTTCCTTACAAAAAGCAGAATATTAGAAGATGTATAGTTATTTCTAGTTAATATCTCAGTGTCATGGAAACCATGGCTTTTATATGGCTTTTGTATGGCAACATTAAGGGTGCTTGTTAAAACAAAGAGAGGAATTACTATACCTTTTGCCTGAAGTTACAATGATAATATTAATGTGAAGAAAAATATTGCTTTTGTTTTGTTTGTTTGCTTGCTTATTTTGTGCTTTATTGTATAGTCCAAAGATTAAATTGTTGAACAATGATGTATGCATGGAAATAAACAAGGAAAGTACAAAGTTTTGATGGATATGGAAATTTTATGAATACTACAAAAGAAATGCTGCCCGCAATTTATTTTTCTTGTGATTTATCAAGAGTCTTCAATCTTTTGGCAACTAAAATTGAGTAGTGGAATAGAAGTGATCATAGGAGGTAGAATTATTTGTCATTCTGGCTGTTTCTTTGCAGGTACAAAAAGCTGCTACTTTATGGAAACTCAGCGAGGTACCACCTCCAGCAGATGCCAAAGGGTCATATTGTAGCTTACAGCACCAGCCTTCTCTGATACATAGTAATAACACTTAAATAGTTCTCATCACAAAAGCCAGGTGACATCAAGAGAAGGGCAGATAGAGTCACATCCCAGGAAGACCTAAGAGTTACCAGTCAAATGAATCAAGAACTCACAACAGACTCTGAGTTTATACATCAATAGACTAGACCTAAGAGCTTCGAGCCACACAGCCTCACTACCGCATGGTGAATAACCACCATAAGATCCTGTTTTGAAAAGTGAAAAGATGGGATTGGGAGGGAGACAAACCATAAAAGACTCAATCTCAAAAAACAGACTGAGGGTTGCTGGGGGGAGGGGGGACGGGAGAGGGTGGTGGGGAAATGGACATTGGGGAGGGTATGTGCTATGATGAGTGCTGTGAAATGTGTAAACCTGGCGATTCACAGACCTGTACCCCTGGGGATAAAAATACATTATATGTTTATTAAAATAAAAAATTTAAAAAAAAAGAAATTCAAAAAAAATCCTGTTTTGAGAGCACTGAGATGTACATTAACCATAAAACACATCAATCAATAGGTATACACTAATTCTTATTATATATAAATAGTGTTCTAGGCATGAGAAGGAGTATAAAGAAGTTTGAGAGAGGGTTTCTACATTTTATTCCTCTAGAAGCTGAAAATTGATTTGGAAGACACAAAAACCAGATACACAACATGCTTTAAGTGACTAATGCGTGGTACTGAAGATTAAAGATACAGATTTCTCGCTGAAAATCAGGTCAATCAGGAAAGTTTCGTTTGAAAAATGCAGAGTCTTTGGACAGTGAGGAAGAAGGAAGAAAAGGTGTTCTTGGCAGGGCTGGAGATGACTCAGTGAAGAGGCATTCAACCAGTTTGGCAGAAACAGAGTGAACACGTTGAGAAGTAGCATATAAGATATGAAAGGAAATTTTGTGGGGCCTGAAAATACAAGTAAAATAATTTGTCCTGTATTCAAACACCTCCTTATCTGTATTAGATACAAAATGCTTTTTACACCAAATATTTGCATGTATATTTTATTAATATCCTGAAAAAATTATAAACATGTCAAAAATGTCAATGTAATTGTCACCTATAATACGAAGGAAATAATATGAAGGAAAAGATACATGGGAAGTAATTTATAAAGAAATAATATGGTTTTTGTTTCACAAATGCATGTCTACAATAAAGCGCACAATTAAGTTCAATGACATCTATACTCAGGATCACCATGAATGAATGTTATAAATGTGTAACAAACTGTTTAGTATTGTGTCTAAAAACCATGTGAATGATGAAGGTTAGTGATGTGATTTCAGTGACATAATTTCCAGAAATTTTAAGTGACTCTTCATCAAGTTCTAAAAAAAGTCATCTTTCAAGGCAGTTATTAGTGGCATCTTGGAGAATGTAGTATATATTAAAATGTATAAAATATTTTATGTTCTTTTGAAAAATAAGAATAGTTTCTGGATTTATATAATTTTAAGTAGACTTTTTACCAAATGATGGAAATCATGCAAGATGTTACAAAATTCTTTGTTGTATGAGGCCATCCTATATGTTGCAATCTGGCTCCAGGAACCCCATAATTCCAGCGAAAAACAAAATCTTGACCACAAAATTCCACAATTATTCTTAGGGTTCAGTGTCATCCTCACTGAGAAACACTGACATGAACAACAAAGAATTGTGAAAATGTTTAGAAAAGGAAAAAAAATGTACAAAATCTTGTGGTGCTGAATGAAGAGTAGCCATCCCTGGTGGTAGCAAGAGAAATTATACATTTATTTCAAAACTACTTCTGTTGGAATGGAGTATAGATTTAAAATATGGAAATCACAGTGGAAATATGAAAAAGAGAATACAAAAGTAAAAGAATCATAAAGGGAGAATTGATAGCAATTGATGAATGATTGGATGTGAAGAATGAAAGAGAGGGAGAGTCAGAGAAGTTTTCTTATTTTTTTTTTGTTTTTATTTTGTTGAAGTAACAAATCACCATTGCTTTTTTTTTTTTTTGATGGCTGCCAATTTTAAGGAAAACTATATTTTTAGGGTTTTTTTTTTCATTTATTATTGAGTTTCTAACCTTTAAACATTGTGCCTTAAAGCAACGGAGTGAACATAGTTGATGGAAGAGACCAGCTAGTGTTACGTTGCATGATACTTGATGAAAGCTAATGGACACCAACTCCCCACACTCCTGCCACCCTAATGGTCAATCCGTCCCATTTCAGTGATGGACAGCCACAGCATACCATCTGCTACACCAGTCTGCTGCATATATCCTAAAGGCATCCTGCAGACCAGAGTAATTTTCTGCTTAAACACAATCACAACCTACTCTTTTCCATTTTGATTAGTATTCAACATTTGCAGTGGGGATCATGCTGAAGAGTAAAAAGGTGATGGATAAGTAATCAAAATACATCAAAAATGTCATGTAACTTTTGGAAAATAATAGGATTATTGATTGAAACAAAAAAGTTATAGTGGGATGGATGACTGGTATTTGGAGTTAAAGGGAGTGATATTACAAATGTTATTTCAAGGTAAAAATTTATTTTAAAACAATTTTATAAATAAAAGCATGAAAGTCTTCTTTTAAAATTTGTATCTCTGGGAACTGATGAAATCCTCCATTTGTAAAAGGAAGTTTTTGCTATATTTACTATTTTTTTCTATATTTAGTAAACATAAGTGTATGATCCTTCTGCAGAAATATATGTTGTCCCTGTGGAAAAGCCACATCATAACAATACTTCTGTAACTCATTGTAGCTAATAATTTGGATGGGATATTTGGCTATTTGGGATATTTAGTTATATTCACTTGGATGGGATACTTAGCTCTTTGTCCATTAGAGATAGTATATGATTCACCTTTTATTTTCCCCCTATCTGCTGTGATAATGAGTAATTTTAATTTTTTTTAAGATTTCATTTATTTGACAGAGAGAGAGAGAGAGAGACTGCAAGCATGGATAAGGGCAGAGGGAGAGGGAGAGTAGGCTTCTCCAACATGGGGCTCATCCCAGGACCCCAGGATCATGATTGAGCCAAAGGCAAACGCTTCACCAATGGAGCCACCTAGGTGTCCTGGCGGTAATTAATTTTTAAATAATTAGCTTTTTCTCCATCCCAGATCTTGGATTGAAAACAAAGCAGTATGGAACCCCCAGTCAACTTTGATTAGACATGTATAAAGGTATTATGTCTGGGATTATTTATGATCTGACCATAACCTAGCAATCAGGGTTGGTTTCTTCTGAAGACATGGAGGTAGAATCTGTTTCATATCTTTCTCCTAGTTTCTGATGGTTGCTGGCAATTCCTGCCATTCCTTGGATTGTAGCTGTATCACTTCAACTCTGCTCCCATCTTCACATACACTTCCTCCTGTGCTGTGTCTGTGTTTTCTCCTCTTCTTATAAGGACATCAGGCATCAGAGTTAGGGTTTGTCCTAATACTGTATTATCTCATCTTTGCTTAATTAAATCTATAAAAATCCTATTTCCAAATAAGGTCACATTCACAAGTTCTAAAGCTGTGCTTGCCAAGACAGCATGGTACTGGCACAAAAACAGACACATAGACTAGTGGAACAGAGTAGAGAGCCCAGATATGGACCCTCAACTTTGTGGTCAAATAATCTTTGACAAAGCAGGAAAGAATATACAGTGGAAAAAAGACAGTCTCTTCAATAAATGGTGCTGAGAAAATTGGACAGCTATGTGTAGAAGAATGAAACTCGATTATTATCTTACACCATACACAAAGATAAACTTGAAATGGATAAAAGACCTCAACATGAGGCAGGAATCCATCAGAATCCTAGAGGAGAACATAGGCAGTAACCTCTTTGGCATCGGCCACAGCAACTTCTTTCAAGGTATGTCTCCAAAGGCAAAGGAAACAAAAGCCAAAATGAACTTCTAGGACTTCATTAAGATCAAAAGCTTCTGCACAGCAAAGGAAATAGTCAATAAAACAAAGAGGCAACCCATGGAATGGGAGAAGATATTTGCAAATGACACTACGGACAAAGGACTGATATCCAAGATCTATAAAGAACTCTGCAAACTCAACACACACAAAACAGATAATCACATCAAAAAATGGGCAGAAGACTTGAACAGACACTTCTCCAAAGAAGACATACAAATGGCTAACAGACACATGAAAAAATGTTCATCATCATTAGCCATCAGGGCGATTCAAATCAAAACCACATTGAGACACAACCTTACATCAGTTAGAATGGTCAAAATTAACAACAGGAAACAACAAATGTTGGAGAGGATGCAGAGAAAGAGGAACCCTCTTACTCTGTTGGTGGGAATACAAGTTGGTGTAGCCAGTTTGGAAAACAGTGTGGAGATTCCTTAAGAAATTAAAAATAGAGCTTCCCTATGACTCTGCAATTGCACTACTGGGTATTTACCCCAAAGATACAGATGTAGTGAAAAGAAGGGTCATCTGTACCCCAGTGTTTATAGCAGCAATGGCCACAGTCGCCAAACCATGGAGAGAACCAAGATGACCTTCAATGAACTAACGGATAAAGAAGATATTGTCCATATATACAATGGAGTATTATGCCTCCATCAGAAAAGATGAATACCCAACTTTTGTATCAACATGGACAAGACTGGAAGAGATTATGCTGAGTGAAATAAGTCAAGCAGAGAAAGTCAATTATCATATGGTTTTGCTTATTTGTGGAGCATAAGGAATAACATGGAGGATATGGGGAGATGGAGAGGAGAAGTGAGTTGGGGGAAATTGGAGGGGGAGATGAACCATGAGAGACTGTGGACTCTGAGAAACAAACTGAGGGTTTTGGAGGGAGGAGGGTGAGAGGTTGGGTGAGCCTGGTGGTGTGTATTATGGAGGGCATGTATTGCGTGGAGCACTGAGTGTGGTGCATAAACAATGAATTCTGGAACACTGAAAAGAAATTTAATAAATAAATTAAAATTAAAAAAATAAGTTAGAACTTGAATGTAACTTTTAGATTTTATTTATTTGAGAGAGTAGAGAAAGAAAGAGAGAGAGCATGAGTGTAGGAGAGGAGCAGAGGGAGAGGGAGAAGCAGGCTCCCCAATGATCAGGGAGCCCCATGTGTGACTGATTCCAGAACCCAGAGATCATGACCTGGGTCAAAGGCAGATACTTAACTGACTGAGCTACCCGGGTGCCCAAAAAACTTCTGTTTCTTTATCTGTGTTAATTTTTAAATGAGATACTAATAGATAATTGTTCAGGTTTTCTCTGGCTTCAAAATTAAGATTTAAAAATATATTGAAATCATCAAAAAAATTTTAAGTATTATAATTTAAAGTTTGGTATCATTAAATTATCTAACTCATCAAACATCTAACTTGGTCTTGATTTTTTTATATTCTTTCTTGTTTAGCCAAGAAAATCATAGCTCACATACTCTATATCCAACCCACAGCATCTATTCATTAGTGAACTAAGGTCAGTGGACTCTAGTTTTTGTCTCTTCAGTAACATGTAGTTGTTTAACTATAGCAAGTGGTATTTGTTTAGTTTAATGAAGACTTCATTTAAGCGTAGTCTCACTAATAAGAACTCTACCAAAGCAATTACCAACCACAAGGGCACCAAAAGCAAATTCTTTCTGATGGTCTTTTTTTTTCCTTTTGCTTCTTCTTTTCTACTTTTGTTTCAATAATGTCTACTGTAGTCCAGAGCAGCATGCCTCAAAGCATGTAAGGAAAATAATGCCAATAAGAGGAATCATTCTTTCAGACCCGCAGCTCATTAGGTTAACTTTGCAGCTGGTTGATGAAAATGTGTAAGTTTAACCAGGAAGAGATTATGCACAGCCTTCAATTTAGAGGTCATTAACTTTATAAAGTCATGACCCATGAATGCACAAAGAATAATACCTATCACCCTGTCTGGCACACTTAATTTTTGTGACAGAGATAAAGTTACTGTGGTGACTCTTTCCCTCAGAAAAGGAATTGAGCTGGCATTCCCTCAATGCCTCTATCTCGTCATTCTGTCCTTGGATGCCTGAAGTAGATCCTACAATCTGATTAGGACTTATAAACACTCTTCCTGTGTGTTTTCAGAGAATCAAATATGGTCTCAATCCTGACTGTCCCCATGTCCCATATGGCCTTTCCTCAATATACAGTGTCTTGTAAATGCATGTAATCATACAAGTCTTTTTTAGACAATACCCCTTCTTACTCAAAGACAGGAAGCAAACAAGACAGATTTACACCCCAAATGAGAAGTTTGTTACATTAAAAATGTCACCTGTTTACACAAGGAGTCACAGCTAACAATGACAGCAGACCCTGCTTATAGTTATTATGAAATTCTCCATGACAAGGTTTCCAAACACCTCTGCAATGTCATCTTGTGACACTCATTGGCCTCCCAAATGAAGAGCTTCGAGCTCATGGAGTGCAGCTTGGAGCTCAAGGCACACTCAGTAGTCCTTCTCTGCATTTATTCATACCGTTCTCCTTCCTGAATTACCTTCTGCTCCCCTTGAGCTGTGTTAATTCTTATCTGGCCCCCAGTCATGACCTCCAAGGTAGGAAGCCTTGTTGACTTGCCCAAGATGGAGCAGGTGGTCCTCCACAATATTTCCCCAGCACCTGGCACCTACCTTGTCACCACGGCCCCTGGAAGATCACCTTCTCAGAAAGATCTGCCTGAAGTTCTGGCTCTCCCTTCCTTGTGGAGCACATAGCATCGTTATTTGTGTACTTGTTTATGTACTGACTTGGTATCTTTCTCACTAAAATAAAGGCTCCAAAAGGAAGCGCCATTTCTCTCTTGTTCATAGCTGTGCCCTGAAGTTTAGAACAGTGTTTCATATACAGTGGGTACTCAATTAGTACTTGTTGAACAAATGAATGGATAATGGGTGAGTTGAATTTGAATTTACCTGTTTCTGTTCTAAAAGGGACAGCAGATGTATATAAGAAAACTCTGTACAGTTTCAAATCCTCAGTAACTACTAGAGGGCTTAAAAAGACAATAGTATTGCAGCAAAAGTTAGCAAACAGTTGAATTAAATGACACAATAAATCAACAAATCTCTTCCCAAGGTACAATGTGGAAAGGACTTTTACCCTCATTTTAACCCAACTAAATATTTTTGTTTTCAAAATGTAAACTTTCAAATATGTCCAACAATTTCTTCTCTCTTCATTTCCTATTTGCTTTTTTTTGTCCTATCTTGACTTATCTCTATCTTTTTCCTCTCTCCTTTCCCACTGTCAATAAAAATTGGTTTTCCCATAGCTATCTTTTCTTTTGACAGAGATTTAATGATATAATTCACACTAAGTTTGTATTAGTTGGAGATAGCTTAACATGTACAGCTAGTAGTATTTTTCTTTGCTAGACTGCAAAATATATCCTAAGGGGTTTAGTTTTTACACAAAACAGGAGCTTTTGGGAGCTTTTCAATCCATAGCCAAGTACACTTTGGTATGTTGCAAGTGCAAATGGCCTCTTTACATAGAAACTCTGTATGACATTCATTACTTTCATAATGTCATAATTTCTTTCTCTGATGAATTTCTATGAATTCATGAAAACAAGAGTAGAACATACAGAAATCATACAGGGAGAAGAAAACTCACATGAACATGCTTTCTCTCCCTTTCCTATTCTCTCTCTCATGTATCATGTATAATGTATCATGACACAATTTGGTTCCACCTAAAGTCTCTTTTCTAGTGACCAAAATATGAATCTTGGGTTAATGTTTGTTTACAGGGGTTAAGAAATTATGGGCAGAACTTTTCAGAGTTGTACAGCATAGAATAATAGGAAGAAGATGTCCAAGATTATGTTAATGGGACCAAGAAGAACACTGAAAACAAAGGATCATCAATGAGAATATTTAAGAGAGAAAGATAATGTGCTCTGGAGAACGTCTTGGAAAACTCCAAGATACAAAAGATTAAAAATTCATTACATATTATATTTCACATCACAAATTATGTGTAGGCACATTTTTCAATAAAGTTCATTAGAGCTTTTACAATTTGATTCAAAGTGAAATGTAATATACCCCATTAATAAAATGTATAAAAGTCATGCCCCAAATTCAAATGAACTCTCTCCTATTATCAAATTCTTAGGAAGAAACAAAAGTGCTAAAATTGAATCACTTTTCAAGTTAAATTCCAAAAAACTAAAAGTCCAAATTTTATCCTTCCCTGTGTCTCATCTTCACAGTCTCAGTGGGAGGGCTTTTGAGACTCTAACTCACAAATTTACTTTTCACCATTTCAACCCACACATATTTTTCTACATACAATGTACTACATCACTTTTTAAACCTGATTTTAACAGCACTATTAATTTTAAAGAAATATGTGTATTGCTTAATTTATCTCTGCTAGCCTTTATCTTACAAACTAGTATTTCCTTGGATGTTATTGGAAAGTAGGTGATTGATGGTTGCCTCTGCAACCCTCCCAAAGCCCCTTACAGAGTCTGTCCTCCCCCCATTCCCAGTAGTGACTGCATGCAATACCTTCTCCTTGATTTCTAAAATAGGAGTTGGTATGGCCCCTGGATGACATAAAAAATCTTCAGAAAGTGAATATCTCTCTAAAAGTCGAATAACAACTTATGACATTGAGTAAAAGATTTTTTCCTACATGTGGAAGACTTTGTCACAAATTGGATGGATGATAGGGAAGGAAGAGAGAAGCACCTGTCAAGAAAGGATGAAACAAGATGGAATTGAATAGAGTCTCTATAAATCCCCGGGACAAAGATATCAGTGATGACCTAAAATACAACGAGTATGAGAAATAGGACTTTGAATGCTTTCGAATTACTGATAAAACATTAAGGTGGTCTCCACTTAAATATTTCAGTCGTGCCTGTGTATGGAAACTGGATGGTAGCACACTGAGAGCAAACGATGGCAGGAAAAGAGAACGATACATGAGACAGAGCCAGAGCTACATAACATTTGATCATAGAAGGAAATAAAGAATAGAATGACAGCTTAGGGGCAACCAAAGTCCAACGAAGAGAGAGCTTGTTGTTGTTTATGTAGAACATGACATTCTGAATCATATATTTCTGTGTGAACTCAGAGTGAAGATAGCACAAGTACACTCTGAAGTTTCTGGGGACAGAAGCAGGCCCATCATGGTGGAATTATGAGAGGTGGTTAGCAACACAGGTAGAGGCAGAAAAGACAGGTTCTATAATTGGCTGCGGTTTCCAGAAATAATGTAATGCAGATAAAATCTGGAATAAAATGAAATTAATTTGCTCACGGTTTGTAAGATTTTAACTCTGTTGCTTCTGTCAGCGAAAATCATAATTCCTGTTAAGAGAGAGTCATGAATTGAGTCTTCTTCTCTAAGATTATTATTTCTACTTTATTTCCTTTTCTTTCCTCTTTGCCAGTAGAACAAACAAACAAAAACAGTTCAGGAATTCACATAGCAAAGTTACTATCTCCAACTGTGTTAGTATATGCTATAAACATTTAAGACAGTTTTATTTATATTCATTCATGTATATTCATCTACATTAGATATATTCATTTAATATATAAATATATTCAAATACATATGTATGTAACCAGACATTTACGTATGTAAATATACATATATATGTAAATAATTTTGGCCACCCTGAAATAACAAAGGAGAACAGTATTATTGAAAATCCCGGATTTATTCAACAAAGTAATGATAGTTATTTAATAGTACTTAAAATATATCTGTCATAAAAGCTATGTTCTAAGATCTTGATTTTTTAATTTTGTGTAAAACACAGTATATACAGTGCCACTTAAGCCACCTGTCTTTCATATATGTTTTTGGTCTTTTTTTTTTTTTTGTCCAAGAAACATTCTAAGGAAACCTTACTACTCCATATGTGTTTTATGGAGCTGAAGCATCACTATATTCTGGAAACTTGTTAGAAAAGCAGGAATCTTAGTCTCTACAGTAAACCTACTGGTTTAGAATCTGCATTTTAACAAGATCTCTAGGTGGTTTATATAACCATTTGCCCCTTGAAACTGAGAAGCTCTGTTCAAAAATAAAACACTCATTATTTAGGGCAGTATAGTACATTTTGTCTATATGACAAAAATAGGAAGCTGGCTAAGACTTCTGTAGTCTTCTTCACATAGATTTAATAAGATTTATGGTATCTAAATTTGGAACTTTAATGTTAAGTTATTTAATTGTCATGTAATAGTTGTTATGATTTTACAAGTTTTGATATAAGAAATCCCATTACTCCATTTTAATACTATATTGAATACAAATTTTAAAAAATGGCCCCTTTGTGAATACTTCATTTTGAAATGAAATTTGGATTATCATCGTTGGTTATATTCAAGTCTTTCTTTACAAATCTAATCTTCTTGTAATTAAATATTAGAAAATAGATTTTTAAATGTTGAGAAATAGAATGAGCTAATATGTGAAACATTTGATGAATGAGGAGCTAGTCTAGGATATCACACAACCTTTAATTTGCACAATACCTAACTTGTACAAGTGTAGTCAAAGATGTTTGTTAAAATAAGGCATTAATTCTCCTGACTCAACTCTACAAGATTCTGCAATTTTGAAAGATAAAAAAATGACCCCAGCTAGAAATAGTTTGAGAACTGTATTTGCCATGTTTTGCTAAATAGAAACAGTGTCAAAATCTCAGTGGCTTATAATAAACATATATTTTCAAGTCCCTGGAGTGCAGGTTGGTGACAGTTCCATAGATCGAAGCTGGGTTGGGCTGGGTCAGGTGAAGCTCCAGCTCCCTCTTGGGTTCAGGTCCCCTCCATCTGTCTTCATTCTGGAACTGAATAACCTGAAATGGCTATTGTTGAATGCTATCTTATGCGTGGGTTGCAACAACATGGGAAATAATGTGGAAATACAAGATGCTTCTTTGGGTTTCTGCTGACAATTTGCACACTGTTACTTGTCTCCCTTCCATTGACCAAAGCATGCCACTTTACCTATCCCAGAATCAACAGAGCAGGAAAGTATACCTCACCCATAAGAAAAGGCACTGCAAAGTTACATAACAAATAGTGTGGTTGCATAATTCCAACACATAGAGGAAGTGAACCAGTATCTGTTGGAATAATTAGCTTAAAACTTTTAGTATTTTTGACCTAACTTACGTGCCCTGCCTGTCTGTGGCTTTTGAAAGCAAGATCACAATGTAGGCATTGAGTTCCAATGTTCCCTAACCCCTTCAAAAAGTAGGGACTAAATATGTTTGGCTGAATGTATCTGAGAAACAAATTTAAAAGAATAAATGGATTGGTCAATTCTTAAAACAATCATGATTGAAACATTAGGTTTAAAGCTTCCAAGTTTGATCTTCAGGCTAAGTAATCATCTCCCATACAAAGTGGTCCCCAATCTGTTTTTCTTTTATTGCAATGTTCTCCATAACCATTTCCATTTCTGTGTGCAAGGTGTTTTTTCTTAATTATATTATAATTTTGAGAATGTGTATCAGTTTACTCACCTTATAACATGAGCAAATTACAACTACAGTTGCTTTACATCTCACTGGGATGTTGAGAGGATTAAGCAAGATTATGTAAGTAAGAATTTAAGAGAGTGCCATGTACAGAATAAATGCTCAAAATATATCAATTTCTCTTTCTTTTCCAAAGTTTATGTTCTGTCTTTATTAAACGATATTTTCAGTGGAATGGTAAAGTTTATGCTTCCTAGATTTTGGCATTATTTCTGCCTACTTTGTATATAGTCTTCCTTTTTTTCCAGTTGGAATGAACCTTATCTAACTTAAATATATCATTTTACAGACGGAGAAATTTATACCAGAAAATAGTAGGGTATTCTTTTTAAAATCACCCAAAAGATAAACACCAGCATTTGGACCAGAATTTAGGCAGAATCTAGTGTGTTTTTTCTACCAGTCTGTGTGGACAGTACATATACGTTGTCGACATCTCTTCTCAAACTCATCCCCGAGGGGTAAAAAGGATGTGTCCGATTCTCTAATACTTTCATTTCCTAGGCCCCAAATGCGTACGAGTGAAAACATACCCATTGCAGACCTGTTTCTTCCGACACTTCTTATGGGTTCTACTCTTTCTTACAAGGCAGTGAAGGAACCTTTGTTTGTTTGTTTGTTTTTACTAGGTTTGGATTTGCGCAAATGGCCATCTCTGACCAACCTACAGATATAAACTAATTAACAAGAAGAGTAGAAAATGCTGATCCTCCTTCCTCAGTGTGGGCAAAGTAGGGGTATGTGTGACAATACATGGCCCAGCTTCTCATATTTTGCTCCATCATGGACACAAACTGGAAAATTTTTCTTGTTGGCAGCAATACAAGGAATTTGAGCTTGATGGGTTTGTTTTTGTCTTTTGTTTTGTTTTGTTTTTGTACATTCATCTTCATCTTCATTTAAATAAATATAAATACATAGATTTGGCACTACCTAGTACATCTGTTTGGCAAATATTCTTTTTTTTTTTTTTAAAGATTTTATTTATCAGATAGAGATCACAAGTAGGCAGAGAGGCAGGCAGAGAGAGACAGGAAGGGAAGCAGGCTCCCCGCTGAGCAGAGAGCCCGATGCGGGGCTCGATCCCAGGACCCTGAGATCATGACCTGACCCAAAGGCAGAGGCTTTAACCCACTGAGCCACCCAGGCGCCCCATGTTTGGCAAATATTCTTGAAGCAATTTCTCATAAATATCAGTCTACCTTGAGCATGAGTTTGCCTCAAGGGATTTATAATCATGAAACATTCATTTATAACTTAATATTTTAAAATTATAGGTAATTCTTAATTCTCCTGTTGTTCATTTAAGTCCTTCTTTTAGACCATCCATACTAAACTTGCTTACTTCCTAAGAGTGACAATTTAGAAATGGAATATTGCATGCATGCTAGTGGTTTAACTCCAAGATATCTCAGAGTAAAATCTATTTAATCAATGCCAGTTAATGGAAATAGATTTTTAAATTCCTAAAACCCCCCAATTGTAGGAGATTGCCTGCAGTTATTTGTCAGAATCAGAGCATAAGAGAAGATTCAGTAACAAAATACCGTCTTTATGTAGAATTTATAGAATCAGATTTGTACAGTAACAGTTAAAACAATATTTATTTTTTTATATGGCAGAAACATTCAAATAGTTCCCCTAACAGGGCTGACTAAACTGAACGTATATTCCAGGACGGACATCATGCCTTGTCTCCTCACTACTTTGGCAATGATTATAACAAAGCAGTTAGTACAGAAAAGTTTGGAGGTCTGAAATTTGGGATACATCATTTTCCCTACTTTTAAGAATTACCTAGTTTAGGAAGCAGCATTGCTTTCACCTTTTCTGTAAGTAAGGTCAGCAAGATACAGCTGATGCTTAGTAAAAGCCAGGATAAAAATGGCCCATTGTTTCCTTATATAGAGATATTTTTTAAGATTTTATTTATTTGACAGAGAGAGACCACAAATAGGCAGAGAGAGAGGGGAGGAAGCAGGCTCCTTGCTGAGCAGAGAGCCCAGTGCAGGGCTCAATCCCAGGACTCTGAGATCATGACCTGAGCTGCAGGCAGAGGCTTTAATCCACTGAGCCACCAAGGCGCTCCCCTTATATAGAGATTTTGTGTGGAGACATGAGGCATTTACCATCTCTGTCTTGGTTTTAATTTTAACTTCCTACCCTAATATGGTATATGCCATTCACCACTACTTTTGACTTGCCATGTATAAAAAGACACTCACTACTGTGCCACCATAGAATTGATGGGACTCACAGTGATGGTTCTGCACGCACATATATCAGTTTGCTATCCAAGAGAGGGTATGTAAAGAAATGGATTAACTAGAACAGAACACCAAATGAGTGTGTGAAAGTGTGCGCAAGTGTGTGGGGGTGTGTACGTGGGTGTGGTGAACTAGAAAAATTCCTAACTACAAAAAGAAAAAAAAAAATGAAAAGAAGCAGAGTTATTTGAGTGATTTCGTTAGCTAAATGCTTTCCTGTGGGAGGGAGGAAACAGCAAGAATGAAGACAGAGCCTGGCACGCTTGCTTGATTCTGACTTGGGCCTCCAGAAAAAGTTAAAATTCCTCAAGACTCAACCTACACTTACCTCATTAGCTCTATCCAGTTCCAATCTTGATCAAACATAGTTCCTCTGGCCTCCCTCTTTGGATGTTAGCACACTTTAATTTCTACAGGTAAGTTGAATGTTGGGTCTCATGATCTCATCTATCTGTCTTTGTGGGATGAATGCCTTTATAGCACTTTATACCACGCACACGGACTTGATTCTTCCTCCAAATGAGTCTCAATATAACACCCATTCTTTCTCCCACGAGAGATCAAGTCACACTCAGAAGTTTTGCAAGTTTAACCACGGTGTACACACACCGACACACACACACACACACACACACACAGCGCATTCCCGCATGCTCTCCACCTTTTCCCTGGCTCTATCCCTCGTGACCTCCAAGTGTTTTGGCTCTGGGCTCCAGGCTCTGCTTGCTCTGCAGCCAAGCTCCAGTCCCAGGAAAGCCTCTGCCCTCCTTGGGAAGTCAGCCAGGCTTTCCAGTTTGCCTTCCCCAGCTATCCTGAATTTTAGGCATAACATTCTTTGTTACGATATCACACCTTACCCAGTATGTTCTCCTGCACTTGTTTACCCAAGAACCCCATCAGATACAAGTGTGTCTGATGAGCTCTGGGAAACCTGGTCTCTTTCACGTTTCTTTGTTCAAGCTATTTTCCCTGAGGGAAGGAAGAAATCTGACCTCTCACCTCCAGACACGGACACACATACATACCCTTGCTGTTCTCCATCTGGCAAAATCCTCTTCGAACTATATAACGTGGCACAAATTTTGCCTCCTACTAGGATCATTCGCCCCGAAACTACCACTAAATATCCCAATAGAATTACTTCTTCCTTTCTCTGTGTTTTTCTAGTATTTTGTTCTTGCCATTATCATAACACATATTAAGCATGTATCCATCTCTTTATGCCTACAGAATTTATTATAAGTAAGAAATTATAAACACTTATTTTTTTTTAAGATTTTATTTATGTATTCCAGAAAGAGAGAGAGAGAGCAGGGGGAGGAGCAGACAGAGAGGGACAAGCAGACTCCGTGCTCAATGTGGAGCCCACGACAAGGGTCGATCTGAGGACTCGGAGATCACGACCTGAGCCAAAACCAAGGGTTGGATGTCTAACCAACTGAGTTCCCCAAGCACTCCAAGAAATTGTAAATACATATTACAATAATTATTATAGAAAAGAGTTTGATAAATACTGTTGAAATGATTGATTTGTCTCTTCCATAAACTGTAGGTCAGCAAAGTTCAAACTTCAATCACTTCATGTGTGAGTTTCTGCATGCAAATTGTTTCTACAATTTTTAATAGTGCTTCAGGTCAAATTTGATAGTGAATAAAGCATAAATTGTGATTTTACACTCATCAATACTAGCTCCTATCATTCTGAGTCTTTGCTTCTTTAGAACTTCAAAGAGAAAAGTGCTTGGATGCTTATTTTGTCTACTGCTTTTTAAGTTTCAAAACCCTAGCTTCTGTACATGTCTTTCCAGAGTTCTACATGACTAAAGGTAAAGATTTATCTTCCCTTATGTTTAAGAGTCATAAAGACTAACTTTTCCTTTTCTTTACTATCAAAGAAAATACAGAAGTTGAGGGAGGAGAGATAATTTTTCCCCTTTATTCATGATCAGGTTCTTATTTAATCCTGAATTTTCCTGGCTTAGGGTCTTCATTTTGTTTACTTGTTTTCTTATGAATCAATCCCATATGAAACATCCCTTTCCTGCAGAAATCCCTTACTGAATTTTTACCACCTTTGATCTAAAACCCCATACTTCATTTACTCTTGATATTCTGGGGTTCCAATTTCATTGTGTATGCTCCAATTTGGGAATTTATTTTTCTTTTTGAATTGTCTGTAATCTATGTAGGTATCTATGTATCTAACTCGTTATCTTCAACACTACTTCTCTGCTTGATATTTTGATACTTACTCACTTTTAGCCTTCTATCATAGTTCAGTTTGTTGTGTAAGTCTGCTTTGGCTGCATGGGGTACCTTCTTTTGAGTATCCTGTAATGAGTAATACTCTTATCCAATTCCTAATCTCTCTCTTCATCAGAACCAGCCAGTTCTCTAAGATTTCTTCTGTATGAACAAAACAAGATGAAAATAATAAGCAAACTATACTATTACACCACACTTATCAAAGGAAATGTTGAACAAATTAAAAATAGAAATACCATATGACTCAATAACTTCATGACTGGGTATTTACCCAAAGAAAATGAAAACACTAATTTGAAAAGATATATATACTCATGTTTGTTGCAGCATTATTTATAGTAGCCAATATATGGAAGCAACCTAAATATTCATCAACAGACAAATGCAGAAGGGAGATGTGGTGTGCATATCCAACAGAGTATTACATAGCACTCCCCTAAAAAGAGGATGAGATCTTGCCATTTGTGACAACA
The DNA here is from genome assembly GCF_963455335.1 of Martes martes. NCBI lineage: Eukaryota > Metazoa > Chordata > Mammalia > Carnivora > Mustelidae > Martes > Martes martes. Next base: position 174,936,406 of record NC_137889.1, on the reverse strand, counting down.
TGGATGGATCCAGAGGATATTATACTAAGTGACACAAGTCAGACTGAAAAAGACAAATATGATATAATTTCACTCATACGTGAAATCTAAGAAACAAAACAAATGAATAAGCAAACAAAAAGCAGAATCAGATCTACAAATACAGAGAACAAACTGAGGGTTGCCCGAGGGAAGAGGGTGGGAAATGAGCAAAGTGGGTGAAGGGGAGTGGGAGGTGCAGGCTTCCAGTTACCGAATGAATAAGTCACAGGACTTAAAGGCAAAGTGTAAGGAATACAATCGGTGATATCGTAACATTGTATTGTGACAGATGGTAGCTACACTCGCGGTGAGTGGAGCATCACATGAACCACTATGCTATACGCCTGAAATTAATGTAACATTGTGCGTCAACTATACTCAAACAAAGAATATTTTTTGAAGGAAGTTTCAAATATCTTCTCTTCTCTCTTCATTTGCCTTTTATGCCACAAATCAAAAGAGGAGAGTTTTTGACTCACTTTGTACCCTCACTTTGTTAACCAGAAGCTACTTATCTCCAACTGTTACCATGAACTCCTGATCTAGAAGTCCCTTCTGATTTTGCATAAAATATTTATCTCTCAAAATTTTTGTGGCGAACAAGGTTATATTCTCCTTAGTTATTTGGATACAGCCTTAATGGATTAACATTTGAGCCAAAATTAAGCTAAACACATAGTGTGTTTTATCAGAGGATCACAGATACAATTTCCATATATCTATAAACTCCAAATTCTTTTTTTTTGAAGATTATATTTTTTTAATGTTTTATTTCTTTTCAGTGTAACAGTATTCATCATTTTTTCACCACACCCAGTGCTCCATGCAATCCGTGCCCTCCCTAGTACCCACCACCTGAAGATTATATTTTTATTTATTTATTTGAAAGAGAGAAACAGACAGTGACAGAGATAGTGAGAGAGAGAGCACAAGCAGGGAGGAGAGGGAGAAGCAGACTCCCCACTGAGCAGGGATCCCAACGTGGGGCTTGATATCAGGACCCTAGGATCATGACCTGAGGCAAAGGCAGACGCTGAACCTACTGCACCAGTGAGGTGCCCCTATAATTCCAAATTCTGACTTCTCTGTGAGAACATCTGCATATTCTGAATGCCTTTCTAATGATTTGGGAGTTATTGTGAAAGGAAATTCAGAAATTATTGTACAAATTGCATCTAAGAAATATTCTCCTCCAGGAAAGGGAACAGCAAGCTGGATCATTCCCAGGGGTGCTGTTTTGATGTCATTTACAATACAGTGGGCCAGGTGTTTGTTGAGGTGTTTCTGCCATCCAGTGAAGTATTGCTCTTCTGCCACTCGACGCACAGCCTCCTGTGATGCTGTATCTACCAGAAAATGCTCCTCTTTTTTCTCGTGTGAATTCCTTCGTTGATGCTCCAACTCAAATATAATGCAGTGTTGCTGCAGTGTTGTCTCAGGAACATGAGCAGGTTCTGAACTTGGCAAGTAAGTTTGTTCTTCTTAGATACGTGGCAGTTGGACACTGACATGTAGCCTGAACTTACTGGACTAGTTTCCCTCAAGTCTTAGAAATGACATTAAACCACAGGAACAACGGGTGGTGAACTATTCTTGAAGGGTTTGTTTTCTGACACTGGTCCAGATTTTTCCTCTGCCTCATTTACCAGACACACATCTTTCTGAGCCTCCAGGATTGTTATTAGGGCACCTTGCTGTTTGTAGGACATTTGGCTTCTGTGTGTTAATACCTGAGCAAATGTTCAACGTGAACAACACTTTTATTTCCCTTAGGGAACTTTTATCCTTTAAAGTGTTTCTAGTTTTCATTTCAGAATATCAAAACAATTTTCATTATATAATTCTGCTTGAAAATGAACAAGATAATGTCTGTGGAGGTTTAAACCTAGATTTATCCTTGAACTTCCATGAAAGTATTAAGTTCTATTTCTACTGTAATAAAGAAGAACATATTTAACGTCTCCTTCAGAAAAGGGGCAAACTAGGTACTTATTTTCTGCTGCATTAAAGTGATGTTTTTAGAAATATGTTTGCTTTTCTTGGGCAAAATTCTTCTAGGTCAATTCTGGGAAGAGTGTTCTAGGACCAAGTTTTCAATTTACGTCAAACCTAGTAAAAAAATTTTAAAGGTTCAGATATGCATCAACTCTCGTGATTTTGCTTGTCTATCCAATGTTAAATACATATTCCCTAGGACACAACAGAATGCAATTTTAGAAGCAAATAGATAATAATGTTTGATATTTACTCAAATTTGAATTAAGACAAAGCTCTTTAATGAATTTGTGGAGAAATTCTCCATTTTTATTTTATTTAGCTTGCACACAGATTCTGGTAAGGAATAATTCTTTTCTTAGAGCCAGTCTGTGATTAGACAAGTTTTCATTTCACACTAATATCTCACTTTCCTAAAAAATTTTTATTATAGAGACTTGCATAAGAACATACTATTTACTATCCTTATTCTAATATGCAGATCACATACCCTTACTTAATTTTGCCAAAGAACAGAGCTTGAAGTTAAAGATAATTAATTTTTTGTATTGGTAGTACACGATCAACCCGCCTTGTCATAATATTCTAATCTATCTCATTCCAAGGAGATAAAGAAGCATCATGTGACTTCTTTAAGAATTCAAGTGCCTGAACAAACACAGGTTTAAGCCTTTTTAGGGCTGTTGTATGGAGACACTGGTCACAAAAGACAGTATGGTAGAATTTTTAAGAACATATGTACATTGTACAGAGCCTCTGAGTTCTAGTCCTAGCTCCACAGTTGATAGCTATAAATCTTAGCTAAATCACTTAGCCAATTGTAGCATTATTTTTTTTAATCTGTAAAATGAGAATTGATAATAAAGCTTCCCGGCACATAGCGAGCATTCACCACCATTGTTATTACCTTTGCTATCATCAATATTATAATTTAGACATTTTTATCACAATCAAGATGGAAGAAATATTTTACGAGGTGAAGGAAAATGCAAAATGGAATCTGAAATTGTTTATTGGCAATAAAGGAAAGCAAAAGTTTACTCAGAAAATTGAGCATATGATTGGGACAAAATAGGTTATCGTAAAAAAAAAAAAATGCATTTGTCACCTGGAGAACATCCTTGAGGTCTCTCTGTAAAATCTAAGAAGTCAAAAGGTAAATAGAGTCCAAGATAAACTCTGATGTACTTCATTGAACCTGGATTTTTGGATATTGTCAACCCATGTAAGCATCTTCATAAGAGAATATAGATATTGCAATTTTTTCAGGGAAAATGTCAAGCCTCTTAGTATGTTTAGTATATCCAATATGATAAGTCAGTTTTGGTCTGAAGGTAGGAGATTCCAGGGTTTCTCTAAGTCAAGCCAATATGTTTGCACTGTATTATATGACTTTTTAAATAATCAGTAAAGCAAAATATTTGGTTTTTAGTATAAATTCACATTACTTTTAGCAATGAAATGCTTCAACATTTGAAACTATGCTAAGGTAGCAGCATTTGGAAAAGTAATGTTAATTACAGATAATGTATGGATTAAAATGCATGTAATCACTAGTATACAGATATTTAATTTCAGACTGAAGTGTGATAACAGTAACCGTCAGACTAACCTGTAGTAACAGTAACCAGCTTATTTATTGATGTTCATTAAATACATTGTAACTATCACAGACATGATAACCTGCAGTCCACACACTGTCATTTTCTATCAAATCCTATTCACCATGAAAACAGTTTCAGGTCACATCCCGGCAAAACTCACCTATTAAAATATACCATTTTTTACAACATTCAGTTTGATCGATTTTTATTTCTGTTGTTTCCAATAAGGTCTGACTAACTCTTTCTTACCGTGATTTGTTTATACTGTGAAATATGAACAGATTGATTTTGACCAAACACTCAGGTCAAGAAATTATATTCAGTAGTCTATCTGAGTCTTGCTTAGGGCTCTCAGCTGGAATTTTAGTGGAGGGAACAAAAGGAAAACTAAACTATGTTTATAAATATTATCAAACATTGAATTGAAGATTTTATTTAAAGATCTTGTTAGATATTGCAATTCTTATTTTTTACTTCATTAAAGGAGTTCATAAAAACAGTACATTATGTAATTACATGGAATAAGTACACCTAGGAATACCTATTTATGCTTTTCATCTTCAATAAACTTAATAGTCCTGACCTTTGATGTGTATACAACTGTATTTTAAAGCTGTGGTTTAAGGAAGAGATCAGTGTCTTAATTAGGCCTTTCTATTTAAATGGAATGAGATAGTATACAGTGAGGAAAGACTTCAAACTTAGAGTTTATTTATTTTTCATTTTTTAAGGATTTTATTTATTTATGAGACAGAGCAGGGGGTAGGGGCAGAGACAGAGGGAGAAGCAGACTCCCTGATGAGCAGGGAGGTGGATGCAGGACTTGATCCCAGGATCCTGGTATCATGACCTGAGCCAAAGGCAGATGCTTAACCGACTGAGCCACACAGGTGCCCTCAAACTTAGAAATTAAACAAATTTAGTATAGTAAAGTTAATTGCCACATTAAAAAAAAATTTTTTAAGGTTTTATTCATTTATTTGACAGAGCGAGATCACAAGTAGTCAGAGAGGCAGGCAGAGAGAGAGAGGGAAGCAGGCTCCCTGCCAAGCAGAGAGCCCGATGTGGGACTTGAGCCCAGGACCCTGAGACCACGACCCAAGCCGAAGGCAGTGGCTTAACCCTCTGAGCCACCCAGGAGCCCTAATTGCTACATTTTAAATAAGACTTTTGTTATCACATTCTAAAAATTTTATGTATTTTATGTTTATTTTATTATTTATAAAATGCTTTAACATATCTTCTTATCAGCCACACAACAATTATATGAAAAACATAATAGAACATAGTTTAGTTACGTTTTGTTGAGGAGAAAAATGTCAATGGAATTGGCAAGTCACTTAAGATCACTCCTGTCCTGTTGAAACCTGAATTACCATATCACACTGGGTCTCTCTTCAAGACGCCGACTAATCCACATGTACAGCTCCATCTGCTAGGCATCTAGTGGTATGAATTGTAAGAAACTACAAAAGCTTCTTTATACAGAAATCACTCTCTTTTTTAAAGATTTTTTAATATTTTTAAGATTTTATTTATTTATTTGACAGACAGGGGGACAGCAAGAGAGGGAACACAAGCAAGGGGAGTGGGAGGTGAAGAAGCAGGCTTCCCACTGAGCAGGGAGCCCAGCATGGGGCTAGAACCCAGGACCCTGGGATCATGAGCTGAGCTGAGGGCAGACACTTAACAACTGAGCCACTGAGGTATCCCTTAAGAAATCTCTTTAATGGGGCACCTGGGTTGCTCAGAGGGTTAAAGCCTCTGCCTTCGGCTCAGGTCATGATCTCAGGGTCCTGGGATCAAGCCCCACATCAGGCTCTCTGCTTGGCAGGGAGCCTGCTTCCTCCTCTCTCTCTGCCTACTTGTAATCTCTGTCTGTCAAATAAATAAATAATATTTTTTAAAAAAATCTCTTCAATTGGGACGCCTGGGTGGCTCAGTTGGTTAAGCGGCTGCCTTCGGCTCAGGTCATGATCCCAGTGTCCTGGGATCGAGTCCCACATTGGGCTCCTGGCTCAGCAGGGAGCCAGCTTCTCCCTCTGCCTCTGCCTGCCTCTCTGTCTGCCTGTGCTCACTCTCTCTGACAAATAAATAAATAAAATCTTAAAAAAAAAAAAATCTCTTCAATTGCTTATAAGGAAGTCATTATATGAGTTTAAAGTAAATTTCAATTAGCATTTTATTAATAAGGATTTGTTTATGCTTCTTCTCTTACATATAAAATTACCAGTATATGGAAGACATGATTTATAATACAAAATGAGCTTCTCATCTTGACCTCCATAACCATGAAACTGTTAAAATGAAACTTTTAATGGTTTTGAAAAGAGATCTGAGTTTCTGAGTTTAAATCAACTTCATGGAGTTTCAGAGACAGATGGAGCCCTGATTCTTCAGGCTTGAAAATCCAATAGAAGGTTGCTTTAATCCACTTGATTTGGACTTTGGACTTTAAAACTTAGAGGATGATTTTTTTTTTTTTTTAACATCCAAGAGTTAACAATTGAGATCTACAGGTATTTTCCTGATGTCTGAGTAAGTGAATGTGTTGGATATATGTATATACAAAATGCTTTTCCCAAAATAAGGAAACTTTTCCAAAAGTTTATAGTCATAAGTATTTTTGCACTATTATACAACAATTTATGTCTAATCATTGTCTGATTGATCAATAGAAGAGAAACATGAAAAAAAAAATCCCTCCCCTCCTCTTCACCTTGAAACACTAACAAAGGGAAATGTCAGGATGAGGCCTTGTTGCTCTGTCAACGTCAACTAATTCAATATGGAAGCACAAATACCAGTTCTAAGTAACTGTCTAATAAAATCTTCAGACAGAATCTAATTAGCTACTTCTTAAAAATACAAAGGAAAGTAGCACTGAGTGAAGAATGATATTGGTCTATGTCTATGTAAAATTTTCAAGTTTAAAGTAGCCCTAAAGAGAAACCCAAGTGGTCTGGAATTCTACCAAAGTTATGGTTCCATTATTATGTTATTTTCTAGACAATACCCTTCTTACGAACTCAGGAAATAAATTTATATGCACATAGATTTGCACATGCACACCCATGCACACATGCATGTGCGTGCGTGCACACAGACACACACACACACACATCACAAATATATTAATATCTAGAAGCTCTTGATCCCACAAAGAACTAAGTTAGTTCACCTTTATTCTCCTGATGTCTCTCCAGGGTTCTCTAACAAGGCTATAGCTGGTCTGCTTGAGTGACCAGTGATACTGTACCTTTCATGGGAATACACTTCGATGGTACCTTCTCAGAGAATGTCCAGTTGAATGAGTTGAGTGGTGAAAATTACAGGCATCAAGGCAATCTGATGAGGGAATTACTTAGGAACAGATTCTATGACATTTATTGCTCATAGGACTACAGAGCAAGAATGACCTCAGTAATGTTTTTGTCTCCTCTCCCTTAATTTAAAGATAAGAAAGCTAAAATTCAGTATGATTTAGTGTATTTTTTTCTTAAATTATAAAAGTTAACCTGTCTACAGGTATTGAATGACATAAGAAAAAACCTCATTTTGACCTTTACATGCATGGGTTACCTATCAATTGACCTAACTCACACATGTCACCTGTAGGAAAAATTCAATCTCCCTTAAATGTCATAAAGTGTTTCCTCAAATGATTTTGCCAATCTCATCTCTCATCATTGGACACCACCCAGACACATTTTCTTCACCCATGGAGAACATTGTTTATTTTTGAAACACAACTCTTCTCTCATTTGTATATTTTTACAGAGTCTGCTCCTCTACTTACAATGCTGAATCTGAGTGTGTCTACATCCCACCTCCTCTGTAAACCTTCCCACCCTGAAGGCTGCTGTGCTTGCTTGCTATTCTGCTTCCAGAAAGCCAGGAACAAATCTCTATTATAGCATGAATCACACTGAATTGGGATAAACTGTCTGCTTGTTTGTCTTTTTCATTTACCAGAGAATTTTGAGAGTAGGAACCACTCATGCTTATATCCTGAATGTCCAGCCTACCTCTTGACACATATTAGGCCTTCATTAATGCTTGTAGAACCAAGAAATAAATGCAATAAGGATTAAAATCCATGTATGTATAATATGAATCTGGAAACCTTCCTCCACTACAGCATGCTGACTTGGTTAATCCTAAAATCCTATCTTGGTTTCTGGGTGTCTTTCTTATGCCAGCCAGGACTGTGTATGAGGCTAATTCAGCCTCAGTTTAAATTTCCATTTAACTCAAATGGATCCAAACCTTCATTCACTTCAGTTTGAAAGTTTGGTTCAAATTAAAATGGCTTCCTTCCTTCATTCATTTATTCAATGCACACTTCAGTTCCCACTAAGCTCGTCTGAGACAGGAGCAGCTGTCTCAGTGGTGCTTTCTGTCCCAGTTCCATCGCATTGTTCCATAAACACAACGCTTTAGAGAGCTGCTGTCTGGGCATTCCAGACAAGACAGTTCGGCTCCTACCATTTTTTCAAATAGTTACTTTTTTGCATATTTAGTCTACAGTAACAGTAGCCTAAAATCCAGACTGTACTTCTTCTTCTGGACTATGTTTACTCAACTATCCCCAGCTTTATCACTTAGACTTATTTTCTATAATTTCAGAGAAATAAATTATTAAGTTGTAGAGTGTTAACTAAGTATCTAATAGCTTTTCAAGGTTACCATACACAAGAATAAATACGTGCTAATTCCAGTTTTAAGATAGAATAATTTAATCAAGACCCCTTAAGGATGGACTTACAGGAATTACCCCTGATGGAATTACAGGATTTTCTGTTTCAGGGAGCACATCACATCTCCTTGCATGTTTAAATAACCAGATATGTTGCAGAGATGGTGTTTTTCTTTGCCTGTATGCCATTGGAACCTAATCCAGAGAAAATCCAGATTCTAACCCTTCATTTCAGGAACTGAAAAAGACTTAAAGGAAATAGTAGAACAAGCGGACAGGACTCCTAACGTGATGAAATTAATAGTCAGGGCTAATTTTCTAGCAGAAATCAGAATTTTAAAAAAAATAGTGGACATATGGCTTAGAGACATATGGCACACAATTTTGAGTAGACAACCTAGATAAGGGAAAGAAGAATGAATTCAGCTCTCAGGTCTCAGGACATTGTCCCTCCAATTCTAATGAATATACACATATGGGAGTAAGAAACTTAAATTATTTATCTTTCTAACTGCTTATGGTGAAATATTTTTGCATGATAGATTTTAATCAACCTTTCCTCAAACTATTCATTTCAAATGTGAGTAATATTTTATACTGAACCTGGAAAAAAAAAAAAAAAAAAAAGGAGTGACTTGGACTTTCTCCTTGGGTAACAGGCTGCAAGCCAGGCTGCTTCTCTGAGGCCCTATTTCAAGGTCTTCTGATAAACAGGGTAGATCCATCTTTACAGGTTACCAATGGTTCTGCCTTCCCATCTGGAATTATCTGAAAATAATAGATTTTATCAAGTGTAAAGTGGCAATTTTTCCTTTTGATAAGAAATCTCAGAATATATTCAGACTTGAGGCTAACCAAGAAAAAAACTTAATCACATTCTCACCGTAAAAACAGCTGCTTCCCAAAGACCCACATGCAATTAATAAGGTAAACGAACCATCCCCACTATGGTAGTGGAAATCCTTACCAAACAAAAATAGTTCTGAACTTATAATCAGACTCTATTAGGATTCCAGAAATTCAGCCTGATAGAATCACTGATAAGAAATTTATGATGAGCTTTTTGAGATTAGCAATTTTATCACAGTCAAATCGCTTAAGTTGTAATGGGGTCCTATTTGCCCCTCCTCCAATGACACATTGAATACACCCTTGATTTTGTGCCTTTCCTCCTCCAGAATGCCTTCTTTCTGGAGGGAAAGGTCTGGCTAATGTCTACCTGGAACTCAAAACACAAGAATGGATTCCTCTTTGCAGTGAAAACTTAACATTTTTGAGAGATAGTTCTCTTTCCAAACACTTAGGGATTCTTATTCTCCCTTAAATTATTCATGCTCTTTACAGACCCTGTATCCCTAAATATATATGGGATATATATAGATCTGTATATGTATAGTCTAAATATAGATGCTGTATCCCTAAATATATAAGAATTCTGTCATATTCTGCTTTATATGCACAGTACTCAGAACAGAGTTCTGCACACAGTATATGATTATGAGCAATATGTTTTCAACAATTCCACTTGGAGACAGTATTATATGGTGATTAACAGCAGAACTCTGAAATCAGATTGCCTGACTTTCACCATTTATTCATTGTGTGATTTTGGACTAATGACTTCATTGTCATGCACCTGGGTTTCCCCATCTATAAAATGGGTATGATACTCATAGATCCCTCTGAGAGTTGATGTGAGAATTAAGTGAGTTACCACATACATATGCCTAGCACAAAGTAAGCATTTTATAAGTGTTAGAAATTATTAAACAAAGGAACAGCTTCTACATGAAGTTCTAATATGTGCCCAACACTGCATTAAGTACTTTACATAAGTTATCTCATATAATTTCCAGAAAAATATGCTTAGGTAGATAACATCATTATTTTAAAGATAAAAAAGTTGATCTCCAAAGGACACAAAGAATAAGGAAGGAATAGTACAACTGGGATCGAGTCCACGTATGTTTCAACACAAAGTGCAGATCCTTTTGTTGATAACACTCCTATCTATGGGAATATATTGGGTACTGAGGTTTAAAATCTACAACACCTTTTAGATATATCGTTATATGTGATTTCGTAACAATTCTTGCTTAGAGCTCTTACTGTTCTTGTTTTACTGGTGAGAAGACTAACATTTATGAAAACTAGTTTTGTTTTGTTTTTTTTTTAAGATTTTATTCATTTATTTGACAGAGAGAGATCACAAGTAGGCAGAGAGGCAGGCAGAGAGAGAGAAAGGGAAGCAGACTCCCCACCAAGCAGAGAGCCTGATGTGGGGCTCAATCCCAGGACCCTGGGATCATGACCCGAGCCGAAAGCATAGACTTTAACCCACTGAGCCACCCAGGCATCCCTGAAAACTAGTTTTTAAGTTCAAAACTCTGATTACATACTCCAGAAATGAGATTATGAACTGAGTCTCAACCTCAAAGCCAGAACTCTTTCTGCCACCTGAGGTGTGATGAGGACTCTTCTCTTTGTACATTATCTATGAACACTGTTCATTTAGTGAGAGTAAGCAGCTATGTGTCCCTGGAGAATACGGGCATGCTCCTACCTGCATTCTGCAATGCTCCCAAGGATGGCTGGTTTTCTCTTAGACCACATGGAGGTGAACTATCACTACAGTGTTTTGCGTTGCATGTTCTAGAGCTCCTTAACTTCTCTTGGCAGGTATTCTTAGGTCTTGTCTCATCTGTCACCATTCTAAAAGCCTGTCACAAGCTTTTGTGAATCATAAAAGACCTAAAATATTTGCACAGGGGGGTTCATCTACTTCTCTATTCTTGCACATACTGCTAGATTGGGAGCCAGACTACATCATCAGATGCTGCATTTACTTGCCAGCTGTATCAAGCATTCCTAGGTCCTACTTATAGACTTCTTAGATCCACCAATGTGGGTAAGAAAATACAGAATTATATTTTAAAAATCTATAATCTATAAATGGGAGGCACGTGCAGATATTCTTGTGTTAATTAGAACTGAAAAAGCAGAAAAAAGACTTATTTCAGTCAGCATAATCTCCTCCAGTCCCATCCATGTTGATACAAAAGTTGGGTATTCATACTTTCTGATGGAAGCATAATACTCCATTGTATATATGGACCAGATCTTCTTTATCCATTCGTCCGTTGAAAGGTGTCTTGGTTCTTTCCACAGTTTGGCAACTGTGGGCATTGCTGCTATAAACATTGGAGTACAGATGGCCCTTCTTTTCAGTACATCTGTATCTTTGAGGTAAATACCCAGTAGTGCAATTGCAGGGTCTTAGGGTAGCTCTATTTTTAATTTCTTAAGGAATCTCCACACTGTTTTCCAAAGTGGCTGCACCAATTTGCATTCCCACCAACAGTGTAAGAGGGTTCCCCTTTCTCCACATCCTCTCCAACACTTGTTGTTTCCTGTCTTGTTAATTTTGGCCATTCTAACTGGTGTAAGGTGGTATGTCAATGTGGTTTTGATTTGAGTCTCCCTGATGGCTAATGATGATGAACATTTTTTCATGAGTCTGTTAGCCATTTGTATGTCTTCTTTGGAGAAGTGCCTGTTCAAGTTTTCTGCCCAGTTTTTGACATGGTTATCTCTTTTGTGTGTGTTGAGTTTGAGGAGTTCTTTATAGATCTTGGATATCAGCCCTTTGTCTGTAGAGTCATTTGCAAATATCTTCTCCCATTCCTTGGGTTGCCTCTTTGTTTTGTTGACTATTTCCTTTGCTGTGCAGAAGCTTTTGATCTTGATGAAATCCCAAAAGTTCATTTTGGCTTTTGTTTCCTTTGCCTTTGGAGACATGTCTTGAAAGAAGTTGCTGTGATTTGGGGGAAATTGGAGGCAGAGATGAACCATGAGAGATTGTGGACTCTGAGAGACAAACTGAGGGTTTGGGGGAGGGCATGGTTGTGGGTACTAAGGAGGGCATCTATTGCATGAAGCACTGGGTGTGGTGCATAAATAATGAAACTTGGAACACTGAAAAAATAAAATAAAACCAAAAAAGCAGAAAAAGAGCAAATTTCATGTTAGTTAACTAAAAATCCTTATGAGAAATAATTAGTCATGGTTCTTAAGCATAAAGTTGTTTGGAGAAATAATACTGTATGTTACATTCTAACGCTTTTCATCCAACATAAATAATTCTGAGAAAATACTTTTTTGTTCAGCTTATTAACAATTTATTTCTTGCTCTTACTATCTTGACTACCAATAACCTTCATTATATAAGAAATTACTCATCTTGCTGCTTCCTTATTTTATAGGCCAACTCATGTCAAAGTTAATCTCTGACCAGTGGTTAATGCTTGGTATCATTTCTACGGGTGTGTGAGTGTGTGTGTGTGTGTGTGTGTGTGTGTGTGTAATTTAAATAAATATGATGTAAAAATACTTAGGAAATGCAGACAGTAACTGTAATTTTCTCTTATTACCATCATAAACGTTTTATATGGTGGCATGGAAAAGAATAACACAAATTGGAAACATGTTGTGGATGTTGTTGATTAAGGTGTTAATGATTGAATTTCTTTCATTGAAGTAGTTTTCTTTTTTAACTCCTTTCAGAAACACTTACCAGCCAGGGTGACAATTCCATTAACATTTATTGTATGTATTTCTTTAATTTTATGTAAGTCTTATCAATGGTTTTTCAATTTGTTTCCTTTTGCACAAATGTACCCAAGCCAAAATAATATATAGTGAACTAATTCAAATAGACGGTCTCCATGTATAGTAATGGTTCTTCACATTTATATGCAGCAATGCCTTTCTTCCAAAAGAGTCCCTTGATACCATAGGTGTATTCAGAGGTCTCAAACACTCTAAATATCTATAGTCCCCTGATCAATTTGCCTCCTCACTCAATGTACCCTTACATTTCTCATGAAAATATCGATACTCTTGAGTTGAAATAATAAAATTGGATAAATAACAAGCCCTGCTTACACAAAATATGTGGCATTTTAAATTGAGCTAAAATCAAGTAGATTTCATTTCTTTCTCTATGATTTTGCCTTTTCCAGAATGTAATATAAATGGAATCATACATAATCTTATGAGTCTGGCTTCTTGCACTTCACATAATGGTTTCCATGTTTTGTTATAAATGCTGATAGTCTGTTCCTTTTTATTGTTGAAAACTATTCTCTCATATAGAATAGTTGAGCCATTCAAAAGTTGATGGATATTTGGGGTTGCTTCCATTTTGGAGGAGGTTGCTATTGCTTCAAATTAATGTAGTATGGAAAGGGATATGCATATGTGTGTATATATTTATAATTTTATATATATGTGTCTATAGTTTATATAAAGTTTATATAAAGAAATTTATTATCCCATACACTTATGAAGGAAGGCCTATGTCATACACTTATGAAAGATGAGACATCCCATGATCTGCCATTGCAAGCTGGAGACCCAGGAAAGCCAAAGGTGTAATTCAGTGCAAGACTGAAGGTTTAAGAACCCAGGGAGTCTGTGGTGTAAGTCCTAGTCCAAGGTCCATCAAAGATAAAATGAGATGTCTCACTTCAACAGTGAAGTGAGAAAAGAGGGGCAAATTCCTCCTTCTGCTGCCTTTTGTTCCATTTAATCCCTCAGAGGACTGGATTATGGCCACCCACATTGGGGAGGGCACTCTACTGAGTTTACCATTTCAAAGCTAATCTCATCCAGAAATAGCCTCATAGACAACACCCTGAAATAATGTTCAATCTGGGTACCCTGTGGTCTAAATTGGTGCATAAGATTAACCAGCACACATTAAAAGATCCCAAGTACATACAGAGATTCTCACAAATTTTAATTTTTCAGGGATTTTTCAGATCTACATTAAATTGTTCCCACTCCCATAATCTACTATGAAGAATATTCATTATCAAAACTTCTGTAAAGTCACAGGGAACCAGAATTTTCACTATGACTTCTGGTTATGACCTCTTACTTACCTTTGTAATGTCTTTTGGTTCACCCAGATATTGAACTCATTTCATTTGTTTTTCTTAATTTGTATTAGACAGTCACTTGAATAAAGTATATGTGCATGTGGAACACTTCATTAGTAAAAGTGATGGGAGGAAGTGTAAGAGTTAACATTGCAACAACTCAAGTAATTTAGTCCTGTGGCAATGGGGTGCCTGAGTGTCTCAGTTGATAAGTGTTGGACTCTTGATTTTGGCTCAGGTCATGATCTCAGGATTGTGAGGTCAAGCCCTATGTCAGGCTCATATGAAATCACAGAGATGTATCCTTTGATTAACAAAATTAAAAATTTTTATAGTATGTCCAATATTTCAGTGAAGTACAGAGACTGTTTACTTCTGATCACAATACAGTTGAATTAATCTGGGTGTCTTTATTAAATAAACTTGAAGGTGACCTTTTATTTCACCTTTCTTTTGAATATTCTTTTTAAAACAGAAAAATATTAGGAAACAGCATTTTCTACCTTCAAATAAGTTAAAATGTAGTCTTAACTTGCATTGTCTATTCCATCTTAGCCCTATGTCAACAGCATACACAAGTTTGTCTCATGAAATAGAATGTTAAACATTTATTAGATTTTTCCTTGAAGCATGAAATTTACATTTATCTCCAAGATTTTTTTAAATTGCTAAGCTTGTTTTGATGAAAAAAAGTTTCACCCTGATTTCCCCTTTTTGGCGATCATCATATGCTTGAATTTTCAATGCACGCATTGGAGAAAAAGCCAATTTATTTCATCTCAGTCAATTGGACACAATGTGTCATCAGTTCTCCTAGAGTGAGATTTTGGGTTTTTTTATCACAAGGTTAATCCTCAGAGACCTGAAGTGCCAGCCTGAACATCAGCTTTCATCTCAATATTATATTCAACCAAAACAGTAAGTGGCAAGAGGTTTCAATGGAAAGATATTGAACCTCACCACATCCATAAATGTCCATCTAAAATACAACTTGTTGTCGAATACACAGCCTCTCACCAACTATCTCCTTTAAACATATATTCTAATTCATGTGCAATCTCTGAAAGTATGTCTTAAAATAGTTAAAGAAGTGTGCTTATCACTTTCCTACCTATGAACTTCTATATGTGTGCTAAGGCTATCAAGTCATTTGAATGGAATTATAATATCTTTAGAAATTATTTATTGTGAATTCAACTACCACTTATATTTTAAAATACATACCAGTAACACTTTTTGAGCATGTTAAATATACTTTCATGGCCACAGTGTTCATGTTAAAATACTTTTGACTAAACTGAATGATTTGATATCAGGATCAAATTTCTTTTGTAACATTTACCATATTTTTAAAGTTTTAATTTTAATTCCAGTTAACATACTGGAGTGTTCTATTAGTTTCAGTTCACAATATAGTGATTCAACAATTCCGTACATTGCCTGGTGTTCATGACCAGTGCACTCCTAAATCCCCATCACCTAGTTTACACATCCCTTCACCCACCTCCACTCTGGTAACTATCAGTTCGTTCTCTGTAGCTGAGAGTCTGTTTCTTGGCCTCTATCTCTCTCTTCTCTTGCTCATTTGTTTTGTTTCCTAAATTCCACATATGAGTGATAGCATATGGTATTTATCTTTCTTTGACCAATTTATTTTGCTTAACAATATAGTCTCTAGCTCCATTTATATCCTTGCAAATGGCAAGGACTTTTTTGTATGGATGAGTAATAGTCCACTGTGTGTGGGGGGATATATATATATATATATATATATATATATATAATCTCATGTCTTTATCCATTCATCTGTCGATGCACACTTGGGCAACTTCCGTATCTTTGCTATTATATAAAGCTGCTATAAACATAGAGGTGCATGTATCCTTTTGAATTAGTGTTTTTGTATTCTTTGGGTAAATACCCAGTAGTGTGATTACTAGATTGTAAGGTAGTTCTATTTTTAAGTTTCTGAGGAAACTCCATACTGTTTTCCACAGCGACTGCACCAAGTTTGCATTCCTACCAACAGTGCACAAATATTCCTTTTTTTCCTCATCTATCTTGTGTTGTTGATTTTGGCCACTCTGAAAGGTGTGAGATGATAACTCATTGTAGTTTTGATTTACATTTCCCTAATGGTAAGTGATGATGAGTATTTTTTCATGTGCTTGTTGGCCATCTGTATGTCTTCTCTGGAGAAATGTCTGTTCATGTCTTCTGCCCATTTTTTTAATTGGATTATTTGTTTTTGGTGTGTCACATTTTATAAGTTCTTTATCTATTTTGGATACTAACTCTTTATCAGATATGTCATTTTAAAATGTCTTCTTTTATTCCACAGTTGTCTTCTACATTTAACATTTTTACAATCTGGCTCCAACAAAATTGTGCAAGCTAATTCCTTTAACCCCCATGAATTTACACTTAATTTTATTTAAACTGGTCTGCTAGTAATCCCCTCAAAACACCTTACCATTTCCCACCACTTGTTTTACCCATGCTCTTCTCCCATTTGAGTAATCTATATTCTTCCTTTCTGCTTAATTAAATTTTACACATACTTCCAGACCAAAGTCTACTTCCAGCTCTTTGGGTTGCATTTTTTAAACCATCTCTTTAAAAAAAAAAAAAAATCAGTTGAAGTGATCTCAATTCTTTTTCTGAAATCATCTAACTGTTAATCCATAAAAATTATATTTGTTGTTATATTATTCTGCTATTATTATTCAGGTTATATTATAACCAGAGAAGGTTTTCATAAAATTTAGGTGCTATAGCTGTAATGGGCTGGTATAGTCTACATGTCTTACACAAATCTTAGGAGTTCATTGAAACCTTACTTTAGGGATGTGCTATCATCTTTCAGAGCAGCTAAAACTAGGGTATTAATCTACACTAGCACTGTACCAATAATACCACTATACTGTACCAGTAGTGCAGGCTATGTGGCATATGGAAACCAATTGTGGGTAAAAGAAAGCAGAGTACTTTAAAAAGATAAGCATCATTCCCCTGGACATCTGGAACAGAAGTATAATGAAGTTCATGTCTGTAGGTGCACATTTGTCTTAAATATACCATGGAGAGAGGAAATATATAATGGGTCCAAAATGGTTTCAATTTTTCAAATAAAAAATCACAAATGCAGACATTTTGAACTTCAGAAAGATAGAAAAGACTACATAGCATTCTCCTAGATGAGAAGTAAAAAGGATTTATTTACTTGACCTTGGTTGAAATTGAGGAGGTCAATAGCAATTTGCATTTTTTCCAATTACACAAGTACAATATTTTTTCTAGGGGTGCCTGGGTGGCTCAGTCCCTTAAGCATCAGACTCTTGATTTCAGCTCAGGTCATGATCTCAGGTTCTTGGGATCATGTCCTTCATCCAGCTCCATGGTCAGCAAGGAGTCTGCTTGATATTCTCTCTCCCTCTGCCCCTCCCCTCTCCTTCTCATGCTCTTTCTCTATCTCAAATAAATAAATAAATCTTAAATAAATTGTTTCTATCTTTATCTAGAATAATTAATGTATACTTTTATTTAACTTCTGATGACTCTCTATTTTGCTTTTCAACAATATTGCACATTTTTGAGGGCCTATATATGAATCCTCAGAGAGCAGCAATATGAACAGAATAGGTGTGTAGTATCACTGACTAGTCAAAATATCTCCACTAAGAAAATACCTACCTCAAGAAAGAATTAAATAGGCATTGGTTTGGGAGGAACCCATAAAAAATCCATTTATTCATTTATTTATTCATTCACTCTACAAACACATTAAGTACACATTATCATATGCCAGGCACTGGCAGAACTGAGATTTTTTTTTTTTCTAAGTTGTATCCTAACTCAGTGGCCTCATTGTAAAATAGAGATGCTATTTACTTCTCCCTTAGTTTTCTATTGTGAACTTAAAAAATTACCACAAACTTAATGGCCTAAGTGACACTACTTTATCTTATAGTCCCATTGGTCAAAAGTTCCACACGGATCTCACTAGGCCAAAACCAAGGTGTTAGCTGGGCTGTATTCCTTCCTGGAGGCTCTGGGGAGAATCCATTTCCTTGTTTTTTGGGTCCTTAAAAGAATTCCGTTCCCTGCAAATAGAACTGAAGTCTCCATTTCCTATTGGGTGCCATCTGAGGGCTATTCCTAGCTTCTAGAAGTAGCTGCATTCCATGGCTCATGGCTTTCTTCTTCCATCTCCAAAGTCGTTAATGCAGGTTGAGTCTGTCCTGCTTCTTCTTCTGTAGTCCTAGCTCTCTGACCTACTCTTCTCCCTTCTCTTCTACTTCAAAAGGCCTACACTGATATTCTGGGATAATCTGCCTGTTTAAAACCCTTAGCCTTAATCCCATCTGCAAAGTCCTTCTGCTATTTAAGGTAGCAATTCACTGGTTACAGGGATTAGGGGACACAGGGTTCCATTCTTTAGCTTTCTTCATCCTAGGTATATTATGAATATCAAGTGTGATTATTCATATAAACCACCCAAAGCACTGTATGGCAGACAGGGAGAGCTCAAGGACTGTTAGCTATCTACTGCAGCTCTTAGTGGTGTTAACATTACTATGATGTGCTCTTAAAGAGTTCACATACTGGTAAGAAAAAAACTAATAAAACAGCAAAAATAATTGGTATGTATGAAAATAATCCAACGATGTATTTCAGGGCTAGATGTGTTTTAAGCTAATCTATTTTAAAATAACCCATGTAAGAAGATAGCCAGCCAAATGTTTTATTAGTGTTTAACCATAATATGTGAACTGTTTTTCTCTCTACTTTCCCCCCCAGACTTGAGGAAACACTACCACTGGCAGGCACTGAGAATGGATATTTCCTGATAAAAACCTATCAGGTTTTTAACGTTTATTATTAGATTACTTACTTTTATTAAAGTAAATACTTAAATAAAAAATAAAGTACTTAACTTTTATTATTAGATTATTAAAGTGAATAATAAAAATAACAGACCAGCAAGCTTAAAAAAAAAAATCCTTCACATAACCACTAGGCATATTCCCATCAGGGGACTGGATACAAACAAAACACAAGACCTAAATTTTGATAATTACTATTAGTGTAAAGATGACAGGACTTTTCAACAAAATAAAAGCTATCTATAAAAATGCAATACAAGTTAAATAAGTATGTTTTACTCTCAACAAGTAAACAATAAGTTTACTTTCAACTTATGTGGAAAACATAAGGTCACTCTCACAAAGTCATGATATAAATTCATGACATGAATTTTAATACAGAGATTAGTTTTTATAAGAACTAGAATATGGTGGTGACTGTTTTTGGCCCCATTCTACAGAAAAATAGATAAGTAAATAAATAAAGCACTAAGAAGGGTAAGTAAAGTTCCTAAGATTTTTAGCATTGAGTCAATGATACCGTAAGAAATGAGTGAAACAATAGATACTTCTACCTCTTATCAGTGCCTAACTTAGACAATCTCATCCACTCAGCAAGAAGGCCATTAGCTTCTGCCCATATTTATAGATTGACTGAAAAGACGAGGTGGCAATTCAGTCAATAACCTTTGACACAAATTCAGACAAATCTTGTGCTCCTCACAATGACAAATTACTCCAGAAAATTAACTGTCGAAAGTGCAGCAATATGATGAAGATTGATTATTTTATTCTTGCAAGTCTGCTTTGAGTTAGAGTAACAGCCTCATTTGGACACAGATGGCACCTAAAGGGAAGGACAGATCAAGTCTTCATCTCAGCTGAAAAGGAGAAGATGAATTTTCACAGGATCACAAGGGTGATGATTCTTTTTCCCCAGAGAAGAAGCTTGTGTTTTGTGAGTGCCTCTTTAAGATTATTTTTTATAGTTTCAGCAAAGAGGAAGATCATACTTTTAAAACATTTTGCAACCACTTCTGAAGGAACACATAAAGGCAATTTAGTCCCTTACTTCAACTTTTCTAAAAAGAAGAGTTTGAGAGACATTACTTCAACTTTTATATCCTTTGAAAAAATAAAATGACTTTAAATATTTTTAAATTAAATATGGTGCTTTCATAAAAGGTATGATTTTATTCCTCCAAATATTATAAATAATAGCCTACAGGCTAAATTTTGTGAAGAACTTGAGTCTTTCCCTGAAATTTATGTAGGTATTTTGGAAAGGATATTAATCATTTGCAGCAAAAAGATCACTAAAACGAAAGTTTCCAAAATCTGTTATTTATTTGATTCACACTAATATCTCTACTGCCAAGTGTCATATAATAAGATATTATTTTATAGAGAAAATATTTGAAAAAAAAAATTTTTTAAATTTTATTTATTTATCAGAGAGAGAGAGAGAGCGAGCGAGCGAGCACAGGCAGACAGAGTGGCAGGGAGAGGCAGAGGAAGAAGCAGGCTCCCCGCCGAGCAAGGAGCCCGATGCGGGACTCGATCCCAGGACGCTGGGACCATGACCTGAGCTGAAGGCAGCCACTTAACCAACTGAGCCACCTAGGCGCCCCGAAAATATTTGAAAATTTTATAGCGTCTCCCCAAAAAGTAACTGGAAAGTCGCTGAAGCATCACAAACTGGAGGCTGAATCTCATAACCCATGAGATCATGACCTGAGCCAAAACCAAGAGTCAGATGCTTAACTGACTGAGCAACTCAGGCACCCCACCCCCATGGCATTTTAATACCAGTTTTAATATCTGGGAAAAAATTACTGGCTTTGGTTTGTACTTCAATTTCCTGAGTTAAAGATAGAAATAACCATAGTACTTCTCTGCTTGTCTTCATTTGGGTAATTTAGGAAATGCACCTGGCCCATCACTTGGAATAAACTCTTAATAAAATGCTAAAACAATTATCATCATCATTTATTTATATTGTTATGCTACTCATGTTATTGATGATTTCACATATGCCTTTGAATTTCTTCATAGAAACTTCTTATCTACTACCTTCAAGGCAAAAACACAATGGGAAATTGAGGGATTTTAATGCTGTCTTCTTCCTCCCTTTAGTAGACAGTGATATAACACATCAATACTAATATGTTCAATATAAATAACAAAAATCCCAATAATGTAGACTATTGGTAGATTTGGGTGTCATAGAGCTATAGCAAATAATCATTTGCTTTCTGAAATAATTCATCAAAAACAAAAAAAGCTCTTTAAGTAATAAGTGCCTCAGGCTTTTAAAAAGTGTTTTGCTTTACAAAAAAAAAAAAAGAAAAAAAGAATATTAATAGATCTCTTCTTGAATGCAGATATTGTGTAAATTGAGTCATCCCAAAAGGTTATTGAGACACAGATCTCATCATGACCCACTTAGCTGGTGGCACATATTACCTACTTTTGATAAAATTGTCATTATCATACTTAACTGCAGTGTTAAGCAAAATGTGTGTTGCAAGGCATCCTGGAGACAGAATGGTAGACTCTGATGGTATTTAAGGAAACATTACATTGGCTTTGGAGTTAATGAATTTGAGTCTTGCTCCCAAACTTTGTTATTTTATAGATGAATAACTTTGTAAACTTACATAATTTCCTTAACTTTAGTTTCACCATCTGTAAAACAGAGCTAATAGTATAAAATCAAAGGACCCTAAATATAAAACAGGCTACAGATATTAAGTAAGATTATTATAAGATAAAGAATACAAAATAGATGGCACAACCATGACATTTTTCAACAAATGTTTGTTGGGTAAATATGAAGGATTTTGTTTAAAAAAAAAAAAAGAGAGAAAGACCTTAAATTAAAGTGGCAGCTTTAGAATCCATATTGAGTGTCCTTTTTCTCTAAACATCACTTAAATGAAAATAAATGGAAGGTGACTTTTGAAAAAAAATGGGGGAAGCACAAATTCCCAAAGGCAAGGAGAATGGAATAGAAGATATCTCTATAATTTAGAAGATGGAAAACAAGTAGATGTATGATAACTGACTTAGCAGATCAAAGAATGTTGAATCCTTAGCTGGCAGGGATAAATCCAAAAAACATTAAAATTTGCATCACAGAGCCATAAAAAGCTTTTGTACATCTGAATAAGGAATTAAGGCTGATCAAAAAACAGGAGGATTTATTGAAAAAAAAATCTTAAAAGTGCAATTAGATACTATGGTATTTTTGTGACATAAGCAAAGATTCTCTGAAAGTCCTCCCATCAAGAGGTGAAGTCTGTATACCTTCTTCTTGAATTTGGGCAGGCTTGTAACTGCTTCTACCAGTAGAATTCAGCAAGAATGATACTATGCGACTTCTGGTGCTAGGTTACAAAAGCCCATACAGCTTTGGCCTTCATCAGAATACATACTTTGGAGCCATGGAAGAGGGTCAATACCTGTGAGACTACTGTGGGGAAAAGACCACAAGGAGGCATTCTTATTGACTGTTTCAGGCATCTTTGTTAGGATCTTGACTGGTGGAAGCATCTTGAACATGGTTTGTTCAGGAACAGCTGTTCTGTCTTCCAGGTATTTGTGTTACTACTCATCACTTATGTCACCCTAGCTGGAGGACCAAGTATCATGAAGGGAGAGGACCTACCCATGTTGTATCATTTTAGAATTATTCACTTACAAAAATCTGTAAGTATAATAAAAATTGTTGTTTTATGCTACTAAGTTTTGGATAAAGGATGTGGTTGTTAGGGGACAATAGATAACTTAAATAGGCCTCATAAGGCAAAAAAAAAAATAGACATCATAAGGCAAAGAATTTCCACAGATTTTTGTCTTTTTTAAAAAATATTTTATTTTTAAGTAATCTTTACACCTGATGTGGGGCTTAAACTCATAATCCCAAGATCAAGAGTTTCACTGAGTGAACCAGCTAGGCAACCCAGAGTTCTCTTTGCTGAGGCTAGTGATCTGTTCTTTCTCAAACCCCAGCAGTTTACTAGAGGGCAAAACAGGGTTTCCTGGCTATCAGAGAGCATATCAGACATATTTGAGAGCAGAAGTATTACATGAAAAACAGAAAGTAGGTAGAAATTTACATTCTAAATCTTACAACTTCCAACATTCTTCCTTCACTTGGCACACACACACATCTGGCAGCTATGATGCATATCCCATGCCCTATCTTGGAAGAGTCTTATCTTGGAAATCTGTCTAGATGAAAAGAAGAGACCTAAACATACTAACCTAAGTTTCCCAATGGTATGGTACAATTGAAGACTCAGATAATAAACCTTACCAGCAAGCACAAAACTTCCAAACATCCTTTTCATGGATCCCTCTTCAATGAGACATTTATCAAAGTTCATTTGAGAAAGGCAAACAGAAGGAAAATAGTTAACAAAATAGTAACCATCTGGGGAGATGAAACTTAGAAAATAAATAAAAGAGTCCTAGTTGACTCTCATTATTGTTAATATCCAAGGATAAGAGAAAATATGAAATAAGACAGAATGCTATCAAAATAATATTATGAAGAACACTTTTTAGCTCTTAGAAAAATAAGTTTTAGGAAATATCTCACAAGAATAAAAGTGGTTATTTGTCTTTCTCAAATTCACTTATTTTGCTTAGCAAAAAACTCTAGTTCCATCCATGTCATTGCAAACAGCAAGATTTCATTTTTTGCTGGTTGTGTGTGTGTGTGTGTGTGTGTGTGTGTGTTGTGTGTGTGTGTGCATCCCACATCTTCTTTATCCATACATCTGTTGATGGACATGTCATATGTGAAATTTAAGAAACAAAATAAAGGAGCATAGAGGAAGGAAAGGAAAAATAAAACAAGATGAAATAACAGAGGGAAACAAACTTAGGGCTATTGGAGGGGAGGTGGGTTAGGAGATGGGGTGACTGGGTAATGGGTATTAAGGAGAGCACATGATGTAATGAGCACTGAGTTATATAAGCACAGTGTTTTTATATAAGACTGATGAATCACTCAACTTTACCTCTGAAACTAATGATACACTATATGTTAATTAATTGAATTTAATTTTTAAAAGAATAAAAGTGGAAAGAGAAATTTAAAAAAATAGTTTGTGTGGTCCACAATTTTAAAAAAAATCTGTTTCCCAAAAGAAATGTCAGAAAATGAAAACAGAATCAATCCAAGGAAACTACCCAAGCTGAATACATGTTATAAAAAGCTTCAAAGAATGTTCAGCCCAATAGATAAAAATAGATACATGCAATCTAAGACCCATCATTGTGAAAATTAAGAATGCTGGAAACAAAGGAAAGGATTCTACAAAATTTCAGACACCAGAGTAAGACAGAGCAAGATAAAGAAAGAAATGGATTTGTATAAATGATTCAGATCAAAATAGCAGTGAACTTCTCAATGGAAACTCCATGTATTAGCTAGCTATTGCAGCATTAAAAAAATCATACTCAAAGTTAGCAGCTTAAAACAACAAATATTTATTATCTCACAATTTTTCTGGGCCAATAACCTAGGAGTGATCTAACTGGGTGCTTCTGGCTCAATCAAGGTATGGCTGAGACTCTAGTCATCTCAAGTGTCAACTGGAGGAGAATCTGCTTCCAAGCTCACTCATGGTTGTGGGCTGGACTCGGGTCCTTGCTGACTCTAGCAGACATCTGTTCTTTGCCCTGTGGGCCTCATTCTAGAGCCACTCAGAACATGGAAGTTGGCTGTTCTCCTCAAGAGAGTAAAACACTGAGAGGATGAAATGATGAATGTCCTAAATAGAAACAACTGTCTTTTTGTCCAGTATCAAAAATTGTGCCCCATGATTTCTCCCTAATTCTAGTCATTAAAATTGAATAACAGGTCTAACCCACAAGCAGGGGAGAGGACTACAAAAAGATGTGAGTACCAGGAAGTGGGGACCACTTGGGGCCATTTTAGTGGCTGCCTGCCACATACTGGGAGTTAGAATGTAATGGAGCAATGTTTTAAAATTCAGAGGGATTAATTTGTCTAAACTAGCATTCTATGACCAAACTAATAATCATGCATGAACATAGACAAACAGCATTTTCAGACTTGTAAGTTCTCTAATTTTACCTTGCATACTCCTTTTTCCCTGTGTGGGAAATGCAATGGTGAACCTGTGGCATCCTCCACACAGAAGGAGGCACTGACTCCGCAGATACTGGGAACACTGACTGCTGACTGCTCACAGTTAGGCATTTCTCCAGAAATTCCCCTTGGCTGAAGGGAGCATTTTTACCTAAAGCTATGTCCCCTCCCTCAGGAAAGCCTGTACCCAATGACTGCTCAATGGGGAAGTATGCAAATATTAAGACATCTATCCTCAATTTGCAGCAACTCTGAAGGACCATCCCAGCTCCTGAATTCCCTCTGGGTCAGCTGAGATCTATGTTCTGTATTGCAGTTCAACTTCTCATTCTGCCCAATTCTCTCACTTCTTCACAAGTGTTCCTGAGAGCATTCCTGAATATACTTCTTGCATACAAATTTCCTCCTTGAAGCTATTTCTTAAGTAACCCAACTAAAAACAATTCTTACCAGAAGTGGATGAGGAAAAAGAGTCTAAAAATGAGAGTTTGGAGCTAGATCATCACCAGATGGCTGGCAACAAGTACAGCATCATGGGTGGTAATTGGAGTGATGATAGCAACTGGCATATTATAACAGGGAAATTTTTAAATTGTGCATTGATTGTAAAGTGGGATGGGAAATCAATTAAAGAAAATGCTCCAGCAGGTGCTCTATCTCAGGCATTTGATAGGTTCTGAAGAGGCAGTTATTATAGCAGCAACAGAATAAGATGGCAGTTGCTCATGCTATTGATGTATTAGAGAAGGAAAATGAGGTTTAATGATGCCAGAGGCCAAAAAGCTAAGAATCTGATCTAGGATTTAATTGTAAGTGAAATAGAGTTCCAGAGGTCTATTTTTCAATTGTGCTATGCAAAAATCAGGGTTCGGATTAGGAAGGAGTGGGACCCTAAAACTTTCATTGGACATTGGAGCTTCTCCTGAAACCTGTAGGCCTTCAAATGTGGCCCACTCCTTGGGGTGCCTGGGTGGCTCAGGGGGTTAAGCCTCTGCCTTCAGCTCAGGTCATGATCTCAGGGTCCTGGGATCGAGTTTTGCATCGGGCTCTCTGCTTGGCAGGGAGCCTGCTTCTTCCTCTCTCTCTACCTGCCTCTCTGCTTACTTGGGATCTCTCTCTGTCAAATAAATAAATAAAATCTTTAAAAAAAAAAAAAGTGGCCCACTCCTTCCATTAAAGTCTAGCATACTCCTATTTTTTAAAAAATATGATGCAGAGGTCTCTGTCTTTTAAGACAACATACACCCTTCTCAGGATCTACCTCCATTGATCCTCCTAGTTACCAGAAATAAATAAATAAATAAATAAATAAATAAATAAATAAGGCCAAATCACCATTTAATCCAGAGAGATGGTAGCCTCTTAAAAGAGGAGAAGTACTGGACTGAAAGAGCTATGTGATATAGCCAATACATATCAGTAAGACCCACAATAATGTGTATGGTTGTGGAATCTGTAAGGACTGGATAAAGGACAGTTAGGTAAAAAGTTGGATAAGGAGAATTTATTGATAAAAGGACACTCTCCTCCTTATGAAAAACTGATATAGGAAGAGAAAGGGTACACTTGGTTTATAAATTGGTCAGTTCAGTACATGAGTAAAAGCTGAAAATATATTACTAATACAGAACTGTCCTACTCAATGCGGCCCTGAAAATAGGGGTGTGCAAAATCATTCCTGTGGGAGAAACTTCTTGTACCACACCTGATATTTCACATTGTTTAAAAAGAAAAGTTCCCTCAAGCCAAAACACACATAAATTCTGGTGCAAAGTGACTTGATTTCTTATTCAAGGACCTGCAAAGACAATGATTAGCAGGTAAGGAACTTACCTTAAGTTCTGGAAGAAGCATGTGAATGGACCTGAGAGATTATGAAGTGTAAAAATCTTTGTATTACATGCTATTGACAATCAGTGAGTACTCATCATGGGAAAGGCACTAAAAAAAAACCAAGTAGACAGAATGGCTTAGCCAGTTGACATAAACCAGACTCTGATGGCACTATCTCTTCAGTCACCCCCCTGGTGGCAAGTTGACTTCACAGGACTCTTCATTCTGAAAGGAGCAGCTTGCTTTAATACATTCTAGGTATGTAAGAATTAACACATTCTTGGTATGTATTTGTTTTTTCTTCTTGTGTAACATCAACTAGTCTCTAGGGAACCTGAACCAGGACACTCCTGAAATGACTGTTGGATGTGTTCCACAAAATGAAAAATTGAACCAAGAAAGAAAGTCATTGGACTCAGCTATCACAGGTTCCGACAAAAGAGATATAGTATGGGAAAACCTAGAATGATGATTAGGAAGAATCCAAAATGATCATTGTGAGGCTATTTTAAAGAAATAGCATTCCAGAATCCTCCAGAAGAGATTTCTTACTAAAATATTATGGGAAAAACCAGGCTAGTGTGTGAGTGTGTATGCTGCATACACTGTAAAAATGGATGGAACCACATCCATTACAAAAATCTTGGCAGGAAATTTATCAAAATAAATAATTCTCTACATAATTTTTTTTCTCATTACTTTGTAAATTTATGCCTTGCCTTGTCCTTAAGTGGATTTGGTCAATTCAGCTTGCTATAAAACTTTTATACATTATTTCCAACTTTTACTCCAATTCAGCAAGGTAGGAATTAATTTTACTTTAGCTTGTTTCAGAGTATAATCAGTGTCTCTGAGGGGTTAAATAATGTGTTCAAAGTCACCCAAGAGGCTAAGCCATACTCCAAACCAGAAAAATAGTTCTTTTAGAGTAAATATAGTGATTTCTTTTCTACCTCTATGTTTCCAACTTTCTGAAATATGGTTAAGCTGATTTTATAGTGAAAATAAGTTGTAAAATAAGAAAAAAATAGACTTACTAGGTGTTCGATACATATCCATTGAACCTTCAAGTGAACCAGCAACACATAACAATTGTCATTCCAGAGCCTCTGGTTCTATTTTAAGAGACTTGGTTTAATTTCATGCCAGAAACTTGTGTTCTCAGCCTAAATTTTCCACATGATTTTGAGCAAGTATGTCATTTTCAATCCTTAATCTAATAACTATAAATAATTGTGTTCAACAACTTAGCTATCTACATTTTGGAAATGGCTGAAGAGATTCTTATTTAAGTAGTAGTATAGTTTTTAGGTAACAAATAGAGCTTTCTATAGTCAAAGGAAGCAGTCTTTTTGAGTATAACAGGAAAATATTGTCATAATAAAAAATGTCACATCTATTAGTTCCATTGGTTACTTTTGGGTCTTCTCTCTTTTATAGAATGCACACTAAGTATACTTGAGACATAAAAAAGAAAGTAAAATGAGTGGTTTTTGCAGTCTCTGGATAGGTGGCTTCATTCATAAAAGCAACTCATAAAGTTCACTGAGAAGATTGAAAAAAAAAAAATGCAAGAGCTTGATGAACTTAGAGAATATACTGAGTTATAGGCCAGTACTGCAACCCCTGTCATCTCATCCCTTTCAAAATTATAAATGGATCTTATGAAAAAGGTATTTTTTTAAGAGTATGCTATGTACTACCATTGGATTACTTTTGGAATTTAAATTAGATCTGTAGCCAGGTGCTTGAACTTTAATAAGATAAATTTTCTCATTTTAGCCACTCAGGATAAGAAAAGCAGCTATGTATGTAGTGGTCTCAATCAAACCTGTTTCTATTACCATAAATTTACTTTAGAATCCATTATTTTCAGGAGAAAGTGGGTTACACACTTACAAAGAAGTGTGATGGGGTTAGGAGGGGACCTAATAACTATCATCCTTGTCCTCCAAATCAATTTCAGAACTAACTGAGAGATAGATTAGTATAGGAGTTAAGCATACGGCAATCAAGACACCACTTCATTACCAATAACACCAATACTGGAAAATATGAGCTAGAGTAAGTGCCAATGAAGCAAGTCAGCTTCCCCTCCCCCATAACTAGAGAAATGAGTGAGAGGACAGAGAAAAACCATATGTTTTATGCTCAAATGAAAAATTGAGTCACAGGAAAACATAAAGAAAGTCAAAAATAGTGCCTTCTGAACCTATTATCCTGGGCCCTTGTGCATGATCAAACACCTCTAAGATTTAACCTTCTCATGAGATCTAGTAATGATTCAAGTGAAGATAAAATTATAATCCATAAATTGACTAAAATGCTTGTTTCCTTCCCATACTGAAAATTGCCTGATGGCAAAGGCTGACATCTACATTCTCAAATTCTAAGAAAAAAATTTTTTTAAAAAGTGAATAAAATAAAATAGAAAGGTATGGACAAAAATTGGTTTAAGGGAATCAGAGGTTGCTGCTTAGTAGATATTCAGGGCTAGTGTCACAGAGGAGGGAGGGTTTAGTCAGAGTTTGAAAAATGAATGGTATGTGAAGAGTGAAAAAAAGAAAAGAAAAAGACTTCCCAGGCAGGGAAAATAGGTATGACTAAAACTACAGGGACATATTAATAATAAACAGTATATTTTGAGAAAATGGGTTGACCTTCTGGGCTGGAGGAAAAAGGTCAGATTTTGATGAAAATGTAATATGATGGAATGGAAGTTTAGAATTGGGCTCTTGAAGAAATTATTGGTTTTACAAGGTAGTTGCTTTGTTTTATATTATTTTAGAAACAGATGGGAGCTATTGAAAATTTTTAAGCAAAACTATAATATAAAAATAGTAATTTAGGGGAAAAAATAAGCTGACAGAAACTACCAAATGAATTAGAAGAATATCAAGCCTGGGATAGAGAAACAAAAATGAAGAAATAGATCCCTTAGCTTTCCTCATCTAATTTTTCCCTGTCTTTGACATCCAGACCTACCATGATAATTAGATTAACTGCGTATATGTGTATGTGTATGTTGCACAAAAATTATTTTCAGTTTTAAAAATTTACATTAAAAATAAAAATAATTTAAAAATTAAAAAATAAAAATTTACATCAAAAAATATTTCTCTTTTATCATGCAAGCCTGTTTTAATTGATGTATTTATGTTCAGCTCTTAAAATTAACTCCTGAAAATATTTAATAGTGAAAGACCAAAGAGATTTGAATACAAAAGCCTTTCTTTGACTACTTTTCCTTTTCCCATTCTTCTCATTCTATTTCTTAAAAAGACTTTGAAATCTCATTTATTGGAAAATGTCTAGCAACTCCAATTCCATATGTCTCACTTGGCCTTCTTCTCCATCACACTGAGAGATTCCATCATCTCCTTTATTCCCTCAACCAATTAATCACTACATTTGCCTTCTTTTTAAAAAATTTATTTATTTATTTGTTTGTTTAAGAGAAAGAGAGTGCAAGTGTGTTCACATGCACACACACAAGTGGAGGGGAAGGTGGAGAAAAAGGGAGAGAAGCAGACTCCCCACTGAGCAGGGAGCCTGACAAAGGGCTTCATCCCAGAACCCTGAGATCATGACCTGAGCTGAAATCAAGAGTCAGTTGCTTAACCCACTGAGCCACCCAGGTGCCTCATCTTTGACTTCTTAGATCCTAAATGTTTTCCTTATGTGTTGTGATCACTCTGGAGAAGCAGAATGGACCCTGATTCAAAATTTGGTTCAGAAGTCCAAATTGATGACCCCAGCACATACAAGAGGGTATGGTAAGTATCATTACTTAGAAAATAAGGCTTTCTGAGAATGTAATGACAGGTTCCCCAAGCTGGTCTGAAAATGGCTTGAGAGAGGAAGGAAAGGAGACCAGCTTGAGGTTTTTATTTTGGTTAGGATCTGGGGCCAGAATGAAGGTTCAAATGTGTTGATAGGGACTGGTGTGGTTTGAATTCCCTTCCAGACCCAAAAGAGAAAACATCAGACTTTCTTACCTTCCCCAAACAAGGGTGAAGGCTTAAAAGCTGTCATCAGTCAAACAACAAAAACTGGAGTCAAACTCATTATTACACTATGAAACACCATCCACATCTCTCATTTGCACTGGTGTCTTAAACTCCCAATTAATATCTCTTCCTCTAATCTCTGTGGTCTGCCAATCCATCTTTCACCATCAGGCCAGGCTTGCACATTTGCAAATCTGATGATGCCATGACCCTGTTCAAAATTCTTCAGTGTTCTGCATCTCTAAGCAGTAATTCTCAAATGCTTTCATTGAAATTTAGGGGATTTTATCCAGGAGACAGAAGAAAATTCAAAGCAGTTCTCTTCAAGACAAATATTTTTGAAGTTTATTGTTATATCTTAAATTTATTGTTATATCTTAAATTCCCCTCCTGAGATTTTGTCTTTTCCTACAGATAGTCATATAAGTTTTAGTATAAAAATAATCCCCCCCCCCCGGGGCACCTGGGTGGCTCAGTGGGTTAAAGCCTCTGCCTTCGGCTCAGGTCATGATCCCAGGGTCCTGGGATCAAGCCCCACATCCGGCTCTCTGCTCTGTGGAGAGCCTGCTTTCTCTTCTCTCTCTGCCTGCCTCTCTGCCTACTTGTGTTCTCTGTCTGTCAGATGAATAAATAAAATCTTAAAAAAATAATAATAATAATCTCCCACATACCTTCTGTCTGTAGTGCCCTGCCTCTGCCCTCACTAGACAAAACTTTTTTTGGTGGGGGGGGCTTGGTATACTTATTCTCCAAATTAAGGATTTTAGCCCCTCTTTGAAGCATTTCCCTAAGTTAACTCTGAACATTAAACACATCAACATTATAGCAAGGATTTTTTTTTTGTATTTTTTTTTTCATATCTACCTTCCCCAAAGTTTTCATGGACAAGTACAGGGTCCTTTCAACTACATGAGCTGACACAAAGCCTAATGTAGAGTGGTATTCAATACACTTTTATTGAGTGAATGAAAAAATATTTCTGGTGACATTTATGATAATGACTGTTGCTGCCCTTTCCCTTAAATGCTATTAAAGAAACATCTCTAGTAATCATATGGTTGAAATTCTTAATTTACCTCATATGAAAGGTGATTTAAATATAGTTAAAATTACAAGGCACATTCATTTTAAAAGGTATTATAAGAATGGCCAAAAGAGAAAGAAAAAACCCAACAACAGAATAGCAAAATAGCAAAAAAGTAAGTAAAATTAAAAAGAAACTTAGAGGAAAAAAAAAAAAGTATGAGAGAAAAAAAAAAACACACCACTTGTCTGTGTAAGCTCCCAAGAGTAAAAACCAGGGGCGAAGAAATTCACACAATATCACAGGGCTGAGTGGTATGGGAGGGGAAAGAGAATTTATATAAACCATGAGGGAACAATCTGGGGCAGGAGAGAGGCAAAAAAATTTAAATGTGAAGCAAGCCCATGAAAATATAATTATATTTGCTGATAAGGGGACAGTGGGCTTCAGGTGGGCAGTGAGATAAGCTGAATGCATTATTATGTGTGTGTGTGATGGGAATACGTAAGTAAAAGATGAACTTTTTACTACTGGTTATAAGTTAGAAGTTGCTAAATTCTTATCCTAGTTTATTTGTGTAATATGTCCCCATCCTCAGACCATTTGAATTATGGACCCCAGGATATTTGTTTTCTATAAGCCCTTTCACTCACAGAGTGATAATGAAAAGAATAAGAATAATGAAAATAGAATAATAATTTCAATAATAATACAGCATTTACAACTTATAGTCTACAAATACAATTGTGTTAGAAATATATATATATATATATATATATATATATATATTTTTTTTTTTTTTTTTCTCTCTGACATAAAGTAATTCCTGTTTTGAACCCTATAGCACTCAGTTGGAAGAAAACACTCTTGGTCCTTCTTTTATCTCTCTTCCACTCCAGCTCCCCTGGCTTAGAAATTAATGAAATTATCAAGGAATAAAGAGAGAAGAAAGAGAAGGACATAGACCTCAGTAATCAGTTCCTGTGGTTGGCCTCTGAGACACCACCACCATGCCCATGTGTCAGTACCCCCTCCGGCAGCGCTCAGGAACCCTCTGCTCTCAGATGTATAGCTCTCTGGTCTCATCTTTCCTTCCTAGAGCTTATAGTAATTTATTTCTAAATTCAAAGAGAATCCTTCTCCCCTCAAATTATGGGTCAAGATGTATTGCCTCTACCCAGAGTCCTCTCTTCTCTCTGGGAAGAAAGGAAAGAAAAAGCCAAAAGAAATTGATGACTTCTTTCAGCACTTAAGTCAATAGCATTTTGTTATGAAGAGGGGTCAATAAAACCATAAGAGAGAGAAAGATTATCATCACATAAGCATTATCCTGACATAGCAGTTATCATTTATTGCCTGCTTACTACATGCCAGGAACGGAGGTCATCATCAGTTCATGCTGGTCAGTGTTTGAGTGGTACTGTTCATAAAGAGAATCTCTTATATTGAAGAAAAGAAAATTCTCAGCAATAGTTACTAGAGAAAATATGAGTTAAATCCATTGAATTCAGAAGTGAAGACACAGAGATCAGTGGCACACTGGGGAGAGGCAGAGAGAACAAAGAAAAGGAGATAGAAGGTTTTTGCAGGTAGCAAGTTAAAGGCATAATTGGCATTTGACCAAGGAGACCTGAGGGCTCAGAAAAGATTGAACAAGAATAAACCATACTTAGTAGTCCTTAGCAACAGGGCTCTCTCCTTATACAATGACATTACAGTGGAAAAGGTTGTTTGTTAATTAAGTCAATAGTAACTAGCAAAAGAGTGTTTTACAGAAAGATGCTGTTTAAATACTTCTGACGTGGGAGAGAATTTGGGAAGGAATTTTTAGAGGATTTTGTACACTCAACAAAAAAACAATATAAAGAAGGAAAGAATTTGAATTATAGACAAAGAAATTAAATTGAGTCTGTGTAAGAAGGGACTTCCTCCATTCCAGAGACTTATTTTGTCTGCTAATGGTCCTTTTCACAGACCATGTAAATAAACTTAATATACCCCAGGTCTGTATTTCTTTAGTTGTCATTTCTGATGTTATTATTGCATGGAAGAAAGCTCTTAAGGGCAAAAAGAGTTCATTTACTACTTGAAAGGTAGCATAATATGCCACTCCAAGATATGCCAATCAAGTGTAAGGGTTATTTTGAGCTGAAGTTACTTGAAAAACAGCAGGTGCCAGAAAGGCTGTCTGACCTCTCCTTTTTCTTCCTGAAAGCAGGAGATAAATCTCCACATGTAAGATAACCTGTACCTGAAAGAAAGTAACACTCTTTTTTTTTTTAAGATTTTATTTATTTATTTATTTGACACAGAGAGAGATTACAAGTAGGCGGAGAGGCAGGCAGAGAGAGAGGAGGAAGCAGGCTCCCCGGTGAGCAGAGAGCCCGACGCGGGGCTCCATCCCAGGACTCTGGGATCATGACCTGAGCTGAAGGTAAAGGCTTTAACCCACTGAGCCACCCAGGTGCCCCGGAAAGTAACACTCTTATTGCCAGACAGAGGAAGTCTCACACTTGTTAGAATGGTTATCATAAAAAAGACTAGAGATAACAAATGTTGATGAAAATGTGGAGAAAATGGAATCCTTATGCACTGTTAGTAGAAATACATATTGGTACAGTCATATAGAAGACAGTATGGAGTTTCCTCAAAACATTAAAAATAGAATTATCATATGAGCCAGCAACTCCACTGCTGGGTATATCTCTAAAGGAAACGAAAACAGGATCTTGAAGAGAAATTTGTGCTCCCATGTTAATTGCAGCATTATTCACAATAAGCAAGATATGGAAACAACCTAAGTGTCTATCAAGTGATGAATGGATGCAGAAGATGTGGTATATATACCATGAAATATTAATTGGCCATGAGAAAGAGGGGATTTCTGCCATTTGCAGTCGTGGATGAAACTTAAAGGCATTATGCTAAGTGAAATAAGACAAGCAGAGAAAGACAAATACTGTATGCTCTCATTTATATGTGGAACCAAAAAAAAAAAAAATCAATGTAGAAATGAAGAGTCAAATGTTGGTTAGCAGTGGCTGAGGGGTAAGTGAAATGGGGAGAGGCTGGTCAAAGTATACAAATTTACAGTTATACATACAGCATGATGATTATATAGTCAATAAATACCATGTTATATGCTTGACTATTGTTAACAGAGTAGATCTTAAATGTTCTCATCACAAAAAAAGAAATGATAATTACATGACATGATGGAGGTGTTAGCTAACACTGTCATGGCAATCATTTTACAGTATATAAGTGTATCAAATCAACATGTTATACACTTACACAATGTTAGATCTTGATTGTATCTCAGTAAAACTGGGGAGAAAAAGAAGCAGAAAAGAATAAAAACAAGATTGAGGAAAGTTTATAAAATACAAACCAGAGTGCCAATCAAAATGTGAGAGATATATCAAAAAACAGCTAATAAAAATTGTTCCTAAAAGAACATAGTAAGAAAACAAAATTTTAGAAGAAAACAAAAAATGAAAAAATGGTAGCATCAGTGTTATTTCATTTGGGAAATGTTGTCTTAGTTACCAGAGAGACAGCTTCAGAGAGAGAGCCCATATATGTTAGGTGGTCATGAAATGGTATCAATTATTTTTTGACTTCACACATGAAATGTTTAAACCACATAAAATAGAGGACCTGCAGTGAAATTATAAGATCAGATGTTTACTACATGCGTAGTATGCTATTTTACAACATTTTGGCAAAATCCCATTTCAGTAACATAGTAGTAGCTTCCTATTACAGACATAATAGTTAAACTTAAAATTCTTTATGTTTGTTATTAAATATTCACATGATACACAAATTCTCAGCAGTTAAGAATATTTATCTGATTTTGCTCTCTACGGCTCCTAACCGGCAGTGGTGGAAGAGGAGTGTGAACTCTGTGTGGGGGGAGGTGACATTTTGAGATACCAAAGAAGAATGAACTACAAAATGCAAAATGAACATGAAGCTGAAAAATGTCAAAAGGACAAAGCTACTAAATCTCATTTTCTTCAGCTTGTCAAACTTAATTTCATCTCTTACATGTAAAGGATTTTTTGGAAAATAATTAAGTTCAAGAGGCTGCAGGGTCTAAATGATTCCTGAGGTTGCTAGAATTCTTAATAAAAAAAAAAAAATCCAGGGAGTGTAAGTATATCCAGGTGTTCCACAAAGCTCAAGATTTATAATTGAATTAACAAAGAACTCCAAAAGGAACAAAAGAGGCCTCCATGGCCATCTGTTACTAGCGCCAAAAGACAATCGAAACTGAGTGTTTAGGCAACAGGAACAAGGGTTGGTTAGGAGTAGATTTAGAGCCAAGGTTTCTCTATTTACAATTTTATTAAGAGATAAGTTATAAGAAACATTTTTTTCAATAAAGTAGACTACTTTTTTGTTGTTTTTTTAATTTCAGTTTTGTTCAGCTATAACTGACATATAATATGGTCAGATTTCAAGTGTACATTGTGATAATCTGATATACATTGTGAAAGGCTTCATCAATCTAGTTAACTAATTCATCCATCACCTCACATATTTATCTCCTTTTTGGTGAAAATATTCAAATTCTACTCTGTTAGCAAATTGCAATTATACAGTAGTGTTATTAACTGTAGTCACCATGTTTTACATTAGATTTTCAGGTCTTATTCACCTTATAGCTGAAAGTTCATACCCTTTACCAACCTGTCCCTGCTTCCCTCACTCCACCCCCAGCCCCTGCCAACATTTTTTTCCTATTCTCTGTTTCTGTGTGTTTCCTTCTAATCTACAAAACAATCCAAGTGTATGACGATTTTGGTAAAGATTCCTTTAATTCCTTTAATTATTTTTAGAGAACAGTTTCTGCTGCAATAAACATGGTGATAAATATCACAGAAAGAAAAGTTGCTTACATCGAAAATGTTTAATTTCTTCACAGATTTGCTTGCAGAAGATCCTACAGCTAATAACGTGTGGCAATATAGAACAGAGAGAAGATTGATCATAGCCACATAAAGCAATGTTTCTCAAACTGAGATCTTTATACAAATAGCCACATTTGTGGTTAAAATATTGAAATACTTAGATTTGATTGATAAATAGCTTCTGTCCCATGAGTAGATCTACTGAGTCAGCTGTGAAGTCCAGGAATCTCTGGTGAAACTGGGTCTACCCAAAACAAAGGATATTTTTTCTTCAAATAATGTATATTCCTGCTCCCAAATCTTGTGCCCACATGGATGGCCATGACTATCCAGAGAACGTTTTTTTCGGTTTTTTTTGTTGTTGTTTTTTTTTTTTTTTTTGATTGACACAAAGAAGCTGTCTAAATTAGCAATACTGCTTGCCTATTCTGGAAAGTAGTATGTGCTTGCTTGGCCACCAGTTACAAATAGCTATTACAAAATAACCACAGAACAGTTCTAGTGGTTTTCTACAAGACTGAATGATGCAATTCTTCCAGACAGACATCCTTGGCAACCTGAGCTTCAGACTTCTCTGGGGTTCATTCCTGTATTATTTCATAATAACACAGGAATGCCATTATAATAATACAGAATTGCCAAACTGAGCAATGCCATTCAATTCCAATGTTCATATTTATATGTGTATTTAAGATAAAGTTGCATCAATTACCTAAAATGAAAGAGTTTTATCTCTAATATATTGTTAAATAAGTCTAGCTGCCAATAAATAGGCAAGTCCAAATGTCAAAATGACAATTATTCCACACTCATACTGAATTATGCTAGTGGTTACAAAGATAAAATCCATTTGCCCCATGTAATAAACATGAAAATAGATGGTACAGTCAAAGGGTTTACATGAAGATAGTTTAGCGGAGTATTTACAAATGTATTTGCAGAATGAAAAGAACCAGTAAGGGATGATGAAGTACATTGGGACTAGTAAGAACAAAGAATGTTTATCAAATCTAAACCCAAAGAAGTAAATGGGAGAACAGAGTTATTGGAACCCAAGAAGAGCCAGAATCATGGAAGAAAAAAAAAAAAGAAGAAAGAAAAAGAAAGAAAAGAAAAAGGGAAAAAAAAGACCAACCATATGACAATGTCTGGCATAAAAGGAATTAGGAGAATAAATATCCACAACTGCCTTTTGTGGTAAACATAAATGGAAGTCAAGAGGTGAGGGATATGGTGTAGTCCATGAAGGTCACTCTTCGAAGCCCCAGATTTGGGCAGAAAAACACAGAGAATTAATCTATAGGGAAAACAGGGAGAAGTGTTTATCATTTGTCTGTTTGCTTTCAGACCCATTTACTTGCCCGTTCCTCAATATTATATTAACACAGGGACCTGCATTTCAGACTTTCTTTCCAACTTGTTTTTTAATGACGTCTGGTCATTGAGAGCTAGTGGGCAGAGATTAGAGGACTTAATAATATCAAAAGTTGTTCTGTCTTTCCCAATTTCTCTCTTTTTCCAACATTATCTCTAGTGTTTGCATGTCCTCCGTGGTCCAGCTACCACTGAACAGTGATGATCCTAACTCCCACAGTGTTGGGCAGAGCAGAACACGGCAGAAATACTATTTCCATTTCAACTTTTGGATTGAGACAACTTTATCTCCTCCATCCCTCCAGCCTGAGCATGTTAGTAGGTTCATGCTGTTTCTACTGTCTGGCTTGTCTCATGTTTCTCTGCATAAATTCTCAGGTCTTCCATCACCTGCATACCCAATTACCACTATTAAATCTCCTCTCTTTGCAATACCAGGAATCCCTTCTGTTTCTGACAGAACTCTGATAAAATGTGAGTTAATTTGTGATCAAAAGACATTTTCATAGACTTAGACTTTTACTTCTTAAGTTATTTAATAAATTGAAAGACTGATTTGCCATCACAAAAGGGATATGGTGAAGAACAGTATCATACTATTTTTTCTCAAGCAAATAAGATAATAAAGGCAGAATTTAAGAAATGACTCAAACATACATGTCATACCCAAATGAAGTCATAACATACTATATGAAGAAAACTAGTAGTAGTTTGAATTCATAAAAATAGTAGGGAAATTGAGTCACTCCATGGCATAATTGTCAGTGGAGGCCTAAAAATAAAAATCTTAAAAGCACCTGTGACTTAAAAGTCAATTTCATATTCACATTTTAAACAGATAAATTGTTCAGAGCCTGCTTTAGTTATGCAAGATCTCCATTGTTTGCTGGGAGGAAAGCTAATGGTAAATGATCAGTGATGGATCTAGTCAGCAAAAAGAACTGATGATTCATTATTAGGTTAGTTATATAGTTTTACTGTCTTTCAGTTATTCATAATGTTATTTTAAAAAACAAAATTTAATACTGAATTTTTCTCCACATACAAAATGGGGAGAAACTGGAATGGGAGTTAGAAATATATACATGGATTGATCCTACTCAACATCTGTTTATTCCTGGAAAGTCACCGTTTTTTAAAGTAGAAATAAGCTTATCCAAAAAAAGCAAAACAAAACAAAACAAAACAAAACAAAAACATTCCCAAGATAAGTTTGAAGACATGCATGCCTAATCATATGTAAGCAGAAATAATTGGGTGGGGCTTAAAGTAAATCTCTTAACAGAGTGCTTAATCATGAAGCAGATTCTTTTTGCCTCCCCCTGCCCTTCCCGTTTAATCCTGGATTGTAGATGTGTTAACCGGTTGTGTAGATATGATGGATAGCTTTGAAGCCACAATTTTTCAACCATGAGGCAATCTTAAGAAGAAAGCTACTTTCTAAGAAAGTCAGTGTGAATTAAAAGCTGAAGTCTGGAACAGTGTTTATACTATAAAGTCATAATAGTTGACTCGGATAACCAAAGTCCATATTTAATTATGTGAGAGAAAACAAACCTCTATGTTCTTGAAACTAATGATACACTGACTCTTTGTTCATATCAGACAAATATAATTGCTAATCTATATTAGCCCCCTTTATCTGAATATAGTGACCACAAAAATGAAACTTGTTTGAAACTTGTCTCAGAAAGATAGAGAATAATTAAATAAATAAATATAGTATTTTTCCTAGTGAAATCGAACTGACAACAAAGTTTTCTATTAGCCCTCCAGATAATTTATATATGAAATAAATTCTCAAATAAAAATAGAAAATATTTTACCTTGAAAAATTAATCTGAAAAAGCAGTAAAATGAAATAGGTGAATGAAATTTTTTTAGAAATTTTTAAAATTATTTTTATTAACATATAATGTATTATTTGCCCCAGGGTACAGGTCTGTGAATCATCTAGCTGAATGAAATTTTAGGAAATATAATAAGAGGGTCATATCCCTCTTTAACTTAACTGACATGGAATAGGAATCAATAATAATTAAAACAGGGTGATACTGACAAATAAACATATCATTAGAAAGCATACTTTTTTTTTTTTTAAGATTTTATTTATTTATTTGACAGACAGAGATCATAAGTAGGCAGAGAGGCAGGCAGAGAGAGAGGAGAAAACAGGCTCTCCACGGAGCAGAGAGCCGGATGCAGGGCTCGATCCCAGTACCCTGGGATCATGACCTGAGCCAAAGGCAGAGGCTTTAACCCACTGAGCCACCCAGGTGCCCCAGAAAGCATACTCTTAAAACAGACTCAAAGATTTATGACTTTGATCATAAAGCACCTTATCCAATAAAAAATAAGAATGAAAATAAGAATTTTGTAGTCCCTTTCTATGACCTTAGATTTTCTCCTAATTATTGTACTCTGTCTATTTCCTTAAGACAGACTACTTGGATATCAACAGAGTAAACATAATGACTGTGAATGAGATGATCAGAGAAGGGACTAGAGATCGCTTGGTTCAGTGGTCTTGCCGATACTTATTCTGCTCCTTCCAAGCAAAATGTCAGTAATCCAGTCTTGCTGCACACATATTTTTGAATTGGAATATTGACTTAGACATTGAAACCAAATCACAGTCCTAGTGAATAAAGTCTCTACCTGCTGACCTCCACTTATGGATATGGAACATTATCTCTTCTGAACAAGTACTCATAAGTAAATGCATCTTCACTCAGAAATAGAGTAGGGAGCACTGCTTTTATTGGAGGCTGTTTGGAATATCACTCTCCAAGGAGACATAATAGGATACAGTCAACCATCTTAGTTACTAAATAGCCGTGATACAAATCTATTATAAAATCTAAAACTTTAAGGTTAATCTATCAGCTGTAGGTTAAGAATGCACTGCATGCGCTTAGAAAAGCTCAATACTCAGGGTCATCTTTTGCATGAAAGTAGGTGCCCATGTATTATTAACAAAAGTGAATGCATCAGTATTGACTTAAGGCAGGGTGTTACACTTTGTGAGTGAAAAAATTCAGTTACAATATTTCTAAAGACCTTGTATCAGGAAAAATAGTCAAAATCACAATCTCCCCATGAAAAAGGATAAGAAAAGTGAATGGAATTAAATACAGGGGTAATTACTGATGATATTATTTGTATAAATTCAAATAATTCATAAAACAATACAAGGCCCTTGGGGCACCTGGGTGGCTCAGTGGGTTAAAGCCTCTGCATTCGGCTCAGGTCATGATCCCAGGGTCCTGGGATTCAGCCCCACATTGGGCTATCTGCTCAGCATGGAGCCTGCTTCCTCCTCTCTCTCTGCCTCTCTGCCTACTTGTGATCTCTGCCTGTCAAATAAGTAAAATCTTAAAAAAAAAAAAAAAAAAACATACAAGGCCCTACTAATTATTTCTCCTCCATAAAAAGAGAACTATAATAAACAAAGATAACTTATTTTGTACAACTTTCAGAAATTACTATTGATTTTTAAAGGTATATTATTTAGAATTTATAGTACCAATACCACCTAAAATAAAAGTTTTGCCTTTATTTCTAGAGAAAATTTTTTTAAAGTGAAATGCTTGCTCTAAGTACATAAATGAATATCTGAATATCTGAGTTTAACACTTATGGGTGACTTTAGAAAACTCTGTTAGTCTGGAACTCTGATTATTCTACTATTTTTTCATTATAAGGTTGATGGGCCGGCTGGGAAACTGGGGCTCCAAAATGGCAGCTCTTCCTGCCAACCGTCTCCAAGATGGCAGACTTTCCCTCCACCCTCACTGTGGCCTCCGTGTCACCATCAGGAGACTGAAACTCTCCACCCAGGAGCTTCCAAATTGGGAACTGCCCATCACGGACCGCCCTCACCCCATACCTTCTGATCACCAAATACGGATGTGAGCCCATGCCCTACCTTGGCCCAATAAAAGACCCCCGCCAACTCCCTCCCAGCGCAACTTCCCCCACTCCCCTTTCCGGAGTCGAGGAACCTCGCCCGAGCGTGCCCACCTCCTCCCGGCACGACTTTCTTGGCTCCCCTTCCCCTGAGCCCTGAAACTTCACCAGAGGGTTCCTTTAATAAATCTTGCCTTGCGCCTACCTTGCCTGGTGTTGTGTTTACCTCGCCTGCAAAACCTTACATTTGGTGGCGAAACCCGGGAGGAGACTGAGCCCCCACACTGGTGGGGAGGCTCTCTCCTCTCCCTAGCCGGACCTGGACCTGCCATTCCGAACGCCACTTCCGAAGAAGCCCTGGTGAATTTCCCCCATTCTGCACCTCCCTCCGGAAAGCCCTGCCCTAATCACAGCCGCGTCAGGGCGGACCCCGCGGGTTACCAGGTGACCTCCGTGACTCTGAGAGGCTGGGAGACGTCCTAACCTCTACAGCAGTCGACACAGTTTTTCCGCAACCCAGTGGTGGATGAGGGGACGCCTTCCTCCAGCCCTCGGGTTGCCCGGCAACGAATCATGGGGACCTCCCAATCCAAATTGGACCCTAAAACATCCCTGGGGTGTTTTAGGCCTGTTGACCAATCTTAAATCAGTCCCAATGGCCTCCAGAAGGCACGTTTAATTATCAGATTCTCATGGACCTAAATAACCTCAGCAGACACCAAGGCAGATGGGCCAAGGTCCCTTATGCTCAGGATTTCTGAACCGGCGCCCTTGTCTACCCCTCCCCCTCCCCACTCCTATCCCGACTCCTGACAAAGTTACCCACGGTAAACGTGAAACTTCAATCAAAGTTTACTGAAGGTCAAATAAGCTCGTGTTATTTGTTAAAATCTGTTAGCAAAGAAATGACTAAACTGGTGGTTAATTGTCTGTCTCAAAGTTTTAATGGGTAATTGCTGAGATAGCTTTCAAAGTCTTTGGTAACCTGAAAGTTTAAAGTTTTGCTAGGATGACAAATGGGATTAAATTTGTTGGACATTTAGGTCTTTTCCAAAGAGGATAAAATGCGAAGTCATTGATTACTGAACATAGGTTTGTGCTTTTGACTTCTTACAGCAAAGAAAATAAGAATATGTAAATCTGTTAGTGAGCATGGTTTGTGCTTAACTGATTCATAAATTGGCATCTAAAGAATTCTGTTATAACCATTCACAATTGATTAATAACTGACTAGAGGTTAATAACAAAAGGTGTTTCTAAGAGTACAAAATTCTGCTAACTGTAAGACTGATGGAAATAAAGGAAGCAACTCTGTATGTAGGAAAGTTGTAGAAGGTTTATGAAGGGAAATCATTCAGGAACCCAATGAAAACCTGGCCTTGTTTCTTAACCGACTTACTGAGGCGCTGACTCAATACACTCGCCTAGACCCGGCTTCTTCGGCAGGGGTGACTGTTTTAGCTACCCACTTTATTTCTCAGTCAGATGCCTATATTCGGGAAAAATTAAAGAAAGTGGAGGAGGGCCCTCAAATTCCCATTTCTGATCTGGTGAAAATGGCATTTAAAGTCTTTAACTCCCGAGAGGAGGCAGCAGAACTCAAACGCCAAGCCAGACTCCAACAGAAGGTCCAACTGCAGACCCAAGCCCTGGCAGCAGCCCTGAGGCCGGCAGGTTCTGGGGTCAACAGAAGGGAGCACCTAACCGCGTCCCTCTGGGGGCCTGTTTCAAGTGCAGAGCCAAGGGACACTGGGCCCGTCAATGCCCCAATCCAAAAGCGCCTATTAGGCCGTGCCCTCAATGCCGCATGAGGGGCCGCTGGAAATCGGACTGCCCCAGCCTCGGGGGATTCCCGGCGTCTCCATGTG
This sequence comes from Martes martes, assembly GCF_963455335.1. Classification (NCBI taxonomy): domain Eukaryota; kingdom Metazoa; phylum Chordata; class Mammalia; order Carnivora; family Mustelidae; genus Martes; species Martes martes. The sequence continues at coordinate 174,892,216 of NC_137889.1, read as the reverse complement.
GGGGAGACCCTGAGACGGTAAGTCCTGCCTTCCAATTTCTCGGATTGGAGGATGACTGATGGAGCCCAGACTCGGACACCCCTCTCACCCATGCCAAGCCCAGGATCACATTCCAGGTAACGGGTAAGTCCATTTCCTTTCTGTTGGACACAGGGGCTACCTATTCTATCCTGCCTTCCTACTCGGGTCCTACTAGTCCCTCCCCAGTCGCAGTTACGGGAATTGATGGTACTTCCTCCACTCCAAAGGCCACCCCACCCCTTACGTGCAGCCTGGATGGGTTCCCCTTCTCACACTCCTTCCTCATTATCCCTTCCTGCCCTGTTCCCTTACTAGGCAGAGACATCCTCCACAAACTTCAGGCTACTATTCATCTCTCTCCCTCTCCCTCGACTTCTGCTCACCTCGTCCTCCCTCTACTCCCTTCTGACTTGTCCTCTATCCCGGACTGTCTCCCCTCCGTGGACCCACAGGTATGGGACATTTCCAGATCTATAGTAGCAGCCCACCGGGGAGGACTTAAGCCCATCATTGACTGCCTCCAGCTGCAGGATCTCCTTATCCCCATTAACTCTCCAAGCAACTAGATGTCACTGCCCAGGGATGGCAGCCCTGCTTCAGGGCCCTAGCGGCAGCCGCTTCTCTTACAAAAGAGTCCCTCAAAACTTACCTTAGGACAGCCCATCGCGGTCTTCTCCCCCCATCAACTGATAGACTTAGCCACAAATCCTTGGCACAACTCACTGCTTCCCGTCTCCAACTCTACCACCTGCTGTTCATAGAAAACCCCCAGGTCACACTCTCTGTCTCTCCTCGCCTAAATCCTGCCACTCTCTTGCCCACACCTTTGTCTACCCCCACTCCTTCCCATTCCTGCTCTCAACTCCTGGAAGAACTCTCTCCCTCCCATCCAGGACTTTTGGACCGGCGGCTGCCAGACCTGCCTGCCTCTCCTCCACCCCTCCTATCTTATCTGCCCTATCTGACCCTCTTAGGAGCCCTCCTAAGGGCTCATGCTGATTCAACTATCCCTGCCCCAGACAACAGCCCAGGCAGAGACTTCCCCCAGGCCCTAAATCCTGGGGACCAAGTTCTCCTACAGAACTTCACCCAGAATCCTTACAGCCCAAGTGGACTGGCCCCTATACTGTTATTCTCACAACTCCCACCGTGGCAAAACTCCTAGGACACCACCCGTGGGTACACATCTCCAATCTAAAACCAGCCCCACCACAGGATGGCTGGATTTCCCAAACCCTGGGGCCCACACGGTTGCAGATTTCCCGCACCACTTCTTCTCACCCTCCACCGAACTGGTCACCGTGACCCTCCTAAATTCCAGCCACAACCTCTGGAAAAATGTCTCTGGGGGGCAAGACTGCTAGATCTGTTTTCCTTTTTCCTCCCTCACTAACATCATCGGGATACCGATTCCTAACCCCCGGCCTATACCCAGTTCCTCCACTAAGACGGTCCACATCGGACCCATCGGCACTCCCATACTGATCCTGAACCTCACCTCCTCCACACCTCACACCACCCACAACATCTCCACTCTCCCCTCCTGCACCCCCTCAGGAATCTTTCTCTCCTGCCCAAAAGGGATCTATTGCTGCCTAACCGCCAATGATTCCTTGGATTTTACTCTCACCCTTCTGTCTCCAACCACCAGCATCTATTCATCTGAACAACTCCTATCTCAGCTGTTCCCTACCTCTCAGAAGAAGAGGGCTGCCTTCCTCCCCTTTTTAATAGGGGCAGGACTAACAACTGGAGTGGCAACTGGGGCGGCGGAGCTGGGAACCTCCATTAACTTCTATTATAAGCTCTCCCAGGCACTCGACGAGGACATGGAATGAATAGCAGACTCCCTCACTGCCCTACAGACTCAAATCACCAGCTTAGCCGCTGTCACCCTGCAAAACTGATGCACCCTGGATCTCCTCACCACTGAGAAAGGGGGAACGTGCCTCTACTTGAACGAGGAGTGCTGCTACTTCGTCAACCAGTCGGGCATAGTCACCTCCAGAGTCAAGGAACTCAAAGACCAGATCTGAGCAAGGCATCAAGATGACTAGTTGGGGCTTAAACCCCCAAGCCTGGGTAACCTGGCTCCTCCCTTTGGCAGGGCCCCTCTGTATACTCCTCCTGTTAATCTCTATTGCTCCCTGCCTTATACGCTGCCTACAGGAGCGCCTGAAGGAAATGACCAGGGTATCAGTCAACCAACTCCTCCTACAACCCTATTCATGCCTGCCCACATCTGATGGCCTCTACGACAACACCCCCCTGCCAGCAGGAAGCAGCCAGAGCAAAATCGACACCCCCTGACGCCAATATAAATATAAAGAGGTCGGAATGATGGGCCGGCTGGGAAACTGGGGCTCCAAAATGGCGGATCTTCCCGCCACCCTCACTGTGGCCTCCGTGTCACCATCAGGAGACTAAAACTCTCCACTCGGGAGCTTCCAAATTGGGAACTGCCCATCACGGACCACCCTCACCCCATACCTTCCCATCACCAAATATGGATGTGAGCCCATGCCCTACCTTGGCCTGATAAAAGACCCCCGCCAACTCCCTCCCAGTGCGACTTCCCCCACTCCCCTTTCCGGAGTCGAGGAACCTCACCCAAGGGTGCCCACCTCCTCCCGGTGCGACTTTCCTGGCTCCTCTTCTCCTGAGCCCTGAGACTTCACGGAGAGTGCCTTTAATAAATCTTGCCTTGCGCCTACCTTGCCTGGTGTTGTGTTTACCTCGCCTGCAAAACCTTACAAAGGTTATAGTTATTGGTGCTGATATTTGGAAACTTTCCTTTTGAAGTGTTAGTGTTTATAAACTGAGGAAAATTAATTAGGTTACAATAAAATGCAGAAGAAGGAAAGCACACCATTCAAGCACTTGCATACAGACTGCATTAATTTACTTGAGTTGCCTTAAGAATGTATCAGAACCTGGGTGGCTTAAAACAGTATGAATTATCTCACAGTTTTGGAAGTTAGAAATGAAAAATCAAGGTGTCATCAGAGCCATACTAAGAATCTTTCCTTAATTCTTCTAGTTTCTGATGTTTTCCTCGTGTGTGTTCACATATTTCCCTTTGTGCATGTCTGCCTGTGTCCAAACTCCCTTTGTATAAAGAAAGCAGTCACATTGGATTAAGGCCTCACTTTAATTGGATTATCTCTGCTAAAATCTTATTTCCAACTAAGATAATATCCTGAGGTGCTGGGAGTTAAGACTTCAACATATATTTTTTGGAAGGACACTACTCAACACATCAAACAGATGGGACACAAACAGCATATTTCTTTTTAAGAAATATAATATAAAGAAGATAAATACCCAAAGGGGTTTTCATCAAGTCCCTAAATTTTATTTGAACAAGCCAAATGGAAATGTTTCATTCTTTCAGTGACTTAATAGATATGTCTTGTCAGTGGATAGAGGGTTTACCTCACTTCTGTGACTTTATTCAGATATTATCAGTTCAAATCTCACAAAATGGGCCTAAAGTAACAAATTGAATTTAACAGAATTAAGTGAAAGTTATGCATTTGTAAAACAAAAATTAACTACAGAAATATACAAACTGAGTGACATGGCTCAGTTGTAGTTTATTGGAAAGAAACCAAAAACTCTAGCAACAGCAAGTTAAAGCATTAACAACAGAGTCTGGTAAATATACATGCTTATCAAATTAGTATTAAGCTTATTAATTAATTTTGGGATATAATGCTGGCCTAAAATCTTAAGATCTACATATTATATCAAAAAATAAATATCATCTTTATGTAAAGGTCTATGCTAGATACTACAGAGTATGCAAAGTGAAGAAAGACTTATATCCCTAAAACAGATAATAATCAGTGTGTAGTGGGGTGCAGGGTTGCTAAGTGGGTTGTCAAATACACCAATAGTAAGAATACGAAGTACAGGAACGCCTGGGTGGCTCAGTGAGTTAAAGCCTCTGCCTTTGGCTCAGGTCATGATCCCAGGGTCCTGGAATCAAGCCCCGCATGGGGCTCTCTGCTCAGCAGGGAGCCTGCTTCCCTTTCTCTCTCTCTGCCTGCCTCTCTCCTTACTTGTGATCTCTATCTGTCAAATAAATAAATTAAAAAAAAAAAAAAAAAAACAACGAAGTACAGACTTCCAGGGAAGATGGCAGAATAGAAGGATTCTAAGCTCACCTTGTCTCATGGATACAATTAGATAACACCCATATCAGTGTAAATAACCCTGAAAATATAGACTGCTATGTACAGAAGATGTTATATACAAACCTAATGGTAACCACAAAACCAAAACCAATAATTGATATGCAAAATAAATAAAGAGAAAGGAATCCAGGTATATCATTAAAGAGCACCAACAAATCATAAAAGAAGAGTGCAAAAGAATAAAGGATCAGAAAAGAGTTACACAAAGAACCATAAAACAAGTAAAAAAAATGGTAATAAGTACAGACTTATCAGTAATTACTTTGTAAATGGACTAAATGCTCCAATCAAAAGACACAGGGTGATGTTATAGATTAAAAAAGACCTATCTAACGCTGCCTACAAAAGACTCATTTCAAATCTAAAGACATGCAGATTGAAAGTGAAGGGACAGAAAACATTTATCATGCAAATGGAAGTGAAAAGAATCTGAGGTAGCAATACTTATATTGAACAAAATAGATTAAAACAAAGACTGTAAAAAGAGACAAAGGACACTATGTAATCATAAAAAGAACAATCCAACAAGAAGTTATAACAATTGTAAGTACTTACCCAGCATGGGAGCACCCAAAAACATAAAGCAGCTAATAACAAACATAAAAGATGTAGTCAATATTGTAATACAGTAATAATAGGGGACATGAACACCCCACTTACATCAATGGATGGATCATAAAAACAGAAAATCAATAAAGAAATAGTGGCTTTGAATGACACATTGGACCAGCTGAATCTAACAGATATATTCAGAAAATCCCATCTTAAAACAGCAGAATTCACGTTCTTTTCAAGTGCACATGGAATATTCTCCAAAATAGATCAAATATTAGGCCATATATAAGTGTCAACAAGATTGTCTTCAATTGACTCCAATGAGATTAAAATCATGCCATTCATCATTTCCAGCCACAGGACTATGATACTAGAAATCAAACAGAGAAGTCTGAAAAGAGCACAAATACATGGAGGTTAAATAGCATGTTACTAAAGGATGAATGGGTCAGCCAAGAAAGTCAAAGAGGCAATCAAAAAATACATGGAGACAAATGAAAGTGAAAACACAGAGTCTAAAATCTAGGGTGCAGCAAAAGCTGCTCTAGGAAGAAAGTTTATAGCAATACAGATGTACCTTAAGAAACAAGAAAAATATCAAACTACCTAAACTTAGACCTAAAGGAGCTTGGAAAAGAAGAACGAATGAAACTCAAATCCAGTAGAAGGAAGGAAAAAATAAAGATTAGAGCAGAAATAAATGAAATAGAAACTAAAACCAAACAATAGAACACATCAGTGAAACCAGGAGGTGTTTCTTTGAAAAGAGCAACAAAATCGATAAGCCTTTAGTCAGACTCATCAAAAGACAGAGAGAGAGAGAGAGAGAGAAGACTCAAATTAACAAAATCGGAAATGAAAGAGGAGAAATAACAACTGACACTACAAAAATACAAAGGATTGTAACAGAATACTATGAAAAACTATATGCCAACAAACTGAACAACCTGAGGAAATGGATCAATTTATAGAAACATATAACCTATCAAAAGTGATTCAAGAAGAAATAGAAAATTTGAACAGACAAATTAACAACAATAAAATTGAATCAGTAGTCAAAAAATTCCCAAAAAACAAAAGTCTGAGACCAGATAGCTTCACAGGTGAATTCTAGCAAAAGTTTAAAGAAGAGTTAATATCTATTCTTAAAATACTTAAAAAAATATATACTTGTGGAGCATAAGGAATAACATGGAAGACATTGGGAGATGGAGAAGAGAAGTGAGTTGGGGGAAATCAGAGGGAAAGACAAACCATTAGAGACTGTAGACTCAGAAACAAAATGAGGGTTTTGGAGTGGGAGTGGGGGGTGGGGTGAGCCTGAGGGTGGGTATTAAGGAGGGCACTTATTGCATGGAGCACTGGGTGCGGTGCATAAACGATGCATCTTGGAACACTGAAAAAATAAAATTAAATTTAAAAAAATAGAAGAATATGGAAAGCTTCAGAATTCATTCTATGAGGCTAACATTACCCTGATGCCAAAATCAGATAAAACACCACAAAAAAAAAAAAAAAGAGAGAGAAATACAGGCCATTATCTCCAATGAACATAGATGCAAAAAATCCTCCACAAAATATTAGGAAACAGAATCCAATAATACATTATAAAAATTCATTCCCCACAATCAAGTGGGATTTCTTTTGGTGATAGAAGGGTGGTTCAATATTCACATATCAATCAGCAAAATATATCACATCAATAAGGGAAAGAATAAAAACCATATGATCATTTCCATAGATGCACAAAAATCTTTTGACAAAGTACAACATCCATTCATGATAAAAGCCCTCAATAAAGTAGGTTTAGTGGGAACATACTTCAATATAATAAAGGCTATATATGAAAACCCACAGCTAAGAACATACTCAATGGCAAAAACTGAGAGCTTTTCCCTAAAATCAGGAACAAGACAAGGATGTCCACTCTCACTTTTATTCAAGATGGTACTGGAGGTCCTAGCCACAGCAATCAGACAAGCAAAAGAAAAAAAAACACACAAATTGGTGAGGGAGAAGGAAATTTTTCACTATTTGCAAGTAAAAGGAGGCTATATGTAGAAAATCCTAAAGACTCCATCAAAAAACTACTAGAGCTGATAAATGAATTCAGTAAGACCACAGGATACAAAATCAACATACAGAAATCTGATACTTTTCAAATAATGAAACAGAAATAGAGATTTAGAAAACAATCCCAATTACAATAACAACAAAAGAAATACATAGGAATAAACTTAGCTAAGGGGTGCAACACCTGTACTCTGAAAACTATAAAATACTGATGACAGAAATTAAAGACAACACAAACAAATGGAAAGATATTCCATGCTTATGGATTAAGAGAGAAAATCTTGTTAAAATGTCCATACTACCTAAAGCAATCTACAGATGTAATACAATTCCTATCAAAATACCAACATCATTTTTCTCTGACCTGCAACAAATAATCTTCAGAAATATATGGAACCACAAAAGACCCTGAATAGCCAAAGCAATCTTAAAAAGAACAAAACTGGAGGTATCATAATCCTAAACATATACAAAGCCATAGTAATCAAAACTGTATGGTACTGACACACACACACAGAAACAAACAAACAAAAAACAGATGCAAAGATCAATAGGACAAATAGAGAACTGAGAAATAAGCCAATGATCATATGATCAAGTAATCTTCAATAAAAGAGGCAATCTCTTTAACAAGTATTGGGAAAACTGAACAGCTGCTACATGTAAAAGAATGAAACTGGACTGCATTTCACACCATGCACATAAATAAATTCAAAGTGGGTCAAAGACCTAAATGTGAGGCCTCAAACAATAAAAATCCCAGAAGAGAGCACAGGCAGTAATTTCTCTGGCATTGCTCACTGCAATATTTTTCTACATATGTCTTCTGAGGCAAAGGAAACAAAAGCAAAAATAAGCTATTTGCACTACATCAAAATGAAAACTTCTATGGAACAAAGGAAATAATCAACAAAATTAAAAAGCGACCTATAGGAAGGGAGAAGATATTTTGCAAGTGACATATGAAATAAAGGGTCAGTATCCAAAATACATAAAAAATGACAAAACCCCAAAATGAATAATCCAACTAAAAATGGACAGAAGACATGAACAGACATTTCTTCAAAAACATACAGATGGCCAACAGATATGAAAAGATGCTCAACATCACTCATCATTAGCGAAATGCTAATCAAAACTACAATGAGACATCACTCACACCTGTCAGAATGGCTAAAATCAAAACCACAAGAAATAAGTGTTGGTGAGGATGTGGAGAAAAAGGAACCTTCTTGCACTGTTGGTGGGAATGCAAATTGGTGCAGCCACAATGGAAAACAGTATGAAGGGAGGTGCTCAAAAAATTAAAAATAGAACTATCTTATGAATAAGTAATTCTGCTTCTGAATATATACTCAAAGAATATGAAAACACTAATTTGAAAGGATATATGTACCCAAATGTTTATCGCAGCATTATTTACAATAGTCAAATTGTGTAAGCAATGCAAAAGTCCATCCATAGATATATATAGCTGTATATAGATATATAGGTATCACTAATCAATATATATTTGTATATCACTTCTTTATATATATTATGTATGTGCATATATAGTATATATAATGGAATATTACTTACCATAAAAAAGAAATCTTGCCATCTGCAAGAACTGGATAGATCTAGAGACTATAATGCAAAGTGAAAGAAGTCAAAGGACAAATACCATGTGGTTTCACTCATATGTGTTATTTAAGAAACAAAACAAAACAAAAAAAGACAAAAAGAGAGACAAACCAGAAATTATACTCTTACCTATAGAGAACAAACTGATGGTTACCAGAGGGAAGGTGGGTTGAGGAATGAATGAAATAGATGAAGGGGATTAAGAGTATACTTATCATGGTGAGCACAGAATAATGTAGAGAATTGCTGAATCACTGTATTATGCACCCTAATCTAACACTATATGCTAACTATATTGTAATTAAAAACTTTAAAAGAATTATGCAAACAAAGAATATAAAATAGAATTTGGATACATGTTATAATAAAAAACAAAATGTCATGTGAATCCAAAAGAATACAAGGACAAGTCAACTTGGAAGATATATGATATATAAGAAGCCTCTGCTTAGAACTCACTGTTTTCTAAAAGGCTTATTTTATCCCAAAATAAATTATCTCATCTTCTAATCCTGTTTCCCATACCATACATCCCTCAAATTGACTTTGTAAACAAATAGTCATTCAACATATTTGAGTCTTTCCTATCTGCTAGGTGCTATGTGATCAAGCAGAAATTAACATGATGAAAGCTATTTTAATGGGGAAGAAAAATATTTAAAAAAAAATACTTACAATTGTAAGTTGTTATTAGGAAAGGAGCAGGAAGGCTTCATCTATTCTGGGATAACAATAGGCTTCACTCAGTAGTGGGGAAATGGTGATCAAATAGTAGGATCATTCCAGGGAGTCTAAACGAAAAATTGCTTAGAATAGTGTTACTGGAGATAAGTAACCTGGAAGGATAAGTAGAAAGATCTGCAGTCAGTAGAGGAAGGAAGCCAACCTAAAGGGATGTTCCAGTGAGGAAGACAGAGGAAAAATCACCCCAACTCCCCCTTCTCTGATTTTCTGATACCCACTCTTGACTAAACTCAAATAGAAATTAGAAGGCAGAGGAACCCATGGATGCCCTTCATATATATTCACCTATAGAGCACAGAGAAAGGTGAATAACCAACAAAGAATGTATTTGGAATTACCATGAGCTCACCACTTACAGATAGAAAAAATGATTTATAGAATAGAAATCAATATGTGAGAAATATGCACATTGGATAAAGAAGAGGAACAACTCATGTTAAGAGGCTTATCACAGTGCCTGGAATACAGTTGGTACTCAATGTCACCTATTATTATTATTATTACTATTATTACCATTATTATTATCATCATTATCATTATCATCACTATCATCAGTAGTAGTATTTTAAAACATCATCATCATTGCTAGAAATGAGGCTCTTTTTTTTAAAGATTTTTTATTTATTTACTTGACAAAGATCACAAGCAGGCAGAGAGGCTGGTGTGGGGTTGGGGGAGCAGGCTCTCTGCTAATGTGGGGTTCGATCCCAGAACCCTGGGATCATGACCTGAGCTGAAGGCAGAGGCTTTAACCCACTGAGCCACCCAGGTGCCCCTGGAAATGAAACTTTAAAGCACTCAAAGAACCATCCAGGTAGATTGTTTTGGGAGTCATCTCAGAAATTCATGTAGATATAAAGACTGATTTTCATGCTAGAAGTTTCCAGTGAATAAAGAGAAGTAACAAACAACAACAACAACAAAAGTGAATAGTTGAACAGAATGAGGACTAGTTAAATGTAGAGCTAAATGGATTTGCTTTAAAGAACCAAAGATTTGCATGAACTGAACCTTGAGAACCTGGTGAGAGTTTGATTGACAGAGAAACATATAAATGAGGAACAAATGATAAAAACTTCAGTAGTATGTAAATTGTGGAAATGTGGAGTAATTCATTTTGGATGAATCATAGAATGTGAATAAGAAACATTGGAATAGGGAATCTTTAATGTAGTTTCCTGCCATATTTTGCAGGGTTTTTAATATCAGGGCAAGGGTTATTGGTAATGGAAATAGTGGAGAACCAGACAACGATTTCAAGAAAGGGAATATTATGATTGGAGTAAAATATGTTGTCTTCGGTATAATTTGTACTGAATAAGATTCGTCAATAATTTTACAGGAAGGGGTGCAAAGAATGAACCTTGAGTAACTAGTAAAAAGTGGATAAACATTAATGAAAGAACATTCCATGTAGAGAACAGCATGCACAAAGGCACAGAATTAATAACTATGATGTTGAATAAGGGTAGATTTTTCAACAGTGGTACTATTGACATTTTGTTTCAGATAATTCTTTGTTATTAGGGGATGTGGTTTTCATTTTAGGATATTTTTATTGAAATATAGTTATGTACAGTGTTACATTAGTTTCCAGTGAACGTAGTGAATTGATATTCTACATAGTATGCAATACTTATCTTGGTAAATGTAGTTACCATCTGTCTCCGTACATTGTTATTACAATATTATTGACTGTGTTCCCTATGCTGCACTTTTTATGCCTGGGACTTATTTATTTTGTAACTGGAAGCTGGTACCTATTCATCGCCTTCACCTATTTCACACATACCCCATGCCCCTCCCCTCTGGTAACCATCAGTTTGTTCTCTGTATTATGACTCTGTTTTTGTTTTTGTTTGTTTGTTTGTTTTGTTTTGTTTTTTTAGATTCTACATATACATGAAATCACTTCTGGCCTCTGTCCCATAGATCCTAGTAGCACCTCCTCCCAAGTTGTGACAGCAAAAAATAACTCTGACAATGCCTATGTCTCTAGGAGGTGGGAAAGGAGCAAAATAACCCATGGTTGAGAATTAGGGAAAATGCATATAATTTAATAGAACCAAAAAGTAAAGTATAGCAGTGTGTTGGCTACACATGGCACTAGAAAAAGATAGATAAAAACTTTTAGACTGTTATGCTGAGATACTTGCTTTATTCTGGTTATTAAAAGAAAGATAAGAGGCAAGCAAGTGAACAAAGATTTGTAGTTTAGAAGGATCACACTGGAAGTAACACGAAGGAGCAAGTCTATTGTCAGGGAGGCTGTTTGGAGGAAATTCCCAAAGCCCTATTTTTAGAGTGTGACTAAGAATTTAAAGAAGACAACAGGAGACATATATTTTTTAAAAATGGTTGAAGAGATTGGAATGATAAAATATGGGATGGTGGAACAATAGCATTAGGAGAAAAGATAATAGAGGATTTAAGGGTAATTCCTAGGATTCTAGCTTGAGTAACTGAATGGATAAAAGCACCATGGTTATAAATAGGTAATACATTTAAGGAGAAGCATGTTCTGCCAGAGTGATGAGGGGAAAATGTGATAAATTTATTTTCAGTTAGGTTAAATTTGAGGTGCCTGTGGAAAAATCAAGTACAGATGACCAATAGGTGAATATATCTATATATGTTTGTGTTGGATTTGTACATTTAGAAATCATTAGGGGACACCTGGGTGGCTCAGTTGGTTAAGCGTCTGACTTCAGTTCAGGTCTTGATCTCAGGGTCCCTGTTCAGCAGGGAGTCTGCTTCTCCCTCTCCCTCTGCCCCTCCCTACCATTTGTGCTCTCTCTCCTTCAGATAAATAAATAAAATCTTTTTTTTTTAAAGAAACCATCACTATAGAGAGGTTTTTTTTTTAATAATGAGTAGAGGAGGCCAAGGAACAAAACATAGAGAAATATTATTTAAGGAAAAATAGAGGAACAAAGTCTGGCAAAAGTATTTGGGAATGTATTCCAAAAGACTAAAGGGTGGAAAGTCAAGGAAAAAGAAAACTTTAAGAATGTTGTTATGGACAATATTTTCAAGTAATCAATGAGACCAGTATCACAAAATAGGATTTCATAGCAAAGCCAATGAGCCCCTTAACAATAGTAATTTTATAGAGGGTAGCAAGCAAAGATATGTGGAGGAGAGATTAGAGAAAAGGAATGTAGAATATTATTTACACATGTATATATTTTAAAGCTAAAATGAAGAATTAGTAAAATGGAAAGAAATGGAAAACTAAAAAAATAGTTGGTTTACTCCTAAAACTATGAACTTTGATACCCTACATTAATGGAATGAAGGATAAAAATCATGATTATCTCATTAGAGTTAGAAAAAAAATTTGACAAAATTCAACATCTAAAATTCTCAACAAATTAGGTGTAGATATAATGTACTGTGACATAATTAAGACTATGTATAACAAATTCACAAGTAACATCATATTAAGTGGTAAAAAGCTGAAGGTTTTTCTTCTAAGATCAGGAATAATACAAGATGCTCACTCTAGCCATTTCTATTCAACAGAGTACTGGAAGTCCTAACCGGAGCAATTAGGAAACAAAAAGAAATAAAAGGCATCCAAATCAAAAAGGAAGAAATAAAATTGTCTTTGTTTTCAGATGACATGTTATTATATATAGAAAACCCTAAGATTCCTCCAAAAAAACTCTTTGAACTAATAAATGAATTAATAAAGATGCAAAACATGAAGTCAACATACAAAGTCAGTTGTGTTTCTGTGTTCTAACAACAAATTATTGGAAAGAGAGAATAAGAAAACAATCCCATTTACAATAAGATCAAAAACAATAAAAAAATTAAGAATAAATTTAACCAAGAAGTGGAAAAATCTGCACATTAGAAAGTATAATACACTGATGAAAGAAATTAAAGAAGATACAATAACTGGAAATATATATCATGTTTGTGGGTTAATATTGCTCAAATGTCCATATTATCCAAGTAATTTATAGATTCAATGCAATCCCTACCAAAGTTCCAATGACATTTTTTACAAAAATAGAGGAAACAACTGAAATTGTACAGAATCACAAAAGATCCCAAATAACCAAAGCAATCTTAATAAGAAGAAAGCTGACAACATCACTTTCTGATCTAACCTATATTAAAAATCTATAGTCATCAAAAAAGTATAGTACTGGCATGAGAACAGAAACAGATCAATGGGATAGAAGTGAGAGTCCAGAAATAAATTCATGCATATACAGTCAACTAATTCTTGACAAGGGTACCAAAAACACATAATGAGGAAAGGATAGTCTCTTCAGTAAGTGGTGACAGGAAAACTGGATATCCATATATAAAAGAATGAAACTAAACCCTTATCCTACATCACTCACAAAAGTTACCAAGGACACATTCTTAGGTAATGTCCACCTACAAGGGAAGAGAGAATAAAAGGAACTAGCAGAGAAGAGTTTATAGATCAAGATAGAAAGGAACCAACATAACCCAAATTACAAAAGAAGAGCACAGGGATGTATTTCTAGGAGGTGGAGTTAACAAACAATACCATGGAAGAAATTTAGGCTGTTCACAGGTATTTGGTTTTTCCCCTGGTCATATGGTAAGACTGCACTTCCTGCAAACCCCCCCACCCATCCCCACATAATTGGCCCCACAGAATGGCCAAGTGACTTACTTTGGCCAATAAAGTGTGAATAAAAGTAACTTATGTCACTTCTAGGTGGAAGCTTTGAACTCCAGAGCATGCCACAGTCACTGACAGTATTCCAGAATGTTCTGCTCTTTCGGGTTCCAAGAATGAGAATAACACTGATTAGATCTTCTAACTGACCTTCACTGGACATGAAATATGACAATCATGTCTTTGTTTGCTTTTAAGTTAATGATATTTTATGTTTTTTATGCAACATAAGCTAGCCTAGCTTAACTGTAATAATAATTTAAAAAATGCAAGCAAGAGGTCAAGGAGGATGGCAACTAAAAATTTTTTTTTAATTTAAAAAATTTAAAAGTCCTAGAATTTGAAATCAATCAATCTTTAATGGCCTCTTATTACTTACCAAAATAAGAGCAAACATCAATATCAATATCACTTGATAGTTCCTACTTTTCTTTGGTATTTATATTCTTCATTGTGTTATTTTACGTTTTTAATGTCATGTAGGCCCAGATCAGGTTAAAAAATACCTTAAGTTATTGCTGAAATGTTTTATCTCTTTATCTCCTCAACATATTGTAGTTGCTGCAGTTTATTGTGCCTGAAATGAAGTACATGGAGACACAAAAAGGAACTTTTTCAATTTTAACCTACCCTACAAATTGAATGGGATTATAAGAGCATGTCTAGATTAATGATAAATATGTCCAAATGGAGGTGTGATGACCTTTTATGAGGAGAAATACTACCATTTATTGAATGCCTAATATCTCCTGGGTAATATATTGGATGCTTTGTGGATGCCACTTTATTGATGTGCACTGCAATTAATGAGTAGATCTAATTAATTCCACTGTTGTGAAAGGTACATAAATTGTCCAATCTCTAGTAAGATGATGAGCCTGGATTCAACTCCAGTATGGATGACACCAAACCATGGGTTCTCATTTCAGAGAGAGGAAGTTTGGGCTAAATGTCCATTTTAGTCGTTAACATCAATATGACTGATGTTATTTCTTTGACAACTTTCTTATTATTGTAGAAGACCATTCTTATTTTTATAGTTGGACATCCTATATTGCGTCTAGGATAAAACACCAAGACCTCAAATTTCCTACAAAAATAAGATTAATTCTGTGTCATTTGTATTTCTGAGCCCTTTCCTTAGGGAAAATTTTGTTTTTACAACTGCACAAGGTACAATAATAATTTTCTTTTATAACCTGAGTAGAAAAAAAGGTACTGGAAATTCTACTGCTCCTTGTGAATTTAAACGACTTGAAATTTCACCACCATTGTGTCTAGAATGATATTAACTACTTGCCGATAATAATGAAGGCACTGTTGAAATCATTTAAGTGATTGAATGAAGTTTTTGAGAGCAGAAGTCATTGTGAGACATATAATTTCCTTTTTCTCTCCTCTGGTGCATGGATTTCATTCCTTAAATAAATGGAGGGAAAACAAAGTATAGTATCTTGAAATTTCCCATATGAATTCTAGTACTGTTGCAAAGATAAAGACATTTACCTTGCAGCAACATTTTCTTTCAAAGCATCCTTCTTGTCATGTTATTTTTGTTGAAAAATGATTTATTAGAAAGTCTTTATAGTGTGGAGCCTAAAAAAGAGTCATGTTGGTGGGGTATTAGGGAGTTATAATAACCAAATAGAGAGGTAAATCCATGAACTTCTAAAAGTTCATGTGAATCATCACCACTTGGGCCTAATCCAGTGGTTCTCAAAGTGTGGTCCCTGCACTTGCAATACCAGGCACTGGGAATTTATCAGAAATGCAAGTTCTAGAGCCCCTAACCCAAACCTGTTGAAGCAGAAACTTGTGGGGACAAAGCCCAGCAATCTGTATTTTAACAAGCCCTCCAGCAGATGCTGATACAGGTAAGGTTTGAGGAACACTGGCCTAATCCATGGTTAATGACTTGGACAATGGCACATCTTATCCCCAGTCTTCATCTTTAACAGGGATTCTGAATCTGGCTAAACATTAGAATAATCTGACTGTCCTTCTTAAAAACACTGATGGCCAGACTTACCCCAGACAAACCGAATCAGCATCTCTGAGGTAGATCTGATAACTGGCTGGACTTGAGAACTACCAATGCACAGCCGCATAGTTTTTTCTGGGAAGAATTTTGAGTATACTCTCAGCAAAAACGGATGAGAGTCCTGATCCATATTTTTATTCATAATATAACTTAAGGCAAATCATAAAAAACTGCACATTTTTCCATCACAAAATTTTGCAAGTGCCCAATGAGTTGAATTATGTGATAATAAATTATAAATTCTAAAATCTTGCGATATGTAAATGGCCCAAGACAGGCAGCAAGCGATC
Organism: Martes martes; assembly: GCF_963455335.1. Taxonomy (NCBI): domain Eukaryota; kingdom Metazoa; phylum Chordata; class Mammalia; order Carnivora; family Mustelidae; genus Martes; species Martes martes. The sequence goes on along the minus strand of NC_137889.1, from coordinate 174,875,998 downwards.
TTGGTTAGAACTAAAGAACATCCAGCCTCACTAGAGATGATGAAACAGAATCTGCACTTTGAAGAGATCTGTCACTCATACACACATTCATGTTTGAGAAGCACTGTTCGAAAGCACGAGGCCAAGATAAGTCATCTTTATAACACATAAAAGAGAAAATGCAATATTTCCCATCACTCAAATTATGCTTATTTTTAAATGAGTGTGGGGTAAAGGGGGAGAAATTTAGAATAAAGTTTTCAGCTTCACATTTTCACTGTGAGTTTCCTCTTTGAAAGTCAAAATGAAAAGACCCTGAGTCTGTTTCTCCAGCAAACATATAAATGAGGACAGTTCCCCTCAAGGCTTGCTGGGTTCCTAAGAATTTAAAAGCAACTCAAGTTTGAAGAACAGGTCTCTTCATGGCTAGTCCAAGGGCTGAAGGAGAGTTGAATAATACAAGGATAAAGTCATAAACGACCAGGAATAGCTAAAGTCTGCAGGAAAATACTTGTCAGTAAATACACATACTGGTTAGTAGTAGTAGTAGTAGTACTAGTAGTAGTATGAATGGTCATAGACATGCAAGGTTTACGTCAAACATTATAGGTAAATGTCACTGGAATAAGATACCAAAAAGGAAAAAAAAAAAGTGACCAGAAAACAGTGCTAATAGGGATGGTTTATCATATGTGTCTGATTTCCTTCAGCAGGTATCCCTTATTGCTTATGCAAGTGTAATTATTAAGGCACAAGACATGATTTTCCTTGTAATAAAGTTCCTGTATTCTTCTGCTCTTTGCAAAAAGTAATAAACTGCTAGGTGAACAGAAAGTCCAATAAATAACTCCCATACTCTTCAGCTCATCAGTTGTATAAATTTTATCAACTTACCAGGATCGTGTTATTTGGATTTATTGTCTGTAAGGATAAAAAGCTGTAATAAAGGTGGATAAATGGATCCCATTGGCCCATAAATAGCTGTTCAACCAAAAGAGCTGTGGCAGAGTAACTTTGTTTTCTACCATCTGGTGCATCAGAGAATGTTATCAAAGCAGCAGTAGGTGGTGGTGGGAAAACATCCGTTTCATTTCCATCCTTGAGAAAACAGTAGCATTTGGAAAACACATGCATCCTCTTTCCTGGGCCAACTACCTAATTACCATCCAATGTAAAAGGATTTTTTTTTAAATATTTTTCCACTTTAGTTAGTTCCATCACATTATAGGTAGGGATAGTGCTAGACTGATAAACCTGACATCAAAAATGTCCTATTTTCCGGCTTAGCAGAAAGAGCACCATCATGAATAATGCAGAACTCTGAAACTAGGGAAAACTGGTGGAAAGTTGTGGAATGAAATATGAAAAGGGATCATCCCATTCTCAGAGGATTGAGAGAGATCCCACTTCAAGACTTAAATCACATTAACCTCCCTATTAGTTAAAGTATCTTAAATGAAGTTCTAAAATTAATCCACTGATTGATCCATTCTTCTGTTTTTATAATCCACTTATTTCAAACATTTTAATTTAGCATTTCTAAGCCTCAGGCATTTTGAAATCTTATCTTGTTTATGATAATTCTTTTTTTTTTTTTTTTTTTTTTTTTTTTTTTTTTTTTTCTGAGTAAATCTGTTCCCTTTACCAGACTCTGTTCTTCATAAGCATTGTTTCTTGTATTTTCATAGATGTAGATTCAGGTGTACAAAAAATTTGAAATTGAATTTTTTAACTAGTTCCACTATATACACATTGACCCCCCCCATTCTAGTGAATGTAGAAAACTAAGTCATTTTTAGGCAAAAGTCTGACTAGAGGATCAAATGGAGGAAAAAACCATCATCCTGGTTCATATCTCAAATTAATACCTAGCTCCTCACACACTTACATTTAGAAAATATCCACAAGCAATTCTTCCAAATATTTTCACTTCTCCCTACCAAATGCTTATGGTTACCAGCAGCTTAGTAGAGAGTACATTTAAGAAAAGATTAGTGAAAAGACTGATGTTTTAGGATAAGATCTGGTGTTGACTATGTAATGTTGAGTAAAACACTTAACTGTTTCAGTTTCCACATGTACAAAATATTTTTAGACTTCATGAAATATATGTTCCTTTAAATACCGTAATTATAGAATTTCTAAGTCACCTAAAAGTTGTTCTACGTGTTCATTAATTGACAGAAGAAAAACAGATAATTAAAAGCCTTCTATGCAGCCACGCCACTAACAACTTAACATTAACTGAGCATTTATCAAAAGTAAGGCACTGTTCTGAGCACTTTTGCTTCATAATAATAAAAACACTTTATATGTCAGGAAACTGAGTCTCAAAGAAGTTAACTAATTTGTCTATTGTCTTATAGCAAATGAGAGGTGACTGACAAATTCAAGTGTGACAGAATTACCTCATATGGACATCAGAATAAAGGAGAGAGAATATTCTGAAAACTCAAAGAGCAGACTGAAATTTAGCTAATATCCTCACAGGAAAATGACCCTTGTAGTGAAAGTAGTAGCTATTTGAAGATTTGAGTTCCTAAAAAGGAACTGAACAATCTATACTAGAAAGACAAAAATTAATTGATCAGAGAAATCAAGAAATTAGAGCAAACATAATAAGTAACTTCAAAAAGTGAGAGAGACTATCGGTTTCTCTTGAAGACCACTCTCATGAAGTAAGAAAAATATTTTAAAGAAGAACTAGGTGCAAATATCAATAAAAATCTTGTTGAAATAAGAAATTCAATATAAGTAAGAAATATGAACTAGATCCAAAGAACAAATTAGTGAATTAGAATAGGCAGAAGAAATCAGAAATGAATATATAGAGGGAAAACACAGAAAAAAAGTAAAAGGGAGTAGAGATCTGAAATAGAAACATCATCAACCATAAGTTAGGAGTCCAGCTAAGGGAATACAACAAATACGGAAAATATATTTGGGATTTTCAGAGAGAAAAGACATATTACCTAAAAAGGAATAAAATTTAGCCTCATAATGACTTCTCAGTAACGGCGTGAAAGAAGTAGAAGAAAAAATAAAGAGAGGGAGAGAGAGAATTATATTCTCCAAATAATATGAGAAAATACCTGGAAATTTGAAATTTTTATATGCCCAGATTATCATTCAAAAACTACATTTGAATGCAACATGTTTTTCAACAATAACAATAAAAACTAAGAGACTTTACTACCAATAGACCTCACTAATGAGATTTCCAAATAATATACTTCAGAAAGAAAGCTGATCAGATGTTATAATACACATAAGCCTTAAATTTAAAAAAATAGAAAAAAAAATTTCCATTCACTGATCCACACAAGAACTTTACAGTTGCCACACTGACACACCATGAAAAGATATTTCATGAATATCTACCTTTTTTTTTTTTTTTTTTTTACAAATTTTGAGTTTTCTTCTTGTCCTCATCTATCAGGCAAACTCCTAATAATTATTACAGCTTCAGATCAAAGCTTTTCCCCGATTGGCTGAGTTCCAAACAATACTGAGTACAGTAGAATAAACTTTGTACATACCTCTATTTTAGCCATTGTTGTATCTTGTTTATTTAATAAATAATTACTAAGCTATTACTTTGTTCCAAGCACTCTTTTATTTTTATTTTTATTTTTTTTAAGATTTTATTTATTTATTTGACAGACAGAGATCACAGGTAGGCAGAGAGGCAGGCAGAGAGGGGAAAGTAGGCTCCCCACTGAGCAGAGAGCCCCCTGCGGGCCTCAATCCCAAGACCCTGAGATCATGACCTGAGCAGAAGGCAGAGGCTTTAACCCACTGAGCCACCCAGGTGCCCCCAAGCACTCTTTTAGACACTAGGAATATAATCACAGACATAAGGAGTCTCTGTTCTCATAAAGTTCCCATTGGTAGATAATAACAAGTTGCAATTATTAGTTATAGAATCTTTTCTATTAGTTAAGTCCCTGAGGGCAGAAAAACCATAATTTGTCTCTGAACTTTCATGTTTCAAAGTCAGTTGAAACTCAGTCTCACAATCTGTTATATCCAGATGGATACACATGGATAAATAGAGCCACATAATTATGTTCATTAGTAGAATAAATCCTGATCATTAATGAACAAATATCATTACCTTATTATCTAAGGACAGTAGCTCATGATTTATTCATTTTAGATGTGGTCATCTCTGAGCTACAGCTCACGCTTAGATTATATGAGTAGAAGAATTGTTCACTAGATACTTCCAAGTATCATGTCCCAAATTTTATTAACATCAAATAAAAGTGTTGCATACTAAGACTTTAAGGCAGAAATAAAAAGTTTGTATTATTCACAATTAGGTTATTATTTAGAATTATTTAGGATTAGTGAGAAATACTGTGTTTTCTGACACCTGTATGACCTGGGGGCAATCATTTAACTAAGCTTTATTGTCTTCATTGTAAAAAGCATTACTAATAATGCCTGCCCCAAACATTTTAATGGAAATTATAATAGACAGAAAATAACAGAAGAAAAGCTCTTTAAATCTCAAAAGGACCATGCAAGCAAGATATTCTACTGAAATGTAAGCCCCACAAAGGCAAGAATTTTTGTTTGTCTTATTCATAACTAAATCCCTTGCTTCTAGAACAGTACCAGACACAAAGCTGGCACACAATAAATACTGTGAAATATCTTAGTCAGATATTGGTGATATTAACTGTATATATGACAGAACTAAGGAAAAAAAATAAAAATATAATATTGTTTCTACCCAATGGCCAATCTCTAAACTAAACCCTAAAACTCGAGAAATTTGAAGCTTCTTAATTTAAAATCTGAAAGGGATTTATTTTGTCAGATTAATCAGTGTGTAATTGTATTACTGCATCTATAAGTCAAAATGAAAATTTCCCTCTATAATATTGAAAAATAGCTTGCAATAGAGATTAATTAAGGAACAAAACAACAGTGTTTTGAGTGTGTGTGTGTGTGTGTGTTGTGGATGGGTGTGTATGCATAGGTGTATGGAAAGCTTTGAGGAACATTCCTGCATCTGTTTAATTCAGGAGGTCAAAAGTAAGCTCTCTTAAGTGTCATCTTAATGTGGTCTGTTATATTTAATGTGATTATCAGATACTCAAAGCAGTACAGTGCAATCTATGTCATCAAATTCTTTTGACCCCTGATCTGTTTCTGCAAGCACTGCCCACAAAACGGATCAGGTCACCCTTTTAAGGCTCATCCCTCAGACTAGTGATAGAATCATCTCCCTTTCTGCTTTCCTGTAGCTACTTGATCATAAGAGAACCCGGGGCTAATTGCAGTAATGGTCGGTTCTTACTATGAGCTTCCAGATCCTTATGCTGCTTTTATATATCTCCATGATATGATATAGTACACAAGAAATTCATAAACAAAATCCTTGGAAGATTCACTATCTAAATTTGGGAGAAAAGTAATCTTTACAGAAAGGTTCAGCCTGATCATGATGATAGAGGTATATTAAGAGTAAATATTATTAAGATTTTAGCAGATGAAGAGGTGTCTGTCTCATAGAAAAACCCTGATGAATGTCAGACATCATATGAATTATTTATCATTCACAAAGCAATATATGTTAGCATGCATTGCCGAGAATAAAGTGGTTGGATTAAAAAAAAAATGTTACTCAAGAAATGGTACACAGCAATGATTAAAGGAAGGGGGAGGCTGGACGTTTGGTTCTCAAAGGTTCAGTATTTTATACTCCAATTTGTTCTCTTCGTTTGTCTAGAAAGGTGATTCTGCTTCTGCTGGAGCAGACGCTGGTATGAAGTCTGTAAGGATAGGCCTTGGTCAAATGGATTTGAGGGAGTCGCCTATGTTTCTTTAGCTTAAATAACAACATTCATCCCCTTACTGCCACCTCTTGGCTGCTAATAACTTCAGCCAATAACTATCTTTCCTGGGAATTTGGCTTTACTGAAACGAACGTGGCCTCTGTGATTCTCTACCGGACCGCCTTTGAACGTCTGCTCACTCTTTATAACCCTTCTGAAACCATACCGATATAGCCCTCAAGGGCTACACTGTCTTGAAGAGTAGAGAAGCATCCTTTCCAAAGTGAAGAGAGTGACAGCAGAAGTCCAGAAGCAAAATGAAATAAATAACTATAATTGTGCAGTTAAAACTGGGCAGAGAAAAAAAAAAAAAATAGAACAGCAATTCCACCCTAACACAGTGACCAGGGCACCTGATGATTTTAGAAAGCCACTTCATTTCTTTGTATTTATTTCCTACAACTGACTGGAGTTTTTACAGAAGGTACAACAACTTTCTGTACTTCATTTGCCTCAAAAGCCCTCAGCAGTGCATTACAACCATGTGCAAGGGGTATGTGGGCACAGGTGACTAGAGCCAGCCATATATGGTTAAGTTACATTCAGGATGTGTTTACTGAGAAGGAATGTCTTTTGGAAGTCAATCTCCTTAAAATTATTTTCCTTTCCTTGTGTTAATTCGATCCCCTATAAAATAGATTTCACTTCTGTGGGAAATGGATTTTTAGGGAATTCCTCATATATTTACATTCCCAAGGCTGGGAGCTATTCCCCAGTAAAGCCTGGGACTAAGAATTCTTTATATTTCCTAGCACTCCGCAAGTTACTGGCAAGCAGAGGAATGTTTGCATGCATGGATTAAAAGGCAGGGCTTTCAATTAACTACATTATACAATTATTATTATTATATAACACATATAGATATATAAATAATATGTAAATATATGTTACTTGCGTGTCATTTACATACAAATAAAAACATATTTATATATTATGTATTTAACTAATCATAAAATATAATGGCATAATTATATGGCATTATATATAAATACATTAGAAATAAATTTGTATGATATAAAATAATATATAAATACATTGTTATGTTATGTTATGTTATTAATAAATTGAAATGTAAAGTTATGCTATTCTGGACCAACAGGAGGACTGTAGGAAGTGGAGTGTGTTTTTAGATTGAACTCACAGGATGTAAAACCTGTGTAAGGACAAGTAATTCTATATGGCCTTATATACAACAGAATAAATAGTCAGTGAATCCACTGCTTTAAAATTAATGTGCTACTCATAATCAGGGAAATATAAATCAAAACTACACTGAGATATCTCCTCAAACCTGTCAGAATGGTTAAAATTAACAACACAGGGAATAATAGGGTTGGGGAGGATGTGGATAAAGGGGAACTGTCTTGCACTATTGGTGGGAATGCAAACTCATGCAGCCCCTCTGGAAAACAGTATGGAAGTTCCTCAGAAAGTTAAAACTAGAACTACCCTATGATTCAGAAATTGCACTGCTAGGTATTTACCCAAAGGATACAAAAATTCTGATTCGAAGGAATACATGTACTCTGATTTTTATAGCAGCATTATCTATAATAGCCAAATTATGGAAAGAGCACAAATGTCCACTGACTGATGAATGGATAAAGAAGAGGTGGTAGATAGATAGATAGATGATAGATAGATAGATAGATAGATAGATAGTTAGATATAGATGATATAGATAGAGAAAGAGAGAGATAATGCAATATTATTCAGCCATAAAAAGAATGAAATCTTAAAATTTGCAACAATGTGGATGGAGCTAGAGAGTATTATGCTAAGTGAAATACATCAGAGAAAAGCAAATACCACATGATTTCACTCGTATGTGGAATTTAAGAAACAAAACAGATGAACATAGGAGAAGGTAAAGAAAAAGAGAGGCAAACCCTAAGAGACTCAACTATCGAGAACAAACCAAGGGCTGCTAGGGGGGATGTGGGTCGGAGGGGGGGATACTTTAAGTGGGTGATGGGGATTAAGGAGGACACTTGTAGTGATGAGCACTGGGTGTTGTATGTAAGTGTGAATCACTTAAATTCTATACCTGAAACTAATATTATACTGCATGTTAACCAATTGGAATTTAAATAGAAACTTGAAGGAGGAAAAACAAAGAAATAGGATTTAACACAGAAAAAAAGCAAAAAAAAAAAAATAATAATGTAGTAAAGGGTACAGAAAGTACCTTACTTAATCATTTCATAGAAGTGCAAAGGTTAATTTGTACTTTTTCTTCATAGGTCTTAGCAGACTTTTTTTATTTGTGAAATTATTTGTGTTTTCCCGTTTCTCCCCTACTTCACTGACTGGTCCATGAATGACGGACTGTTTTACTTTCCTGAGCTTTGAATCTCACTGCCTAGCACAGTGAGTAGATGGTATTTTCTTATGTTTATTTGTAACCAAAATGAGAAAATAATATTGATATCCTGAAAAGAGGCATTAAACCTCTAATTTTAAGCTGTAAGCAATTGTTTCAAAATTTAAAAATATTCAGCGTTGTGCAGTGAATACATACTGTAAAGATAGAGTCAGAATATTTTCCTAACTTGGTCACTAAATCACTTTATGATTTTGGCAAGACCTTTAATTGCTTTGTGCTTATTTCTTTGTTTGCAAAATAAAATAAGTAAATACTGCCTGGCTTCATCCATAAAGGGAAAGAAAGTAGTAGAATGTAGATGGCAGAAGCTGGGAAAGATCTCTGACATATCTAGTTTACATAGTTCTTTTTATTTCTAATTATTCCTTTTAGCTCCCAGCACTTTTTTAAAAAAGATTTTATTTATTTATTTGACAGACAGAGATCACAAGTAGGCAGAGAGTCAGGTGGGGAGGGGGTGGTGGGAAGCAGGCTCCCTGCTCAGCAGAGAGCCAGATACGGGGCTCCATCTCCGGAACCTGGGATCATGACCTGAGCTGAAGGCAGAGGCTTTAACCCACTGAGCCACCCAGGCACTCCAGCTCCCAGAACTTTAATGAAGATCCTTTTTCAATGTTATTTCCATTTTCACAGGAACTAATACTATATCAACCTTGTTTTTCGCTGTATATCTAGATACGTATCACAAGGTGTGAAACAAAATAGACGCTCCAAAATATTTGTTAATGGAATGATGATAAATAATTGCTGAATTCATTGTTCCCTTACCCGTAATCCTCATTCTCTTTGATATCTCTTTAACATTGCTAACTTAATGCTTCATCCTTCTTGAAGTATCCTTATTGATAGTATCTAAGATACTACACTGCTTTTACTTCACTCTCTTCTCATCTTTTCCTTCTTGGTGGCATCTTTTTCCTATGTCCTCAAATACAGGTGTTACTCAAGGTTCGGTTCATAGCTTTCATCTCTGTATTCTCTACAGGTTCTTTTAGGCAACTCATTTCAACGGTTTCCATTGTAAGCATTACCCATATAACTTCTGGATTTATTTTCCTGGTGCTGTTCCCTCCCCCTTGCAGTGTTCAATCTCACATTTGCAATTTTGGATCGTTAATGCCTTCAAGTCAGGTGGCCAAAAGTGAGCGCACCATTTCCCCTTGCTCTCAAAATACTCTTTCTATGTCCTCTGTATCCGTAATGACATCATTATTGTTCTCACTACCTTTCCCTAAACCTTCATGGAAAATCCATTATAAAATCTCACCACATCACTTCTGCTTAATTATTCTTATCTATTGGTTTTTCTATCCCTCCTGTCATATACTAGGTTCGGCCTTAATTTTTGATGCTTGACCTACTGTGGTGGCATCTTCATTGGTGTTACATCTTGATGTTCTCTTTCTGGGCCACCATTACTGTGAGGGAAAGGAGAAGGAAACTAGAATAATATGTATTGCAACTGTAATAGCTGATGGGGATACAAATATGAGTGTGTCTGTGTTTGAGACTTCTACTCTTTATAAGAAACAGGCACAGATACAAAAGAATGTAATAAAATATGGCAAATCTAAGACCACATTATGCATAATGTGTTATGAGTGAATTGTCTATCTTAAAGTCACATTCCCTTCTCTACATAGAGCTAAGCTTTGTCTTCCCAATCATGCTTTCTGCTCCCTGGGAGACAGAAGAGCACTAGAATGGATCAGACCAAGGGGATGTTTCAGCCACAGTGCTTTTGGCCAGAAAAGCCATGTGGAGGGTATTGATTAATTTTGCTAGAACTCTTAGTGGAATGGGGATTAAGAAATTCAGAGGGCTGTAGCAGTAATTTCTGAGCTAGAGTAAAAGAAGTGGAGACAATAACTGTGATAGATGCCATGCTATGTTACCAGATATCCCACCAGAGATATCATCAGAAGTATCATCCCCCAGCCAATGGGATTACTGCCAGAAATGTCTCATCTGTCAGCCCTCTTTAAGGACTATCTGAGATGAAGAAAATTATCTGACACAAGGTCACTCTTTCTTCTTGAGACTTGCAGCATAATACCCAGAAAAGCACAGTAGTATTCAGTTATATTTCAAGGACTTATTGGACACAGGATTGAATTAATATCAATATCCATGTACGTGATACTGCTCTATGTATGATCTTAGCTCCTGAGTGTCTTACGAAATTAGGCTTTTGTTGTGACAGCATTCAGTTCTACTCTTCCCTCTGCCCAATCTTCTTTCCCTCTTAATCCCATAGGTATTGATTCTAAGAACCTTCCAAATATATTTACTTCATGTGTGTGTGTGTGTGTGTGTGTATGTATATATACATATATATATATATAATCTCAGAATCTACTTCCCAGAGATCTGGACTCATTGATAACAACTGTCATTTCTCAAACTGAGCTCTGACATAAATATCCATGGAATGGATCTGAATTCAACCAGTGATCTGAAGCAGAGTTGTTCCACTGAACCCATACTGGATCAGAAGACACATAGTCCATCTACATATTGAAAACAAACACTTACAAATGTAAGCCAGCCAGTTTGGAGACATTTGTTACATAGCATTATTGTGGTAAGAGATAACTAACATTTTATTCCACATTTTACAAATGATGAAAGCAAGATTTAAAAGCATTCACTAATTGGTCAGTATTACACAACTGGCAATCATTAGAGAAAGATTTCAAACCAATTTTTATCATGTGACACCATATCGTGTGACAACTTCTCAACAACCTTCTGTGGCTTTGCATCACCTACTGAATAAGCCTGAAAGTTCTTACACATGGTCAAAGGTTTCTGGAACTTGATCTCCCTTTATCTACCCAGCATTATTGTGTAGGACACTTTTTCACAGTAGGAGCACTTTGGTCAGACTGTACTTCTCAAAGATCCTTAAATATGCTCTCTGCTTTCAAACATCTGTTCCTCGATTTCTGCCATCCCCTCTGATGGGACACCATTCCACCAATTGATCAATAGTCCGGAAAAAAAGGCTATTTCTTCCAGGAAAACTTCTGGTGGTTTAAGAACAAAGAGTGATCATTCTCATCTTTGAATTATTGTGTCACTTACACCTGTCTTATGACACATTGCCATACTTCCCTGAACAACAGTACCATATGGTAGACTCCCAGGAACAGAAGGTCTTTATCTACACTCTGCACATAGTATAGAGGTTACCAGTAGTAAACTTTCAATAAATATGTTTCAAATAAATGACTGGTGGGTAATAAAGGAAATACACAAGCTGTATATCAGTGTAAACTATTATTATCTCTGCTTTAAATTCTAAATATTTTATTAAAGAAATAAAATGGGCAACCAACCAAGACAGACCTGAATTTAAATCCTTGCTTTATAAGTTTGTCAAGATTTTTAATCTTTCAGAATAATCATGTCATTTATTAATTAAGAATGATATCTACTACACAGAGTTATCATAAGTACTGAATGAAATGCATATATAAATTTATCAACTCAGAAGTTGCTGAAGTAAATGTTAAGTGCCTTTCTCGATAAGATTCTTTCTTCTTCTCCTTCAATCCTTAAACTTTCCTTTCCCCATAAGAATTCTTATAATTGCAAATACTTGTTTGTTAATTTTTTTGTGAATTCAAAAAATCTATACACCACAATCTGATATACTATCTGTATGCTTCCATATACAAATGATCATGATTAATCCATGACCTTAAGCAAATCATCTAACTTCTTTGATTTTTTTTTTTAATTTATAGAGCGAAAGGTCTACACTAGATAATCTCTAAGGCCCCTTAATAGTTTTTGTAATTCAATCACAGAGCCAAGGTGTGGGACTGTGTGTATGTTTTGGTTGTATGTAGGAGTGTAAGTCCTCCTCTCCTCTGTATTTCTGGTGCTAATGCTTGCGCATTGATTCATTAAGATCATAATATGGATATAAGTAGAAATAGAAAAAGAAAAAGATGTTGTGTTATCAGCTAAAAACAGAGTATCTCTGGTCCAGAGATAGTTAAATAACCATAACAATGTTATCGATTCATTTGTTTTCTTTTAAACATATCTACATTTAAAAGATGAAAAACCTGAACCATCATATTATAAGCCTTGTGCTCTAACATCCTATGGAGTTCTTTATAGCCAGTCTTCTTATTCCAAACAAACTGGACAAGAAGTAAAAGCAATCACTCTTCCAGGAGCCAGAGACTCTCTTTCTAGGACGTTTCATCTCCTACTGTTCCTCTTCTCTTCCTTCTTTCCTTGTAACATATTGTCTGCCCACCTGCCTTCTTTCCTCCCCTTCCTCCCTCTCCTTCCCTCCAGCCCTCTCTCTCTCTTCCCCCTTTCCCTCCCTTCTTTTCTTTCTTCCATCCTTCCTACTTTCCCTCCTTCCTTCTTTTTCTTTCTCATTCCTCATTAAGAATCAGCATGACTGATTTTCAATGCCATCATAGTTCATTGCTTTGGAATCAATAGCTGAAAAATACTGGGACTACCTCTCATTAGTTTTCTTTCTGAAAACTTCTGAATTTGAAAAATGACTCCTGCAAGATGAAATGGCAGAATTAGCTACCAGTCCTTAGTGAAATTAATATTAAAATCTAATAACAGAAAGAAAAATTGTTAGTATCCTCTTAATAGATTGATTAATCCAGAGCCAGGGAAGAGTTAAGAACAGGCATCATAAATGTATCAGCTAAAATACGAGGAAGAGAGCAACCCTCCAGGTGGCTCAGTAGATTTTGTCTGCCTCTTGATTTCAGCTGGTCATGATCTCAGCGTTATGAGATCAAGCCCTGCATCGGGCTCCGTCCTCAGTGCAGAGTCAGCTTGACTTTCTTTCTCATTCTGCCCCTCCCCCACTTCTTCCTCTCTCTCCCTCTCTAAAAGTAATTAATTGATTGATTGATTGATTGATTTTTTTAAAATGAGGAACACACACTCTGTGTGGCTGGCTGTCTATTCATTTGATGTAATTCATTGCCTGAAAAAAAGTCATCTTTAAAAATTCAATGGGACATTACACTCTGAAGTTGCATGTTTATTCATTAATACTCTAGCCTGTGGAAATACGAAACAGACCAAGAGGCTTTATGAGAAATAGGGGCTTAACAAAATCAAATATGAATTTTATTTTAAAGATTTTCAGTTCATAAAACTAAATAGCAGAGAAAGAAAATGCTGAACAAGCACAACTTCAAAATTAACAATTCGTATCATCAGTGAGTGACAGCCCAGACGGGGAGGAGAAAACAGAAAGATGAAATTATACATGAAAACACCATAAAATATTAATAATTTATGTGAAAGCTTAACTCTTCTTCTAAGGAAGATGAATTCCTTTAATTCATGTTAGTTCTCCTTGGTACTATCTCTAAAATTGGAATTCTAAATAGCTTGCTCATTTTTAATAATTACTGGAATATAGAGAATATGGTGAGTAGTGCCCTAAAATCTTTACTTTCATCTCATGCCCATTCCCTGCTTCCACATAAACCTTGTGACAAATTGTAAAATATTCACAACGTGGAAAGTTAACTGGTCATGTGCTCAGAGGAGATTAATGTCTCCATCTGCAGAAGTGAATAAAGGCAGCAAGACTCCCCAGTGCTCTGGGTATACAAAATGCTGAAATACAGAGAAAACACTGCATGCTGTTTCTTTTTGGAGCTTAGACTCAAGATGAAAAACGGGCTGCAGTCTGGTAATTCAAAATTAACTTTTGGCAAATCAGATCTAATTGTTGCCCTATTCCCCACTCAAATGTCAGCTTAGAGCCTTCAGTGAGTTTATAATCCAGTAAGCAAACCAAGATCCAAATAATATACGTATATATGCATTCAAAATTAAACATTTCATGTGAACCTACTATGGACCAGCTGCTAGCCTTGATGCTGGGTACTGCAGAAAGAAAATTGAAATGTTAATTTTACTCAAGGACTTAATGACTTCAGGGTTCTGTTTATAAAATTAGACAACTACAAAGAATAAAATTGCACAGTTTATTTCTAAATAGCCTCAGAAGAGAAAAAAAATCGAAGAAAGAAAATGGATTTTTACATGAATAGAGATGAAATAAGTCATTTTCCTGATATTAAAATAAAGTTGCTAGGGGAAGACATCAGTGGATTTGAGAAATAGGAGGAACTTTAGGAATTACTTACTGAAACTCATCAATTTTACCTATGAAGAACGAGGTCCATAGATACAAGATGAATTGCAAAACTTGTAGAGATTCGTTCATCACCTTGCAAATTTAAGTGAGTCACTTTTCCTTTCTGGGTGTCAGATTCTTAATCTATGATTTGATGATAAATATACTGTTTTCCTTGTTGGATTGGCTTGAGCGTTGAATAATGAAATACACACACATGGTTTAAAATAGTGTCTGGCAAAGAATAAACACCCAAAATATGTTCTTAAATGGATGCTGTTGGCAAGACAATTAGCACCCGGTCTTCATGATTCTCAGTCAAGAGCTGTATTTAATGCTGTATTGTATACTTCACAATTTGCTAAGGGGATAGATCTTATGGTAAGTGTTCTTACTACAAAATGATAATAATAACAATAAAGAGGGCAGGAGGGAACTTTTGGAGGTAATCGATGTGTTTATGGCATAGATTATAGTGATGGTTTCACAGATGTATACTTATCACCAAACTCACCAAGTTGTATATTAAATATGTACAGCATTTTGACAATTATACCTCAATAAAGTAGTGCTTTTTTAAGAATTCTGTTCATTGACCATACTGCCTCAGTACATAAGAATCAATTCACATATGCTTAAACTTTAAGACTTGCATTGCACACCCAAAAAAATTAGTCTGCAGTGGCATTTGATTAGTACAAGTACTGGTAAAAAACAGCAACAACAACAACAAAAAAAAACTACATGAAAGCAATAACAAAGTCAAAAACAAAAAAGTAAGGAGAGATCAATGTTAACATCAAGAAAACAAGTCTCAAATTCTTCATCTAATATAAGCAGACACAAATATGGGATAGAATCTCTTCTTGAAACTATGAATCACCTGGAGATATAAAAGGAGATCAAGTTGTCAAATAAATGAAAGACAGAAGAGAGTTTTGAGATGCATTTATTTAAAAAAAAATTAAGTATCCTAACAACATTTCCTATATCAAATTGAGATTTTATTTTATAAATCTGTAACTGAATTGATATCTGCAGGAAAGGGGTTCTACTGGAGAAATCTGTCCTCACTATAGACATTCTATGTAGCATGACTGTTCTATGAATAACTCTTGAATAAGACAGTCTGCCAGCAACCTGAGCCCTTTGAGGAAATAACTATGAAGGGGGGAGGAAAGTAACTGAGCAGGTCACATGTGTTGAAGAACAACCACCTTAAACAACATTCCACCAGAATTGCCTCTCCCTGCAAAGGAGGAATAGAACATATGCCTCTTCTTAGAAGAAAAACAAACAAACAAAATCAGTTGATTTTTAATGGATAGTACTGAAGATTGAAACCTGAATGTTCATTCTTGACAAATAATATCACACTATAGTAACACTTGTGAGAGCATCATATGAATCATTGTATTCTCATTACCTCTGAATCCATTTTTAATGTCAACCAATAACTATTTGAAATGATGTGTTGTTTACACATAAAGCTTTAAATCTACTTTCTTTGGGGATTCCCAAAGGTTAATTGATATTTATGAAAGAGTAATAGTCACTCAAGTGACAATTAGAAATCTTTGGAAATAAAATTGACTTTCTTAAAGCTGAATATTTTTCTTTAATTCATGTGTTTTCCCATTCATTAAAGATCATCTTTTGAATGGATTAGTTATCAAACCATTACCCTCACAAGTCCTTCTTAAAAACCAGGGCCATCATTTATGTTCAGTCTACAGAACTATTTTGAGTAATTCTTACAATGCCATTAACAAATGTGACTTATTTGGAAATAGTCCAAGGTCTGTGGGACAGACTTGGGATTTTTAAATCCATTTCTCAATTATTTGCCATTTCTACAGTTAAACGCAAATACAGAAGGGTCCTGATTAATTCCAAACTTTGAGATGTTGTCCTTAAAAAGGAGCAGAAGCTCCTGAAAACCAGAATGAGTGAGAACACGTCCCTATCTCTAGATAAAAAGAAACAGTGATGGGGGTGAGTGAAAACTGTGTCTTGGTGTCACACCAATCAACATCCCCAGGAGTTTGTGAGAATGTGGACAAATTGGACAGAGACAGCTGCAGAACTTTATAGCTGACAATTAAGAAGTGCTAGGATACACTGGTGTGAAACCACAACATTAAGGATGTGAAGTTTCAAAAACAGCTGTGCCAATCCTCTAGCTCAGCACTTTCCTTTCCAGCCCACCTCTGAGGCAAGGACAGGAGCAGAGGGGAGGAGAGGGTAAGTGTGGTGCAGCAGGCCGAGGACTCACTCTAAAGATAAAGGCCACTAGAGAAGGGCATCTGCTCCTTTGGAGAAAGTCTCTGTAGGTATGTGAGGAAACTAGAGAGAGTGTTTTCTGAATAGGTTGTGCATTTTCATACATGAGGACAGTAAAAACCCATCGCTTAGAGTGAGAAGTCCAAAGAAAGAATTTTTAATCCCTCACCTTGAGTTGAATTCCAGCCCAGCTGTACACTAACTATACCAGTGTGGGCTACTTGGTCTCTTAGAATGTCAAGCAGGTAGAACAGGGGTCAGCAAAGTTTTTCTTTAAAGAGCTAGAGAGTAAATATTTTAGGGTTTGTGGGTCAAGAGGCAAACTTGAAGATATTATATAAATATTTATAGAAAAAGAGAAGAAAGCATTATCACAAATATTCCACTGATGAGTTTCAAACCATTAGTGGATGCCTAAATTTGACTATTTGGTACAAAATATTCTTCTTTTGTTTCTTTTCAGCAATTTAAAAAAATGTAAAAACCATTCTTACCTCCTGGAATGCACAAAAACAGCTGGTGGACTGGATTTGGCACCTGTGCTAGAGTTTGGTGACCTCTCTTCTAGAGCATAGCATGGTCCATGAAGTTACCAACAAATGTTACTAATTATTATTAGAGAATTAATTACTAATTAATTACAATATTATTCATAAAAATGAATCAAATACATGGAAAACACGCTAAGTGATAGAAGCCCATCATGAAAGACCACATATTGAATGTATATGATATGCTAGAAAAAGCATCTATAGAGACAGAAAGTAGATTTGTGGTTGCCTAGGGCGGGAGAGTGTGCAGGGTTAGGAGAGAATGGGTATTGACTGCTAATAGGTACAAGATTCCATTGTGGAGCAATGAAAAAATTCAAAAGCTGATTTCATGTTCGTTCACAACACTGTGAACATATTAACAATTAAGTTGTACACCTTAAATGGCTGAATGATAGGGTCTGTGAGTTATATCTCAGTGAGGTTGTTTAAAAGAAATAAAATACTTGTATTACACATGGAAGTTCCCCAACCAGGATTTCTTTTGATCTGTCAAGTCATGGCAAACGACACAGATAATCATTTGGGCACTGCCTCCAATATTCCAAATCAAACACACAAACATGTAAAAAATAATGCATTTTCATATAAGTATTTAAAACAACTTGACATTTATTTCTTCCACAATCACTCATTAAATCCAAGGATTCACTAAATATTGTATCCTGGGAATAAAAGCGTAAATAAGCTGGTACCCTTGTCTTGGAACTGATTATAAAATAAGAAGTGGAGACAGGTACATAAAAGACACAGGATAACTAGGTGTGATGAAGTGGCAATTGTCCAACCAGAGGTTTGAATGGAAATTGTGGAAGCATAAGCCACAGAGAACTTCTCCTCTCAGACAAATATAGAAAATGTCAGACCAAAACCTGAAGGTAAGACCAATTAAGCGCCATTAGTAGAATTTTTATTTGAGCCGGATACATGAAAGGCAGGATTTGGAAAGCATTTACTCTAATCCTCAAGACATACTAGAGCAATAAGAGAGTTCAGGCAGAGAATAAGCCTCAGAGATGACGATAGACAGTGTTCTCCATTCACAGGAAGGAAAGAAGAAAGATGGGTAAAGAAGGAAAGTTGATTTTAAGTCTGAAAATTGGAAAATTGAGATTATTGGGGTTGGGCTTTTTCAGGAGCGAGTAATAGGTGAAATGAAAATGGTTAGGCTCCTGTGGTGCATGTGCTAGCCCAAGAAAACTATTCTCATCCCTGGCAGCTGCGCAAAGTCATTGAAACTATGTGGAGAGCTAGGTAACTTTATCCTTAGCAGATGATAGAGACTGGAACACTGGAAAGCAAAGAGGGGCCCCAAGGAAAGTCAAAGAAAGAAGGGGCTCAAGGTCTGAGGGACTGTTGTCATCGTGGCTAACCAGGTTGTCCTATCTGTTTAGGGAGGCAAGTGAAATCAAGACACGGCCAATGAACTAGAACAAGGGTCTAGAACACAAATGCCTTCTGGGTCAGAGGCATGGAAGAAATAAGCAGTTAGAAATGAATATAAAACAATAGCAAGCCCAGCTGATGGCAACTAGAGAGACTAGTCCTTGCCAAACGAGTAAAGAAAGGGAGGAAAAAATACAGAAAGGAGGGAGGGAAGGTGAAATGGAGGAAGTGGGGAAGGAAGGAAGGAAGGATGGAAGGAAGGGAGGAAAGAAAGACTATCTACTAAACAAAACACCTGTATTTGGTCCAGACTTAGATTTTTTGATCCATGAAGTAGAAAAATAGGGAGAAGTTAAGGAACTGGAGGTTATCTAGAAAGTAAGCAGCATGTTCATTAAGAGGACATGGACTGGATGTTTATTAAGAGGACAAGACATAGGGCGCCTGGGTGGCTCAGTGGGTTAAGCCTCTGCCTTCGGCTCAGGTCATGATCTCAGGGTCCTGGGATCGAGTCTCACATTGGGCTCTCTGCTAGCAGGGAGCCTGCTTCCTCCTCCCTCTCTCTCTGCCTGCCTCTCTGCCTACTTGTGACCTCTGTCAAATAAATAAATAAAATCTTAAAAAAAAAAAAAAGAGGACAAGACATATTCAGAAAAACACACTATGTTGTTTATCTGAAATTCAAATTTAAGTGAGTTTCAATAATTCTAGTTACATGAATAAGTTAAAGGGATTTTGCAAATATAATTAGCCAAAAGGAGATTATCCTGCGTAGCCTCACTTACCAGATGAGACCTTTAAAGAAGGTGATGTATCTGAGTTCTGCTGGTTTCCAGGGAGAAGCAAACAACCATATCATCAACTTCCCATGAAGCAGTAGCCTCTAGGATCTGAGGAGCTCAGTCATACAACCGCAAGGAATGAATTTCTGCCAACAACCACATGAACTTGGAAGAGGACTCAAACTTCGAGGAAGACCTCAGCCTTGACTAATACAGGAATCAGCCTCGTAAGACACAGAGCACAGGAGTCAGCTAAGTGGTGCCCAGACTTCTAAGCTACAGAAACTGTGAGATATTAAATATATATTGAATGAAGCCACAAAGCATGTAGTGAATTGTTGTTACACAATAACAGAAAACTAATATAGAGTATAACTTCAGATTTCTAAGTGAATTTAAAAATTAAGTACTTGGTTTTGAATCTGAGGCTGATTCTGCCATTTTCTAGGTTAAATGGATTTAAAAGATGCTGTTATTTTTAAAAATTGGGAATGGTCCAACTTCAAATCCATGTTCTTCTATATTCGAAGGATGAATACCTCATGCCATAAATCCCAAAGATAATGTAGAATAAAACAAATATCTTTTATTTTTTTATTCCTTAGCTGCCCTGACAGCAGGCTTATCAGCATTTCCACTATTGGCACAGAAATTCCTCCTTCCCTGTTTTCCTTAGAGAAGGAAGATTACAATTGTCAACAAGTGACAACACATGAAATAACAATCATCTCAGGGATTGCATGGCACTGCACTAAGTTCTTGAATAGTCCTCACAACAGCTCCTTAAGGCTGGAATTATTAGCCACATTTTCCTAATAAGGAAACAGGTTCAGAGGGATTAAATGACTTGCTGAAGATCACCCTCACAGTAAATCGTGGAATTCAAATTAGAAAATCGGATGGTTTCTCATAGAAATCTATGTTCTCATTCTCACTGTTGTGAAACAAGCCTTCTCATTTAATCATAGTCCTTTCCATCTCAAACCTCCATTCATGATTCACCCACCCACCGTTCAGGATTTAGAACTGGACTCAACACTAACATGAATCCTAAATTCCAGGTTACCAATATAATCCGGGTTACCCTGAAGTAGATTTTTCATAAGTAGCCTGTGTATTGGAGAGCCTGGGTGGCTCAGTGGGTTAAGTCTCTGCCTTTAGCTCAGGTCATAATCTCAGGTTCCTGGGATCAAGCTCCACATTGGGCTTTCTGCTCAGCAGGGAGCCTGCTTCCCCCTCTCTACTTGTCTTTTTGCCTACTTGTGATCTCTTTCTTTCTGTCAAATAAATAAATAAAATCTTCTAAAAAAGTCTCAAAAAAAAAAAAAAAAGAAAAGAAAAGAAAAGAAATCTGTGTATCCTCCACAGGTACTCAATATAATAAGCGTGGGGAAAACCATATAGTGGCAAATTTCTCTACCTGAAAATAAGTTTCTGCTAAGTATTTCAACTTCACTTGATTCCATGAAGTTTTACTTCCTGGATATAAAGAGAAATTATATGGGCTTTACAGAGAAAAACCACAAATGGCTTCTGCAGCCAAGGATAACTGCTAACACATGCCCAGGTCTTAATTATCCTCAGCATACAGTGATTGTATTCATAACTCTAAAAAATGATTCCGTTTTAATATCCTATATTTTCTATTTACAGATTTATAATTCTGTAGGAAAAATGGATAGCGTCATGCAACATTTGCTCCGGTAGGCAAAGAGCTTGATACAGTTGATGAGAAAACAGGATTTGAATATGTAAATCAATCAGCAAGATTACATCAAATTTTATCAGATCCCCGGAGCAGAGATGGTATTGATTTTTTTCAGATAATCTTTTACTAACTGTATTATATGTCTTAAATATTAACCAGCAAGAGAAATTTGTCTAATATCAAATTTGTCTAATAGGGTAATCCTTTTTACCCTGCATAGTGTTTATATTAATGTGAAATATGTATATAAAAGACAACTGTAGCCTTAAAATAAATAAACAAGCATATAGACATCTATTAAAATAATAAATGTACACGTACATATATTTTATGTATGCCCAGCTGCATACTATGTGCATGTGTGTGTGTGTGTGTCTGTCTGTCTGTCTGTGTGTGTGATGTTCAACTCCCCTGATTTCCTCAAGTACTGGCTGGTATGATGTTGACGTGCCCTTCTGCTCATCTAATGGAAGTTTGGTAATGGGTTAAATTTTGCCTTGACTTGATTCTCCATCCTGGTCTGATTTAAGACAAAACAGAGGAATGCCAGCTCTATCAGACAGAGATTTTTGTCTCTTTTACGGATAGGTCACAAGTGTTGAGGTACTGCCTGGGACACAGTAAATGCATGCTGAATGAATATAATAAACAAATGGCCTAAAATTTGATTGTTTTTCCATATGTGCAAACTGTGAACGGGAAGAAAATGTGTTAAGGTGTTAACATCTTGCTTTAAAAATGGAAAAAGAAGCTAAATTTGTGAGCTATCTTCCTTCTCAATAAGGGTTTAGCCTACTTATTTCAACTGGAGAGATTAGGAGGTAGGATGACAGTAGAGTGCATCTTTCTTAAAGGATGAAATGGAATCACATTCAGTATCATCAGGATCCTTTTAAATAACAGCTGCTTGAGGTTGGATGGATCACTGATATCCTTCTTCCTTTTTCTCTTCACTATACTCTGAATTTTTTTCTTAAATCAAGGCTGCCATTCCATATGAGTTCTTCTGCATATCATATATACTTACAACATTATATAACAAAATCTTGTATTTTTTATATGAGGACATTACATCCCTGTAAGTAGGTATAATACTAGTCTGTACTAACGTGGAATCCACACTGGTATAATTAAGCAATTACGAGCATAGCACTAACTAAAAAGGACTGAGAAAAATAAAAGATTAAGCATCTTCCCTTCAGGGACACATTTTCTACTTCTGAAAAAATATTGACAACCATTCCATCACGAACCTTTTTTTCGGGTATCAAAATTGGCACTAAAACCTACTTAGCTTGTATGTGCAACTGAAGAAATCATAACACTTAATTATCCCTCGTAACTTGAAATCATAAATATTAAAACCAAAAGTTTCCATAATGCCTTATTACTCAGCATTGCAAATTATTTTGTAGAATTCTTTTCAAATGTATTTGTGGTGAATTCATTAAAGCAGAATGGTTCATTGGTTAGATCATAAGAGACTTGTTTCAAAAATCAGAAATTTCATCTAACACTAATTGGAAAGTTAACCCCATAAAATTGTTTTAATGGTCAATATCTTACCACTCTGCCTAGCTTATCCAAAGGGAACAGCATGGGGCTGATGAGTCAGGGGAATGAGTCAGAGCCGCTCGGCTGTACGTGGTGATGGGATCCTCCAAACAATTATTTCATTTCTAGACACCACTTAGATAAATAATGCATAACATTATAAGCCAGCATGAGATTCAATATTTTGACTTAGCAACAGCTTTGTTCTTTCTTGCAGGACAATTAATATCTGGGTAGATGCCACTGTGAATGATGAATTGTTTCTTAAAATGTTTGATTTCTTTTCACCTCTTCACTTTGGTGCACATAATTTTTTTATGAACCCTTGAGTGCCTAGATAGTAGTACAAATGCGTTTAAGCACCATGGAAATGGCCTTGAGACATAAGCCTATGGCCAAACCTTTTATGCATCACAGAAACACATCAGAACTCTTGTAGGAAAGGTGACATCAGAAAGCCAGCATTCAGGGTTAACACTAAGATTCACGGGGTGCTATTTTACCGAGGATACTACTTGAATATGAGAAAGTTTTCCTCACCCAGTTCCCACTGACTTTTCTGTAGTCTGTGTGCTACTTTACACATGCCCTTGCTGTTGCTTAGCCTTCAAGTTCATGCATCTACAGAAACATATAAAAAAAGCATATTATCTGTCAATCCACGAGCAGGGGGAAAAATCGCACAAGCGAAGCTTCCTTATGCTATAAAAAGAAATACAGTGGCTTCAGCTCCTCGTGAGTTCCCAGTCTTCACAATAAATCACAGGCACTTAGCTCAGACCTCCACAAACTTCTTTCTACTGATAAGGCACATTGCACTTTACTCCCTGTAGTTACTCTCGAGCTGCTGAGCCAAAGACCGGATGAACTCCAAGAGATGGAATTTGCCTTGAACAGCTCAAAAAAAAAAAAAAAAAAAAAAGAACCAGCAATGTCCCCAGGTCTGAGAACCCCAGGATCAGCAAAATGGGTTGATTAAAGGGAGCAGAATTTTTAGAAAGGAATTTTAACAGTGGGTTGCTGCAACAAAAATTCATTCAGAATTTATGCTCCTAAATACGTTGCTGTAAAACTGAATAATGCACATTTCAAATGAACACACTATCTGATTTCTGTTGTTTGGCTTTCTACAAAAGTATCAGTCAGAATTTGAGCAGTAAGACAGAATAGTTTATCTTTGCATAATTTCTTTAACATTGCCCCCAGGGTTGAAATATTGACACCAAAAGGCAAATTCAGGAAAATAAGAAATAAACTATTTATCGTGAGCTGAAAGTGAATCCATAAAGCATTAAGTGTCGCATGGCAATGCCACACACCTGACAAAACAATACCAAGGGAATGAGGTTGGGTTCAGATGTAAATAGAATCATGTTTACTTGCATTTTCCCTTGTTTCCATTTGTCTTAGTCAGTTTGTGCTGCTGTAACAGAATACCGTGGACTGGGTGGCTTGTAAATCACAAACATGTATTTCTCACAGTTCTCAACTGGCCCAAGTTCAAGATCACGGTGCCAGCAGATTTGGTGTCTGGTGAGTGCCACACTTCCTGGTTTGTAGATGGCCGTCTTTTTGCTGTGTCTTTGTGTGGTGGAAGGAGGAAGAGAAATCTAAGGGGTCTCTTTTATAAGGGAACCAATGCCATTCATGAGGACTCTACCCTCATGACCTAATTTCCTCCTAGACGTCTCGCCTCCCAATATCATCATAGAATTTCAACATATGAATTTGAGGGGTAGGGGCAGTGCACAAACATTCAGCCCACTGCAAAACTGAAAAGCAGAAAGCAATCAGAAATGAAGAAAGAAAAACACTTAAAACCATCTAGAGAGAAAAAGCAAAATTGTCAGTGAAAGGATAATTTCTTGACGTTCAGTCCATGACTCTTTCCCTATTTTATTATGTCAGGGCTAAATATTCTATCAGGAACAAGCTACTGTTCATTCATTTGCATGCTCACATACTCTTCATCTCTCCCTTTATATTGAATTTTAACGTGTTTTAAAGAGATTGAAAGTAATCCTTCA
Source organism: Martes martes (assembly GCF_963455335.1). Classification (NCBI taxonomy): domain Eukaryota; kingdom Metazoa; phylum Chordata; class Mammalia; order Carnivora; family Mustelidae; genus Martes; species Martes martes. Next base: position 174,851,345 of record NC_137889.1, on the reverse strand, counting down.
AAATAAGTTTTTACACCAACAGGTGTTTTCCTAGAAGCACAGGTAAATAGATGAATGCAGATAGCACCTGCACATATATTGCTCATTTTCCTGCAGAGAACCAGTCTTTTAGTTTCCTGCTACAAGACAGATAGATACCAAGGCATAGATCTATCCATCTATTAAAGCAATGGCACGTTAGTTCTGAAAAGAATCCTTACTGAAAATGGATGGACTGGTGGAAAGAAAAGGAAACTGCAGCTTCTCCCACTCACCTTCTTACAGGTGAGATAAACAGGTGCAGAACCATAGAGGGCACAGACAGCTTCCAGCAATCTTTAAGGAAAAAAAAAAAAAAAACTACTTGAAAAATAATTTGTTCTGAAATTTGTTGAATCTTTCCTGTTGGCATAACTTATTACTGTACTTAATGGCTTTCCTGCAGTTGCTGTTTTATCCCATATATGAAACTGTAATGAAAAGGTTAATCATAGCTCACCAGGGTTTTTTATAGTTAGAGGCTATTAATGGTTTGAATGGAGTCCAGGTACTTCAAACCCTCAAGCATATTGAAAGAAACCAGTTATTAACTGGGGCCATGCCCTACATACTAAGGAGTACATAATAATTTCCACTCCGAACAAATCTGGACTTAAAAGAATATGGGAAAGTCAAGGGTCTCTTCTAGCACTTGTTTACTGCTAGCTGTGTAAGTCAAATTTAACATTATATAAAGGGGTTTTTTTGGTGTTTTCCTCTTTTTTTTTTTTTTTTTTGCAATTGACCTAACAATTTCTAGTTAAGTATGAAGAGTGTCCTCTCTGGAATCAAAATTCGTGAATAAGAAACAAAGCTCTGCAAATTTTTACTTATCTGATCTTGGGTCAATTATCTCACCTTGATATGTCTCCGTTCAGTTTCTTTAACCATAAAATGAGTGTAATTGAAGTACTTAATCTGTACGGTTGTTGTGAGCATGAAATAAAGAAATCCCTGCAGAGGGCTTAGCATAGTGTCTATCATATAGTAAACACTCAATGAATATACAATTCTTATTACTGTTAATGTCATTATTATTGTTGCTACATGAAAATAAGAGATAATAACTTAAAAAGAATCCAAAACTCAGACAGAAAGAAAAATTAAACTTTTCCAGATAATGACCTATGCACAAAATTCCATTTATGAATGGTCTTAGTACTGACATGTATCAATACACTCATTAATAGCTAGGAATCTTAAGAAAATGTGCTGCCCTTGTCTATCAATTTTACATTGATGATTCAACTGTCCTCCAGTGTGAATAAGGTTTCTGTCATGGTTATGGTTATTCACTGAGCTGTGTACAACCTTTATTGTAGTAACTAATGACATGCATTTCTCCAAATAGTGAGTGTGTATGGTGGGTCATAAGAGTTGACTTGTAAACATAATAGCAAACTGCTCCATAAAAAAAGTAATATCCTCAATTGGACCTTCTTTATAATACATGTTTTTATATGTTTTTACTAGAATGAAGTCAGGACACCTTGATATAAGATGTTAACTATTATTAGCAAAGTATTTTCAAAGTAAGAGTTTTTAACATTTTATGGTCTGAAATTTTGATTATCTATGGCTCATAAAGACAGTCTTACTGAATAACTAGATCTGCATGTCTATGTAATTCTTTTCAATGCCAGAAAGTCCTGCTCCTTCCTAGGAAGCTCAAGCCAGTAGCCTAAAATACGAGAGAGGGGATATGCCACTAGAGAGAACTGACATCAGTTGGGCCATAAATGGGCCAATGATATTTCTTATCTAGGACAAAATATTTGTTTTCCTCAATGCCAGTCACTAATTAAAAATCCCAGGGGCACCTGGGTGGCTCAGTGGGTTAAGGCCTCTGCCTTCAGCTCAGGTCATGATCCCAGGGTCCTGGGATCGAGCCCCACGTCGAGCTCTCTGCTCAGCAGGGAGCCTGCTTCCTCCTCTCTCTCGCTCTGCCTGCCTCTCTGCCTACTTGTAATCTCTGTCTGTCAAACAAATTTAAAAAATGAAATTAAAAAAAAAAATCCCAAATTTATTTCGCTGCTTGCGGTGAGATGAATTCTCTTCATTTGCTACATCCCTTCATTAGAATTTGCTAGAAGAAGGCAAGGGGACTTTGGGAAGTGCAGAGGAAAACAGACGAAGAGACATAAACTTTCTTTTTTTTTTTTTTTTTTGCAGAGAATATATTGAAGAGTGGGTCTATGATTGCCTTATAAATAGCACATTCCAGGACCAGACCTTGAACAGATTTCCCTTTCTCCTCTTACATTTACAGATTCAAAGTTTACCATCTCCTGCGCTACCCAATCTCAAAATAGGGCTCTCTAAATAGTAAGGTTAGAAGGAAATGAATAGTAGACCATTCTAGTTGAGGCAGGGAAAGAAAGGCAGCTCCTTGAAGGGAGGTAGAAGGAAAAGGTGATGAGGGAAAGGGGAGAAAATCACAAAAGGTTAAGGTTTTGTCCAAGCAGAATAGAAAGATGAAGGGCTAGGATGTGGGAGAGACCTGAAGAAAGTCAATATGAACTAGTCTGGGGTGAAATGAACACCTTCAAGCTGAGAATAAACAGAGAGAGGATAATCCACTCCAACGGCACCACTTTCGTTCTGTTCAACTTAGAATTAGAACTAAAACTAAAGCAAAAGATTATTTTGTACATTTTTTTGGTGTTATGGGCTGAATGGGTTCCCCCAAATCCTATGTTGAAGACTTAATCTCCAGTAACTCAGAATATAACTCTATTAGAGAAAAGCTCTTTGAAGAGATAAATGAGTTCAAATGAGGTCTTTAGGATGGGCCTTAATCCAGTAGGACAAGAAGTTTGACACAGACATATGTGTATACAGAGGAAAAAAGATATGAAGACAGAAGGAAAAGAGCCATTCACAAGCCAAGGAGAGAGTCTTCAGAAGAAACCAATCCTGCTGACATCTTGTTCTTAGAATTCTCATTTCCAGAGATCTAAGGAAATAAATTTCTCTTTAAATTGCTCAGACTATCGTTTCTTGGTCTTTTGGCTAAGATCAAGTGTACTCAGACTGTGGTACTTTGTTATGGCAGCCATAGAAAATGAATGTTCCTGGTCTCTGATGTGCTTTTGTCTAAGTAATGGTGATATCACTTAATGATGGACATTACCACACCACTGTTCAGTTTTTATTGCCTGATCCTAGAATTTAACAAACTTAGCACTGCTCTGTTTCAGGTATCTTGATAGGTGCAAAGTCTGCGGGATGAACATGATGTTTCCAGTGCTCTCAAGAGGCCTACATTGTCACTGGGGACAGACGTGTGTCAAAACATAAATTTAAATGCAACCCTGGTCAGGGCGTTATGAACAGAGTGTGTAAGAGGAACAAGAAGGGAATGACTGCCCAGCCTGTCTAGTTGGGGGAGACCCCATGACATGGCCTCATGGAGAACTCTTTGAGATAAAGTACCCTTAAAAGGTAATTGGAAAGCAAAGACTAAAACATAATATTTCTGTTATCATACGTAAAGATTTTATACGTAACACAATTTTTCAAACCTCAGGATTTCAAAGTTTTCATGTTATTCAGGCTCGATGCCCTTGATAAAGCAATACTTAGTGTTTAGAAAATCAGTAACATGCCATTTGGACATCTCTTATGACAATTATTAACTCCTAGGCATTAAGCATAACAATTGTCAGCAAATGGAGGACATATGACTCACACTTTTTTAGAAATGTTGACTCACGCTGGTCAAAATCCCAGAGGCATATTCATTAAGGTCTTGCGGCCTCTGGGAACTCAGTTGATGTCCTGAGGACCCCCTTTCTCTGTCATTGTCTCCTCAATGTCTAGACACCATCTTCTTCTGGTCTATTTCATTCTCATGCAAATGATTTCTCCGTTGTGCTTCCTGGCACCTCAAGGTTTGCAACATAATTAAAACTAAGGATACCTGTAGATCAAAAACCTCTCCAAGCAAAAAAATCAGTGAAAATATCAGTATTTGATCTTGTTAGATACACATTTTTTCGCATATTTATCCTAGAGAAATGTTAGAGCTAATGGAATAGAATACACTTATTTGTCAGACCTGGAGCAGTGCCCAACTAACTGAGGCGAACATTAGACAAAAGACTGAACCCTACTTGGACCACAGGGGCTGCATTAAACTTGTGGTACTGGTCAGATAAAGTGTAATGGATAATATACACACAGAAGCAGTAGTTGTATGCCTCCTGATTAATACAGAATTTTTTCTACTTCACATGTGTGCATGTCTTCTCTCTCTTACTTTGACTCCTAAATGTTTCTTCAATTTGTTCTATATTAAAAAGAGCAAAGATGCATATAATATAGAATAGGTCCCCAACACTCTTCTTTAGACTTATCAACTCATTTAATAAGTACAACAGATGTATAAGTTACCTTCATTGTTCCCGGATAAGGATATATAAGCCACCTGGGGGTAAGCAACTTTCATAAAGTCATGGTAGCAATAGAGGGCAGAGCCAGAATTCAAATAGAGCTTGGCTCTAGAGTTCATCAACTTATTCTCTGTGTTATATTATTCTTCCTATAAGTGGTGTTCAGTTAGAGTGTACTGAATGATTAAATGACTAGTGGCATGATAGATACAATTTAAGCAGCAGCGCAAGGAATTTAATCCAGAATTCTTATTTACTACCACAAGATTTTGTCTGTAAGACCTTATTGCCTTTGGAATGATTCACTTTGATGTTCCTGTGATTTAATTTTTACTTATTTATTTATTTTTTAGTTTCCTGACTTAGAGTGTCTTTTCATTGTTATGCATTGCATCCTTACTAGTGAATGGGAAGAGATTTTCTTTTAACCAGTGTTCCATTTATTTATTTCATCTCATTTAGATGAAGATACTCTTAAAATAGTTATAAATCAGAATGCTAATCTGTGAGGTTCATTTTACCAAATGTTAACAGTTCTGTCAGAATATTAAAGATGTGATTTAATACCCTGTTAAAAACATATTTACAAATGGAAAATTTTTATAATACTTGGTTTTGGTGTGTAAGAAAATGGTAAATATGGGCATGTATGCACTTGGCTGCCTACATAAATATAGTTCTGCTTTCTCTACTAGTTCATTAGGGAAATTTTCCATTTTGATTCAACTTTGGTTTTATCTATAGGATAATTCAATATAGACTGAACCTAATTAATTTTAGTCTTAGAACTATGCATTAGTGGATATTGGTTCTCAGACACACACACACATACCCACACACACACACCCTTCACCCCCTTCCATAGCTACCTCCACTGGTGCTGTTGTCACACAACAAACTCTTATTTAATTGGTTCAGAGACATCAAAAACTCAGAAGAGAGGCGCCTGGGTGGTTCAGTGGGTTAAGCCGCTGCCTTCGGCTCAGGTCATGATCTCAGGGTCCTGGGATTGAGTCCCGCATCAGGCTCTCTGCTCAGTGGGGAGCCTGCTTCCCTCTCTCTCTCTCTCTGCCTGCCTCTCTGCCTACTTGTGATCTCTCTCTGTCAAATAAATAAATAAAATCTTTTAAAAAAATCAGTAATTTCTTAATGTTGGATTTTGTATGTCTTATTAAAAAAAAAAAAACTCAGAAGAGACATAAGAAGGAGTTCTTATTAGTTAAGAATGAAGTCTTGCCCAAAAGTATCAATTTAGATACTAGATAGAAATGTGGTCTAAAAATACAAGCAATTCCAAGCAAAAGAGTTCAAAAATCTCCTTCAAAGAAGCAAAGTCCCCATGTGGTAAGACCAAACTCAGAGCTCTCTAAAGGTACCTCTGCTCTCCAGAAGTCAAGCGACAGACAACTTGGTTTGTCAGTATCCACAACAGGGTAATAGATGTCCCAAGCTCTGCTCAACAGTTTAAACACACAATTAGAGAATCCTTGGCTATAAACTCCTTTCTTTATTTTTATTTTTAACAAATATGTGAAGTTACCAGAAAATGGCCAATTCAAAATTAAAGCTGAATAATAATAGATGACAAGTTTCTAAGTTGCTGTAAGTTTTTAGGTTATACCCAAACTCAATCTTACTAAATTGTAATAATCACAATAGCAACAATATAAATATAGAAAAGAAAATACTCTGAGGGACATTCTATTTGACATCAAGACAGGAAACACAACTTGTGGTGAGAGTATATCCCAAGAATAAAGGAAACAGAAACATAAATTTGTGAAATTAAAACATAGTCAGACTTTAGTAACACTAAAAATGTTATAGATGTGCAATTGCCTTTGAATTAAGTTTATATAAACTTTATATATATATATATATATATAAAATATATGAGTATAAGATATATTTATGTTTACTTTTATTTCCAATCATAAGAGTCAGGGCTACCTAAAATTCAAGACCAGAGATAAATCATGGAAGATTAACTCCTTAGAACAGCAAAAACAGTTAAACAATCTCATAAATAAATTTCAGTGATGTTTCTTCATTTTTTCAAAACCATCTATAAGAGATTTTGCTACTTCAGATGAATATTCTGCCATAAATATTCTCTTAACCATTGTGTTGGTTCCGACCCCATTAGACTCTTCTGTTATGGCCACCAGTTAAGAAGCTATTGATATAGTTTTCTCAGGTGTTAATAGTTCCCTCAATTGACATCAATGTTCAGAGATGAGCATTTAGAATTCAGTTATCAGCTTTCGTGTGATTTAGATTGTCAGTTTCATTTATCTTCCCGCGAGCAAGTCAGTACGAAATAACACAGACCTATCAAAGAAAAATGAGCCTGGGAGGCCTCTCATTGTTTTCAGTTCCATTTAATATAATTATTACTTCATTCTGTGCCAGACTTTTGGTATTCAGAATTAGCAAAAATTAAGTATGATTATTACCAAGAAAAATGTCAGCTTTTCAGAGCATATCTTCATTTGGAAAATCATGATAGATATCAGTGAGTATTTTTAAAATGGTGGTAAGGTCTAATTTTAGAAGTGGAAAAATGGGCAATTCCCATCCACTTTTGGCTGTTGATTGGTTGTGTTTTAAAGGACAAAATAAGATTAGTATGTATCCTAACATGAATGGGAATGTCCCATTGAAGGACAATGAAGAACCTTCACGAGACAGCCAGAGAACCTGCAGCACTGAAAATCCTTAACAAAAAGCCCAAAATAAATTCTTACGATGAGTATAACTGAAATACGCATAAGGAAATCATGTAGCAGGCAATCTTTTTAAATTAGGTAGTCAACAGTACACTGGCTGAGGGGAAAACAAACATATACAGTGTTTGAAAGCAAATAAGGAAAGAGACATGCCCTGCTGTCAATACTAAGCTAAAATCCCTAATTACAGTGCACAGGTTTCCAAGCTAACTTGCAGTGTGACCTGAAAACATGATTCATCGTCCCTAGGAGCTGTGGTCAGTGTGAGGCTAGAAGTCTGGTCCGTTTGCCCAGGACGCAAGAGATCTAGCAAGACGCAAAACAGTCAAGCAAATGGCCCTGTAGAATGTAAATATACAGAGAAACAAAGCTGCTCGGAAATATCTCCAGTCAGGTGCCTGCCTGGAATGCTTTCAGACCACGAATGAAAGGCAGAAAAGGTCTGGAGAAAGATAAATGAAATTACAAAAGAAAATCAATAAACACTTAGAAGAAAAACATTTTGAGCAGTTTTTATATGCCAGTTACTGTGCTAAGTGTATTCACTTGTCATGCTCTTCAGTCCCAGAAATAATTTATGCGAAGAGCTCAGTACAAATTTTCTGGCACATGATAGGGCTCTCAGAGGTGGTGGTGGCCGTTACTATTATTATTATTATTATTATTAATCATGCTTGTTGCAACTATTCATTGGGGGTTAAGGGTGTTAAGTGAAAAGGAAAGGTGTGTGTTTGGAGTGGAATAGAGTGGGATTCACATTTATTAAGTGCCTACAATGTGCTAGGTTTTTACATGTCTTAGTATATATCAACTTAGAATAACTCTAGGGAATAACTTTATTATCCCTAACTTATAGAAGAGAATGCTGATACTTCCTCCTTCCTCCTAAATTCTCTTTTTTATCCATACTCTCTCTTACTTTTGCTCTTTCCTCCCTCCTTCTTTCCCCTCTCTGTTTATTAATTTATTATCTTTTTTCTCCCAGGGAATGAGAGAACAGTTGGTTTAGTTTCATTATGGAAATAGATTAAAATAAAATAAAATGCGTATGTCTATGGGTGCACACACACATGTACATGAATGAACACATACATTCATATATACACATACATATGTGAGTATATACAGATAATCTTAATGAAGTGAAAATGATACTGAAACATGTTGAAACTAAAATTTAGGTTCATGACACATATTCAGCCAGAGAAGAATTACAAATTGGCCTCTGAACTTCCTTACATCCATCACAAAGAAATACGAGCTATATTACAGGGGACATTGTGTATGTAGAATAAAAACAAAACATAATAAAAATGCTCATTTTTTTCCCGATACTTAGCCAAAGAAGGGTCAGAGTAAAACTGGTCTGCTCCCTTCCTCTCTAAAAAATCATCTACAAAAGAAGGATTAAAAAAAATGTAAAATCTACCTTCGACACAACAAGGAGATATTTGTAACCCTGAAACACAATATAAAATGACAGAAGAAGGTAAAAAGGAAAAGTAAATGACTTAGCTAAGTCCAAACCGAAGCAAAAAGAAAAAAAAGGACAAATCAATTTTCCTGGCCAAACTTCAAAAAGGCTTAGGAATTGCAGGCAAAAGTTACATTTTAAGGCAGAGAGGAGGCATGGGGTTGATACAGGGATGGTTTGAAGATCCTTTTCACTGCAAGGAAATCCTTACATTGTCCTGATCTCCCTGCCTTATGGAGTCAGGTGCCTTTCTTCCTTGCCCTTGAAGGAGCAGAAAGTCCATTCTGGAGAAACTGAAAGAGAGAGGCCCTTACCTTGGAAACAAAGGGTATGGTTGTTGGCAGAGGGGAGGTAAAAATGCCTTGGTAAGTCCAGGGCTCTAAGACGTCTTCCTTGCCTGAATTGCCTCAAAATTGCAGTGCCCAGGAATTTGTTTGTTAGGCAGGAGACAGTAGGACCCCTTTACAGCAAAATTGAACCCCTCTAGACAGGAGTTCTACAGACACTGACTGGAGAAAAAAATCCAGTTCACAACAGCACAGTGAAATCAGTAATCTACAAGCTACCTCCGTGCAATCAAATTACTCATGCATAGGATCACCAAACATTTGAGTGTGAAAGGTGAAACATGACAGGTTACAACTACAACATTTAACTCAAAATAGAGAAAATGTAAGTTAAAATAAGAACATTGACAATAAATGCAATTTTCATATATAATAGATATACTATCTGAAAGATATAAAAAAGGATATTGCATCTTTTAAAAAAGAGCAAAATCACATTAAAGGGAAGAATATTCAGGGGTGCCTTGGTGGTTCAGTTGGTTAAGCATCTGCCTTCGGCTCAGGTCATGATCTCAGCATCGTGGGATCAAGCCCCATCTTGGGCTCCCTGCTCAGAGGGGAACCTGCTTCTCCCTCTCCCTCTACCTGCGACCCCCCCAGACTCAAGTTCTTGCCTGCTCTGTTCTCTCTTTCAAATAAATAAATAAATAATCTTTAAAAAAAAATAAAAAATAGAAAGAATATTCAATAAAAAACTCCTATATATATTTATATACACAAATTTATATATGAAAAATTTATATATATATATATATACACACACACACACACACACACACTGAAAATAGCCATTTTGATGGAATGGCCAAAGCAGGTTGGGAAAAGCTAATAATTTTTAAAATATTTATATATTTATATATAAAATAGAAGAGAAAACATAAGATAATTTGAGGAGCAATCCAAGAGTTTTAACAACCTGGCTTCAGAAAGAGCAGAAAATACTTGTGGGGAAGAAATAAAGATCATTTCATCCATCTCGACAGACATGAAGCACACTTCAGACTGCAACCCAATGAATGACAATGAAACCCAATGAATGAAAAGGTTTCATTCTAAGGCACATCATCATGAAATTTCAGAACACCAGAGATAAAACATATGAAAAATTTCCAGAGACTATAAACAGATCACATACAAAAATGGTAGACCAGACTGTATGAGACTTCTCAAAGGCAACTTCTGAAGCGGAAAAAACAAAAAGAAGTTCTTTCAATATTTCAAGGAAGATAAATCTCCTTCAAGTTTTTTATACAAATCTATGCTGTTAATCAACTCTGTGGGTAGAATTGTGATATTTTCAAATTTTCAATGTCTTTAAAAAATTGTGCCAATACCCATTTTCTTAGGAAGTTGCTAGAAGGTATTTTTCAGCAAAAATGGAGGAAGTAAACCAAAATAGGCAAGATTCTAGAGGGAAGCCCCTCGCCAAGAGCTTTGTAGAGAAAACATTTCAGAGTAAACAGGAAGTAAGATGGTTCCAGGAGGGATATTTTTTCAGAAATAAGTAATATGTTAGGTGACAGGTTTGATCAAATGAGAGATATATATATTGTACACGCTCAGAGGAGAGCATGGTAAGACTTAACTGCAAACATCCCAACACCACTTTAATCCATCATACCCTAAACACTGAATTTACATATTAGTAACTCGTAGTTGGTATTGAAAATCAAGCTCTTTCTCTTTCCTCTTAAATAAGCTCATCAGCATAGAAAGCGAGTAGAAAACATCACTTTTCCCCATTGATTATTATTTTCAAAGACAGCTTCTTTAGGTGGGAAGCAAAATTTACAAAGTCGAGTAATGGGATGAGTAAAAAAGTTCTATTTAAGTGTTTTATACAAAGAAGAGATTTTTTTTTTTTCTTAACTGAGCAGCATGTATTCAGACATTTCAAATAGACTCTCATTTGTCACTTTCCATAAATGCTGGCAGAAGTCAAACTGTGCTTAGGGCCCTTTCAGCAAACAGCTTGTGACTTTTTTCCAAGTGTTTTTTAAACCATTTCCATGAGCCCAGTATCTGTAGATTTGTTTTGAGCTCTCCGAAGCTATAGCTATCTGGGTCACTGCTCCTCTCTGGACATTGTACCTCTCGACCATATGCTTTGCGAGGGCCTCACACAAGTTCTGCACAGTAGGAAACACTCTTGAGTTGGATGATGCTGTTGCATTGATGGTGCAGATCAAGAAAAATTGCCCTGGGCCCCCAAACAGTTAATTTTTATTTCAGTCTCCCCCTCCTCCTTTTGCAATTGTACTAGATCCTATCTCCCATAAAGGTATTAAAATGTGGTTTTAACTGCAATCCAAAGAAATTCAAAAGAGAATTAACTTTTTTACATTTTAGTCATTGTTTTTGAATGTCTGCTTTCTGTGTTATGCCCCACATCCTCATGTTTTTTTAAATAATAAATTATATCATTGGGGATTTTTGAGATGAGGTGGATGTTAAACATATGGACATCAAATATATGAAGTGTAAAATGAAGGTATGTGGTTGCTGTCATAAGCACCCGATGTCACTTCCGCTTGGATTCTATTCCTGTCTCCAAGAAGTCTTCTGAGGTCACCTGAATTTATACCAACTAGTCCACAGGCCTAGGGTGAATGGTATTTCAACCATAATTAAGGCATTTTGTTGGCTGGGTTAAAATAAGACCTCAAAAATGCAAGATTTTTATGGCTTGTATTTGGGTTTCACAAAAATAATATAAGAAAAAAAATTTGAGATTCTACTTCCACTTTAAGTAATGTTTCAAGAAATCTTCACAGAAAGAAACAGAAGGAAAATTAGGAATTGCTACATCAATGCAACTTGGCATTTGTTAAGTACTTCCTGATGCTAGACATTTTTCTCTTATACATATTCCCAGTTCAGGGAGAAACAGTCTAAAGACAGTAGGTAGGAATCATGAAGCAGCCCAACCAGAGCCAGCAGAATCTGATATAAATTATCTGGCTTTGGTGAGGTGCATGAGCTTGTCATACATACTCTGAAGTTCACTTTGAGGCATTTAGAAAACTCCAGAGTTGAACAACCTACTTGTTCAGGTGATGGCTTGGAACCAGTTAGCTTTATGCAATATCACTTGAATGTCTACATTTATCTTTGCTATAAATGAAAATCCAGTTTTTCTCCTGAAGACACACAAAAATCTTAATGGTTGTTAAAGCTATTCAAACATCTTTGGGGTACATTTTTAAAAGCTCGAGTCTCTTACAATGAATTTTTCTGTCACATGGAAAAAATTCTTCCTCCCCTTCTAATTTTTGTAACCTTAGACGTAAGCTGCACTTAGCAAAGGCCCCTGAAGAAAAGCAAGATCTTCTTATTATCCAAAGGATCCGTCTTCACATGAGAACACAAGCTCCTAAGGGGATAAAAAAAAAAAAAAAAAAAATGAAGCACTCCCCATATGTAGGAAAATTTGTTATCTTAGTTTATTTTGGGGAAACTTGGAGTTTCCAATCATATTTCATATGGCAGATTGGTAAGGCAATATTGTCAGACGCTTGAAATTCATTTTTGTCAACTTTTTGTTCATCTCCACTAAGAGTTAAAATGACTTTTGGACCCTAGGATTATCTTTAAAATATTTGTCTGTGACAAAGGCTTTCCTGAGGACAGACTCTGCATTATTCACAAAAGGTCTAGTTTTGACATATGGTTCCCTGCATGAGTTCAACTGCTGGCTGACTCCCATTCTGTGAGCTTTAGTGCCAGCTGGAATCAATATCATTTTGTAAGAGGGGCATAGCCATTATTCTTTTGTAGAAACAGACATTTGTCTCTTGCTTCCGAAGTCACCCGTGGTCTGTACCACACATTTAGATACTTAATCAAACAATATCTTATCTCCCATTTTGCGATTATATATTTGATCTCCCCAAGGAATTCACTGAGGTCAGGAACTGTGCTTTATACAATTTTGCATCTGTTACAGTTTTACAACAGTGCCAGATACATTAGTAGGTGCTATTAACTCCTGAATTGAAAACTTTATGTAGATACTAACCACTAAATCTGTTTTATATTCTGTTTTATATTCCAAATCTGTTTTATATTTTATATTCTGTTTCTACAATTTAACAGGAAGACCCATTCTAGAATATGACTATTTAGAGGTTAGACAACCATACCTTCCTCAGGTGTTTTTTTGGGAAAGCCTAAGGAGAAGGTAGTAATAGCCTAGTCATGATACTGTTATGCTAAAGTTCAACGTCCCAGGAAAGGTGGGTACAAAATGTTGTCAGTGCTCTCATAGGATGGGCAGGGGGGCAATAAATATAGAAAGCTTCTAGCCATCTCATTTTTTTTTAATCTAATAGGAGATTCATTGTAAGCTGAGGTCCTATATAAGGAAATTGAACTTGACAGTGAAGAGAGCAGAATGAAATAACTCACTGCCCCAGTGAAGCAGAGAATAGCATGGCAGAACTGATTACCTAAGATGTAGTCCATACAGTTCTCAGAACAGAAAGAAAATTTTTAAGAGTAGCAAAAGAGAGAAAAGCTATCCTTGAGTAAGGAAAAGTTACGTGTTCAAAGTTGCATACAATTATATTAAACTATATAGTAAACTCTAGAGTTCTCATTTAATAGAATAAAATTGGTGGTTTCTTGAGAATCTTCATAAAATTCCAACAAAAAATCATGCTTTAGATATTTTTAGATATATCACAAGACTGAGGAGACACTTTTGACTCTTGCTGTCAAGATTCTGTTGTCAGAGTAGGAACAATGTGGGCCGTGTGTTGAGAGCGATTGTTGGCGATGCTGCTCACCATCATGGAAATTCCTCTCACCTCATCTATTTTTGCCCTTTCTTCGTTTTCTCCTCTGTTTCATGGTAGGATACATCCCCACTGCTTCCCGAGAAAAGAAAACATGTCTATGTATTTTTTTTTTCTTTTAGAGAGGTTTTAATATTTTCTCTTTATCCCACATGCTCTGAAATTTCACAGGAACATGACTTTGCGTGTATGGTTTCCCATCATGGTCAGCAGTCAGCGGGCCTTTTCAGTTTGAAATCTCAATCTTCGATCCTAAGAAATGTTTATGCACTCTTTATTTGATAGTTTTCTTTCCTTTGATCTCTTCCTTCTTTCTGGAACTTCTCTGACTTGGCTCTTGGAACTCCTTTCTCTCTTTTCCTTTTCTCATCTTTTCTGTTTCTCTTGCTGGGTGATTTTCCACAACTTTATTTTCCAAGCCATCTATTAAATTCTCACTTCTGGAATCATTATGACTGTTAAACTCCCAAGATATTTTTCTTGTTCCTCATTTTTTAAATTTTAATCTCCTTTCCAGTTTCATTTTTTCATAATATCTTCTTTTATTTTTCTAAGGGTGTTAGTGATTTTTCTTCTCAGTTTTACACTACTTTCACCCTGCACTGTCTGTTTCCTCCTCATTCACTTTACTCTCTATCTTTCACAATACAGACTTTCTTGGATCATCATTGGATTTCTCTTTCTGTTTAGCAGCAAAGTAGGAAGAAGCTCACCAGAAATTTTGTGTGCATGGAGAGAGAAATCATAGAGCTAAGTGCTGGGCTTCATTAAAAGCCATACTAAGGCTCTATTATCTATATGTTGGTCTTTCCCTTGGCCTGCCTGTTTTCTCTAGAGTGAAATATAGTCTCATCCTCACTGATGCCAGAATTCTCTAAACCAAGAGGGAAAGGGAATAGGTCTTCGTCACTCAGTATTCAGACTTCCCCGTAATCCTGCAGTCTTCACTATGGCAACTCATAGTGAAGACAATGAGTTGGCAACTTTGCTTGGGATTGGATCCCAGAGGTGATCAGGTTTTACTTCTCAGAGAGCAAAACTCCCATCTCCATCCGGGTAAAGAAGAAGACTCCCTGTGGACAGACATCTGGGCTCTAACTGATCTTATACAATTGATGTTACACAAGAATCCAAAGCACAATGTATTTATTAATTTCTTTATTTATTTACCTATTTACTTATTTATTTCCTTGTTTTATCTCTTACTGCCACTTTAAATGTTATTCATTGACACTTCCCTGCCCTGAGATAAAAACTCCCCGTTGACCTATACACTGAGACTACTTTGAGGCTCACAATCGCTTTTAACTCACAAACACAGATAACTCAATTTGTAATTAGTAGCTCAATCCTAAACAGGTCCTTACATTTAGCACTACACTTCATTTAGCAGTAAATCTTCTCCCCTCCCCTGACTTGGGATCGTTAGCAAATAAAACTTCTAGTCCAGCAAGGAGTATGTAATCAGTTTTTCCTTTTTCTGTCCTTACCCATTCATTCTCTCTGCAGCTTGCTTATGTAAACTTTTCTGCTCTCCTCTTAATGACTGGGGGAAAGGCACATTTTCATAAAGGATGCTACTATCTTTTGAGTTGGGGTGCTCTAGATAATGGATGTTTGTGACTTACCTTCTCCTGGACACCTTTGTGTGATCCTGGGAAATTCCCATGCTTGGGGAACTTCCATCACAGCTTCTTGACATGGGAAATGCATGTTTTCCTTTAGATGCACAGACATCTGCTCTCAAACTCTAGTTTCCCAGAGGTTTTATCCCACAGGGCCATTGCCCTTGAAATCCACTAACCCACAGCAGAAGATCTCTTGGGTTAGAGTTAAACAGTCCTAAGAGAGCTCTCTTGCATTGACCCAACAAATTCCTGAAGTGCGCATTAATCTCTATTCTGCCCTCTTGGGTCATTTTATCTTCTTCCAACATGAACTAGGCATGAGTCATTTTTTCACCCAATATATTCAACATTCTTCACTATCTCTGAGTGGTCCAGGAAAGCCCTCTTCAGTAAGCTTGAAGGAAAGAAGAAACACATCAGGCAAAAACTTTCTCCAAAGAAACCTGTTGATAAAACCTTTATTCCTCACTCTCTGAACAGTTTTGTATTCCACAAACAAGTGATGAAATCAAAAGACATAGTGCAAGTTCTTCCCCATCTCTTTTGTAAATAATTCCCTTGGTGATCTGGGGCCTCATTGTGAAGTGTCACATTTCCCATATCATTATGTCTTAGTAGAAACTTAGCTGTAAAACTTGTTACACAAACATTTTTTACCCCACCATCAGAAATACTTGATGTCTCTATTTCTTGAGCATATATCTGTGTTTTGATATGTTTATCACCTTCTTTTGCTGGTGCTTTCCTAGCCTGGTAGACAATTAGACAAGGAATGGAAAATTTTCATAAGTGCCTTGATGAATGGATAATTGAACAGATTATAATGGATATTATGTGATTAAAGTCACTCCTGAAAGTTTATTCATACTCTTGAAGTTTCCCTCACCATAATGTATGGATTGAGCCATTTCAGTGTCCTAATAAATCCAACCTTCCCTTCCTGCTCAAAGTTTACCTTTTCAGCCCTCAACTAACCAAACAGCAAAAATAACTCTAGCATTTTGGGGTATTCCTGGCCCTTCCCTTTCCTGTTTCTCTGTGATCCCACGATATCCCAGACTAGTAATAAGGTTTGATCAAGCTATCTGACTTTCTTTAACATCATTCCCGGTTCGGGGGGAAAAAATTCTAATTTATAAATTCATCTGTAAAGGATAATTTATTATTTTCATGTGAGAGATACTGTCCTAAGCCCTTGGGATACAAAGATGAGAGACACAAAACAATGTAAGAAAGACCTTAATAATGTCAGGGAAACATAAAGGGGGAGCACCAAAAACAAATAGATAAATAACTTCCTCTCTCTCAAAGAAATAGAACAGACTTCACAGAGGAGGTGAAATGTAAAATAGGAATTCAGTCAAGGGTTTTGGGAAAGGGAAAGCAGACAAAGGGCATTCAGGCAAGAAAATAGCAGGGGGCAAAGCATAGACTTGTGAAATAAAAGCTGGGAACTTTAGTTGGTGGGAATGCAAGCTGGTGCAACCACTCTGGAAAACAGCATGGAGGTTCCTCAAAAAGTTGAAAATAGAGCTACCCTACGACCCAGCAATTGCACTACTGTGTATTTACCCTAAAGATACAAACGTAGTAATCCAAAGGGGCACATGCGCCCAAATGTTTATAGCAGCAATGTCCACAATAGCTAAACTATGGAAAGAACCCAGATGTCCATCAACAGATGAACTGATAAAGAAGAAGTGGTATATATATATACAATGGAATACTATGCAGCCATCAAAAGAAATGAAATCCTGCTATTTGCGATGACATGGATGGAACTAGAGGGTATTATGCTTAGCGAAATTAGTCAATTGGAGAAAGACAACTATCATATGATTCCCTGATTTGAGGAAGTGGAGATGCAACGTGGGGGGTTTGGGGGGTAGGAAAAGAGTAAATGAAACAAGATGGGATCGGGAGGGAGACAAACCGTAAGAGACTCTTAATTTCACAAAACAAACTGAGAGTTGCTGGGGGGAGGGGCATCAGGAGAGGGTGGTGGGGTTATGGACATTGAGGAGGGTATGTGCTATGGTGAGTACTGTGAAGTGTGTAAACCTGGCGATTCACAGACCCGTACCCTTGGGGCTAATAATACATTATATGTTTATAAAAAATTTAAAAATCAAAAAAAAAAAAAGCTGGGAACTTTTGAAGAACAATAGAATTAAAGAAGAGAATATATTGAGGACAGTCATGCTAACTGAAGATATAGGGCAGTTTGGGGTGAGATTGAGAAAGTCCTTTTGTGTTAAGGAATTCGCATTTTTCCCTCTAAATGCTCCAGAGACAATGGAACCTTTAAGGAAGAGAACAATAAGATCAGAAGTGTCATTCTGAAAATTAACTCTGAAAACAGTGGGAAAGTAGGTACCAAAGAACAGGTATAGTCAAAGTCTTGCTTATTCAAAAGTTCGTTCATAATATTCATTCATAAAATACTTGCTGTATTATCAGTATGAGTCAGGCCCTAGACTAAAAGCCAGAGATATAGGGGATGAATAAAGACAAGGCCCTGTTCTCAGGGAACTTAAATTCTAAAGGGAGAAAGTCCACCTGTTCAGTGCTTCCTGAAAATAAACTGGATGTTGTAATAAAAATAACTTTAGCAAGGGTGTTGGCTCATAAAATATCCCCTGTATATGCAGGACAAGGAGAAGCAGAAGAAAGAGGTGGGCTACTCCAGATGGGTGGATGGCAGTTTGAATCAGCAAAGACACTTACATACAAGGCTAGTCTTGGGGGCCACAGAGGAGTAAATCTCCCCATCCACCCCCCAGAATCTTAAACATCTGTATAAAGGTCTTAACTGAGTGTAGGCATGTCTGTAATCCAGATAGCCTTAACACCAGATTTCTATCTCAGGGCTGTGCCTTTGGAGCAGCTTGTGGGAGCAGGGAAGACAAGCAGAACACATACCCAAGAACAAGTGAGAGGGTGGGGATCCTCTCCAGTTGTCTGCACCCCACTTGAGGGTCAACTGACAGTCATGTCTTCTTGTTGAACTTCTCTAACAAAGAAAAGGTTGATAAGAGGAACAGATACTTTTGATTAGGTAATTAAGGAAAGTGATTTTCAAAATATGATCCATGACTCCTTGCTCTAAATTACCTGGAACTCTTGTTTTGAAGCAATTCCCAGATCCCAGACCCATACTCAATAATTCAGAATTTGGGGAGGTGGAATAGGAGATTTTGCATTTTTTTTTTATATATTAATTGACTGACTTCATTTTTTTCCCCAACAAATGTCTCCAAATGAGCTTTATTTTTTTAATATTTCAAGTTTTTATTTAAATTCCAATTAGTTAACTTACAGTATAATACTGGTTTCAGGAACAGAAGTTAGTGATTCATCACTTACATGCAACACCCAGTGCTCATCACAAGTGCCCTCCCTAATCCCCATCACCCATTCAGCCCATTTCCCACCCACCTCCCCTCCAGCAATCATTACTTTGTTATCTAGAGTTAAGAATCTCTTTTATGGTTTGCTCCTCTCTTTTTTTTTCTTTTCCCCATGTTCATCCATTTTGTTTCTTAAATGCCACATATGAATGAAATCATATATTTGTCTTTCTCTGACTTATTTTGCTTACCATCATACCCTCTAGATCCATCCACATCATTCCAAATGGCAAGATTTCATTCTTCTTAATGGTTGAATAATACTCTATTGTGTATGTATATATACATATGTATATATACATATATATGATGAATAAAGAAAAGGTGGTATGTGTATATATATTTTATATATATGTATATATACATATATATAATATATATGTATATATACATATATATACATATATATAATACATATATAATATATATGTATATATACATATATATAAATATATATACACACATACCACCTTTTCTTTATCTGTTCATCAGTTGATAGGCATTTGGGCTCTTTCCACAATTTGGCTATAGTTGATAATGCTGTTGTAAAGGTCAAGGTTCAGGCATCCCTTCAAATCAGTATTTTTTTTATTTTTATTAACATATAATGGATTATTTGCCCCAGGGGTACAGGTCTGTGAATCATTAGGCTTACACATTTCACAGTGCTCACCATAGCACATACCCTCCCCAATGTCCATAATCCAGCCACCCTATTCCTACGCTCCCAACCCCCAGCAACCCTCAGTTTGTTTTGTGAGATTAAGAGTCTCTTATGGTTTCTCTCTATCCCAGTCTCATCTTGTTTCATACACCACACACAAAAATAGACTCAAAATGGATGAAAAACCTCAATATGAAACAGGAATCCATCAAAATCCTTGAGGAGAACACAGGCAGCAACCTCTTTGACCTCAGCCATAGCAACTTCTTCCCAGACACATTGCCAAAGACAAGAAAAGCAAGGGCAAAAATGAACTATTGGGACTTCATCAAGATCAAAAGCTTTTGCACAGCAAAGGAAAGGGTCAACAAAACCAAAAGACAACTGACAGAATGGGAGAAGATATTCACAAATGACATATCAGATAAAGGGCTAGTATCCAAAATCTGTAAAGAACTTATCAAACTCAACACCCAAAGAACAAATAATCCAATCAAGAAATGGGCAGAGGACATGAACAGATATTTCTGCAAAGAAGACATCCAGATGGCCAACAGACACATGAAAAAGTGCTCCACATCACTCGGGATCAGGGAGATACAAATCAAAACCACAGTGAGATACCACCTCACACCAGTCAGATTGGCTAAAATTAACAAATCAGGAAACGACAGATGTTGGCAAGGATGTGGAAGGGTAACCCTCCTACACTGCTGGTGGGAATGCAAGCTGGTGCAGCCACTCTGGAAAACAGTATGGAGGTTCCTCAAAAAGTTGAAAATAAAGCTACCCTACAACCCAGCAATCACACTACTGGGTATTTATCCTAAAGATATAAATGTAGTGATCCAAAGGGGCACATGTACCCTAATGTTTATAGCAGCAATGGTATGGAAACTATGGAAAGAACCTAGGTGTGTCAACAGGTGAATGGGTAAAGAAGATGTGGTATATATATACAATGGAATACTATGCAGCTATCAAAAGAAATGAATTCTTGCCATTTGCAATGACATGGATGGAACTAGAGGGTATTATGCTGAGTGAAATAAGTAAATCAGAGAAAAACAATTATCATATGCTTTCTCTGATAGGAGGAATTTGAGAGTCAGGGCAGGGGGTTGTGGGGGGGTAGACAAGAAAAAAAAAAACACACAAATCAGTATTTTTGTATGCTTTTGGTAAATACCTAGTAGTGCAATTGATGAATCACAGGGTAGTTCTTTTTTTAACTTTTTGAGAAACCTCCATACTGTATTCCAGAGGGGGCTGTACCGTTTGCATTCCCACTAACAGTGTAAGAATGTTCTCTTTACTCCACATCCTTGCCAATATCTATTGTCTCCTGTGTTGTTAAATTTAACCATTCTGACAGGTTTGAGGTGGTATCTCAATATGGTTTTGATTTGTATTTCCCTGATGATGAATGGTGTTGCACATCTTCTCATGTGTCTGTTAGCCATCTCAATATCTTCTTTGGAAAAATATCTATTTGTGTCTTCTGCCCATTTCTTAACTGGATTATTTGGGTTTTGGGTGTTAAATTTGACAAGCTCTTTATAGGTTTTGGATATTAACCTTTTATCGGATAAGTCATTTACAAATATTTTCTCCCGTTCCATAGGTTGCCTGTTAGTTCTGTTGACTGTTTCCTTCACTGTGCAGAAGCTTTTAGTCTTGATGAAGTCCTTTTTGGCTTTTCTTTCTCTTGCCTCAGGGATGTGTCTAATAAGAAGTTGCTATGGCCAATGTCAAAACAGTTACTGCCTGTGTTCTTCTCTAGGACTTCAAAGTTTTCCTGTCTTACATTTAGTTCTTTCATCCATTTTGAATTTACTTTTATGTATGGTATGAGAAAGTGGTCCAGTTTCACTCTTCTGCATGTTGCTGTCCAGTTTTCCCAATACCATTTGTAGAAGGGACTGTCTTTTTTCCATTGGATATTCTTTTCTGCTTTGTTGAAAACTAGTTGACCATATAGTTATGGGTCCCTTTCTGGATTTTCTATCCTACTCCATTGATCTATGTGTCTGTTTTGGTTCCAATACTATACCATCTTGATAACTACAGCTTTGTAATATAGTTTGAACTGCAAGATTGTGATACCTCCAACTTTGCTTTCCTTTTCCATGGGTGCTTTGGCTAGTTGGGGTCTTTTGTGGTTCCCTACAAATTTTGGGATTGTTTATTCTAGCTCTGTGAGAAATGCTGTGGTATTTTGATAGAGACTGTATTAAATGTATAGAGTGCTTTGAGTAGTATAGATATTTTAACAATATTTGTTCTTCCAATCCATGAGTATGGGATGTTTTCCTATTTCTTTGTGTCTTCTTCAATTGCTTTTATAACTATTCTATAGTTTTGAAAGAGTGCAGATCTTTTACCCCTTTGGTTACATTTATTCCTAGGTATCTTATGGTCTTTGGAGCACTTGTAAATGGGATTCTTTGATTTCTCTTCCTGCTGCTTCGTTATTGGTGTATAGAAATGCCAATGATTCTGTACATTGTTTTTTATCCTGTGACTTTTCTGAATTCATGTATCAGTTCCAGAAATTTTTTGGTGGTCTTTCAGGTTTTCTGTATAGAGTATCACATCATCTGCAAATAGTGAAAGTTAGACTTCCTTCTTGCTGATTTGGATGCTTTTTATTTCTTTTTGTCATATGATTGCTGAGTCTAAGACTTCCAGCACTATTAAATAACGATGGTGAGAGTCAACATCCCTGTCTTGTTCTTGACTGTAGAGAAAAAGCTCTCAATTTTTCCCCACTGAGAATAATAATAGGTGTGGGTCTCTCCTATGTGGCCTTTATGATGTTGAGATATGTTCCCTTATCCCTACTTTTTTGAGGGTTTTTATCAAGAGCAGATTCTGTACTTTGTCAAATGCTTTCTGCATCTGTTGAGAGGTTTGTTGAGACTCTGCATTTTAGCAGGCATCCCGAGATAATTCTTAACCCTGCTGATGTTTGAAAACTGACCTTGTCCTGAGAGCCTGGTTAGAAGGATATTTTGCAAGAAAAAGAACATGGGAGCACTGAAGATGGAAAGATTCAGAGAGACTTGAAGGATACTTAGGGAGTTAGGATCAAGGATAGGGCAATATGATCCAGCTACTGACCCTACTATACATAGTCCTTTGCCAAATAATCTAATGCTTATGATGAATGAATTTACATCAAAGTTTTAACAATTTATAATGACTTGATATATTACTCTCCTTCATCATATATATATATATATATATATATATATATATATATATTCCAACTGAAGATTCTTGAAGAATAAATCTGTAAATGTAAAAATTTAAGCTTCCTGACAGGTGGAGAAAAAGATATTTTAGGCTGGCACAAATGATTATGATGAAAGAGAAGCATAATGCAGAAGCTCCCAGATGACAGAGCTAGCAGACAATTTAATTCTAGGGGGAAAAATTGCAACTGCCATACTTCAGTTTGAATGCAACTTTAACAGCATGGATAATTTTTTATACTAAATATTTGAATTCTTCTGGGAATTAATATAATTGCAAATGTTGAAGGAAAAGTTATGATCAACACAGGCCCCTAGCAGAGTCCTCATTAATCCCCAGTATTCAGTTTTCAAATTGTAAACCACAGAGGGTCTACATATATGGTCTTCTGCTGCTCATGCACGTATTTTTTGCTAACACTGAAAGTATTTGCTGTTTGTGTACCCAGAAAGTGGTACACCAGGAGATGGTAACAAAAATCCATTTCTTTCTCTGTCTGGGCAGCTGATTTGTCCAGTCCCCAAGAGTACATATGCTGAGATGATGTTTACACAGAGTAGAGTATAATGCTACTACATTTGTTTATAGCACTTTAGAGTTTATAGAGCTGTTCCATACGTATGATCTTAATGAATTTTCACAGTAAGTTCATGAGATGTTTATGATGTTATTGTAGGCATAAAAAAAAAAAATGAGACTCAGGGAGTTTAAATAACTAGCCCCAAAACACACATCTAGAGAGTTACAGGGCCCTGAATACTAACAAATGCATTTTTATAAAATATCCAATGATCTTTCTTCATGAAGCCCCATATTTTGGGTTATATTAAAGACAAGAACTTTGCCTTGGGGTCCTTTTTGCCTTTGTCAACTAGCTCTCTCTCTCTCTCTCTCTCATTCTTTCCCTTTCTCCTCTTGTTTCCTCCTTGCACACCTTCCCATGTACCTAGTAGGCCAACGTTGCAGGATATCTTGGGTCCTATCAGTGAGAAAATGTTCAAGCTTCCCTTTCTTTAGTAACACTCTGGCCCTAAAACTCTTTCTTGACTTTCAAAGTGTAATGGTGCTGTCGACCCATTCCTGAAAGGCCCAATTCCCAGCCAACTGAAGTAGCATTCATTGGTCAGTGAGAAAGATTCATACCCACCAGATTTTTCTCATGATTTCTACATTTTAAGTTTAAATGAGGCTACAGAGAGACTCAACTTTGGCCATAAATGGACCATAAATGTCAGTAATGCCCTGCTTGGTGTCTCCTCTTGCTTTCCTTTCCCTCTTCACTCTATTCTCTGCCTTGACCAGAGATTCTAAACAGGACATCAAAGAGTAAGCTCTGCATTGACTTAGTTTATTTTGTTTCCTCCCTGTTCCTCCTTATCCCCTACCTCCCCCTTCTTTCCTACTTCCTTCTTTCTCCTCCTCCTCCTCCTTCTGCTCCTCTTCCTCCTCCTCCTCCTCCTCCTCCTCCTCCTCCTTCTGCTCCTCTTCCTTATTCTTTTTCTCCTCCTCTTCCTCCTCTTCCTCCTCCTCCTGCACATCCTGCTCCCCCTCCTCCTCCTCCTTCTCCTATTCCCCCTCCTGCACATCCTCCTCCTCCTCCTCCTCCCCCCTCCTCTTCCCCCTTCTTCTCCCCCTCCCTTCCTCCTCCTTCTCCTCCTCCTCCTCCTCCTTCTTCTTCTTCTTCTTCTTCTTCTTCTTCTCCTCCTCTAACAGAGCCATGCAATCTGAAGTTTGCCATCACCCTCACCCTCCATATCAATTTACATTAAGCCAGATTTACTTATTTATA
Source organism: Martes martes (assembly GCF_963455335.1). Classification (NCBI taxonomy): domain Eukaryota; kingdom Metazoa; phylum Chordata; class Mammalia; order Carnivora; family Mustelidae; genus Martes; species Martes martes. Next base: position 174,826,838 of record NC_137889.1, on the reverse strand, counting down.
TGATATTTCTGGCTTCTGAAAGTTAGAGTTTGTAACTCCCAATCTAGCTCCCACATACCCACTTTACCCTCTGTAATCATTCTCCTTCGCTTCTTCACCTCACATTGACAATTGGTCTCCCTGTGTTCCAACTTAATATGCTCAACCTTAAATCTTTGATCCTTAGCTTGCTTTACTTCCTTAGATACAAAGTTCATATTCAATTTCAACTTTGTAATATGGGATTTCTTTAATTTTAAAAAAATGAAATATGAAAACATATTTATGGTTTTCAATTCTGGATAGTGGTAGGTGACATTTATGTCAATATTCTATGTATTTTCTGTACCTTAAAACATTTCCCAAAATAAAAACAAAAATTTTACTAATTCTTACTTCCCTAAATCTCTGAGCTTAATCCTTGAATGCAGTCATTAATTGGGTGTCTCCTGAGCTATCCCTTCTTCTTCAGCCCATGCATATCCAATATTATGTATAATTTTCTCTTCAGGGTAATGAATTATAGCCTGGGATATTTTTTTTCTGAAGCCAATGTATCTTAATACTGTTTCATGGAACAATGCCTCGATCAAAAGTAATATTTTAAGGGTGGAATATTACACATGCCCTCTAGCTCAGAGTTCCAAAGCAGGTCATGTAAAGAGAATCCGTGTCTGGGGGAGCACATCTTTATGAGATCAGGAATAAGTACACATGCTTCTTCACTGTTCTATGGCTCTATAATTTGGTCTCCTGTCTCTGGACTGTAACATTTAAGAACTGCCATTTTATCGTCTGGCCAGAAAGCTTCACTTCTTTACACACTTTCCACTTACCTCTTGATCAGTTGTTATGTCTCCACTTAAAAATAACTTTCTCAGGCAGATTTGACCGAATCCTCAGTCTTGTTTGGGTTTCTTCTATTATTTGCCCCTTTTGTAATTTTAATTGCTTATTAAATGCCTGTCTTCACACCAGATAGCATGCTATGTTGAGAGAGAGACCAGATCCACCTTAATCCTTGGTATATTTCAGTACCTAGGTCATTGTCAAGCATATGGTGAGTATTAAACAAATGATTGTGAATGAAGGAGAGAATGAAGCAATAATGGGGTGGAGAGTCAAAACAATTACTGTTTTCCACAGTGTCTATGAACCAGCCAACATCCTTGAATTTTAGCATTCTGTTCCCAACCAGTCTGCACATTTAATTTCCTCACCTTTTGCCTGTACTGAGATTCTAAATGAAAGTGTCAGGGGAAATATTCACAAAGGGATTATTGTGATTTTTATAATTACTAATAACTGCGGGCTTTTATGACAGAAGTCTCGGTGTCCTTCCCACAGCTGAAGCCTGAGAAGAAAACACGTAATTCTCAGGAATGTCTGTCTAATAAATCAGGCTTCAACAAAGTTAATTAACTGGAAAGCACATGACTTGGAAAACCCCATTAAATGTCTCCTAGATTAAATGCTGATGAGAGGCTGGACCAATACCCATGCCGAATCTCTGACTTTGCTGTCAGTCTTGTAGAATGGAAAAAGTTGACTGCTGGTGGAACCACCTGGTTACACAGTGATAAGGAATATGTTAAAAGCAAAACCTCAAACAAATGGGTTATGAACATATGTCAAAGTTTTATTATCAAACTTGCCCTAAGGCATAAGGCTCTTAGGAAGTTCATCTCAGTGATTTATCTTTACTAGAGATATTTCATAGTAGAGTAAATATTTAAAAAAGGAAAGCATCTGAATAAGATAATTAAGAAAAAGGTTAAAGATTGTCTTAGTCATCTTGGGTTGCTATTACAAAATGCTGTAAGAATAGGGGAGCTTATGAACAATAGAAATCTATTTCTCATTGTTCTGGAGGTAGAGAAATCAAAGATCAAGTCCCCAACAGATTCATTGTTTGGTCAAAATCTTCTTTCTTAATAAATGACCCTATTCTCCCCCATGTATTCACATAGGAGGGGGAGAGAGAAAGTTTCTGTGTTTCTTCTTATAAGGACAGTAACACCATTCATGAGAACTGCATTCTTATGACCTAATTATCTCCCAAAGATCCCACATCCTAATACCATCACATTGGGAGTTAAGATTTCAACAAATAAATTTTGGGGGGACATAAACATTCAGCCCATAACACTCCTCCCAAAATGCATGTCCTTCTCATATGCAAAATACATTCATTTCATCCAACAGCTCCAAAAGACTTAATCCATTGCAGTATTAACTCTAAAGTCTAAAGTCTAAAGCCTGAAATCTCATTAAAATATTATCTAAATCATGTCTTTTGATGGCTGCATAGTATTCCATTGTGTATATATACCACATCTTCTTTATCCATTCATCTGTTGATGGACATCTAGGCTCTTTCCACAGTTTGGCTATTGTGGACATTGCTGCTATAAACATTCGGGTGCACGTGCCCCTTCGGAACACCACGTTTGTATCTTTAGGATATATACCCAGGTTTGCGACGACATGGATGGAACTAGAGGGTATCATGCTTAGCGAAATAAGTCAATTGGAGAACGACAACTATCATATGATCTCTTTGATATGAGGAAGTGGAGATGCAAGGTGGGGGGGGTTGGGGGGAGGTAGGAAAAGAAAAAATGAAAAGATGGGATTGGGAGGGAGACAAACCATAAAAGACTCAATCTCAAGAAACAGACTGAGGGTTGCGGTGGGGAGGGGGGACGGGAGAGGGTGGTGGGGAAATGGACATTGGGGAGGGTATGGGCTATGATGAGTGCTGTGAAATATGTAAACCTGACGATTCACAGACCTGTACCCCTGGGGATAAAAATACATTATATGTTTATTAAAATAAAAAAATTTTAAAAAAAGTAAAAAAAAAAATATTATCTAAATCAGATGTGGGTAAGACTGAAGGGACAATTCATCCTGAGGCAAAATTTCTTTCCAGCTGGGAATCTGTAACCAGACAATTGTATTTCTCCAAAATACGATAATGAGCAAGCATAGGATAAACATTCCCATTCCAAAAGGTAGAAATAATGAAGAAGGGGTGGTGGGTCCCAAATGAGTCCAAAACCTAGTAAAGTAAACTTCAAGTGATCTTAAGGCTCAATAATAATTCTTTCTGGCTCCGTGTGCTACTCTCTGATCTTCTCTCCATTGGTCAGCGGTCCCACTAGGGCAGTCATCCAGTTCCCAGAGCTCTGCTAGGTAGGAATCACAACCCCCAGGGCTCTGGGTAACCTCATTCCCATATCTTTGGGCAGAAATCACCCGAACTTGAAAGCAAGGCCATGGTATTTCCTCCACAACTCCCTGCCTTTTGAAACAGAAAAGGCAGCTCTAGTGATTTCAGAATCACCTTTAGGTTCATTCTTGACTTGTCTTGAAGACTAGCTCCTGACTTCTGCTGATATGTTTGATTAGGTCCATGGCTCATATCCATACTAATCTCTTTATCAAATGGTTGCATGGCCACACCTTCTGAACACAGTATCTCAGTGTTTGCAATATGGATGGGCTGAGAATTTTCTAAATATATAAATTCTGGTTTCTTTTTGTTTAACCATCCTTTCTACATTTTGTTTCTCTCTTCTCACATTTACCATCAGCAATCAGGAAATGAACACAATTCAGCCAAGATCTTTGCTGTTTTATAATGAAGATCGTGCCTCCAATTTCAAGTAGCATATTCCTTATTTCTGGCTGAAGCCTTATCAGAATGACCTTTACTATCCATATTTTTATCAGCATTTTGTTTTTGATTGCTAAGGCATTCTCTAAGAAGACAGGAACTTTCTCAGCAGCTCTCCCTTCTCCTTTCTGAGCTCTCACCAGAATGGCCTTTCAAAGTCCCTTCACAATAATCTTGGCTTCTAGCAGGCACCTCCCAACCCTTTTGGCCACTACCTGTTTCCCAGCTCCAAAGCTGCATCCCAGTTCTGAGGTATTTGCAATGGCAGGACCCTATCTGTCAGGACCAGTGGGCTGCTGTCACAAAAATACATGTTCCTGTCTTCTCATTCGCCTTCCAGAGAACAGCAGTCATTGTCAGGAAAGTCCAGGAAGGCCCCAGGAGTATTTATTTGCCCTGGCTCCCTGTGGCTAGTAGTGCAAGTATTTAGTGAGCTAGGGTCTATCTATGAAAAATCTAGAGTTAACTTGCACAGACAGATTTAAAACCTTGCCCCGGGGGCCTGGGTAGCTCAGTGGGTTAAAGTCTCTGCTTTGGTTCAGGTCATGATCCCAGGGTCCTGGGATCGAGCCCCGCATCGCATCGGGCTATCTGCTCAGTGGGGAGCCTGCTTCCCCCTCTCTCTCTGCCTGCCTCTCTGCCTACTTGTGATCTCTGTCTGTCAAATAAATAAATAAAATCTTTAAAATAAATAAATAAATAAAACCTGGCCCAATATCACAGGGCCATTTACAGGGAGATCGAGTTTGGGAACCCAAGTGTTCATCCTTTTCCCACACTCCACGATTCTATTTACACAGGCAAGCTGTGACGGAAGATCTAGGGCTCGGGGAACACAAACGAAGTGCGGGAGGGAACAGAAACAGTACACCAGCACTCCTCTTTCTAAAAAGCATGGATGTGTTGAAAAAGTCAAGGTCATAGTCATTTTACAGAAGAAAAGTAAAACCATTATCAGGTACTACATTATGTGCCAGGCACTGTGTTAAATGCTTTACCAGAATTAATTTTTTCAGTTCTCTATAACTCCCCTGAGAGACAGGAACTTTAAATTTCCTCATTTTACAAATGATGAACAGCCAGCAAAACTTGGCTGCGTATTGAAATCATCTGGGAAAGAGGGGGCAAAAATAGCCTTAGCCCCAGAATTTCTTATTTAACTGCTGTGAGGTGGAGCCATGCAGTAGGAGTTTTTAAGGTGTCCAGGGGGTGATTCTCATAAAAGCACAACATTTTATATTTTTTAATGATTTAATAATAATTTTTAATTAGTGACTCTCTAGAGCCACTAGGTTGAATTCCTAGTCTAAGGTCAATCATGAAGACCCATACAGATCAAATATTTGAACCTAGGTAGCCTGATTAAAAGCACCCACATCCTGGGACGCCTGGGTGGCTCAGTGGGTTAAGCGGCTGCCTTCGGCTCAGGTCACGATCCCAGGACGCTGGGATCGAGTCCCACATTGGGCTCCTTGCTCCGCAGGGAGCCTACTTCTCCCTCTGCCACTCTGCCTGCCTGTGCTCACTCTCTCTCTCTCTCTCTCTCTCTGGCAAATAAATAAATAAAATCTTAAAAAAATAATAAAATAAAAAATAAAAGCACCTACATCCTAACACAATATTATTTTGCCTCTACTTAATGTGTATCTTACCACATCTCATACTCACGAAGACCAATGAAGTCGACAGGTTTAACTCCATTTTACAGATGAACACCTAGGTAGAGAGAAATGGACTAGCTTCTCAAGAAACATGGCAAATCAGTTGCAGAGGTTGGGTTCACATAACAGACTCTCTGATGTCAAAGCTCATAGGCAGTTGCCCTTTGTTATTCATATGTGAACTCTTGGAGCAATGTTCCTGGATTAGAATCTTCACAGTGCACAGTAGAGAGGTAGAAACCACAGAGGATTAAAAATGTACTCATGCCCAGAGGCCAATACTTTTCTCTCTTGCTATCGTGATACAATAAAAAGTTCCTGTTGCAATGTATTTTCTCAGACACACAAAGTGGTAAATAATAGTGATACAGAGTTAAAAGAATATCTCCCAGGGCGCTTGAGTGGCTCAGTGGGTTAAAGCCTCTGTCTTCAGCTCAGGTCATGATCTCAGGGTCCCGGGATCCAGCCGCACATCAGGCTCTCTGCTCAGCAGGGAGCAAGCTTCTCCCCACCCCACTCTCTCTCTCTCTGACTCTCTGCCTACTTGTGATCTCTGTCTGTCAAATAAATAAATAAAATCTTTTTAAAAAATAAAAAAAAAAAAATCTCCCAAATAAAACTTCAGGTATATGATGCTTAAGTTAATTTTTTGCAAATTGGCCTGATAATCTGGAGTACCATTTACATTATTTCTATGGGAAAATAACAAACTCATAAATGAACTTTTGGGTGACAACTGCAAGGTGGGGGATTGTCTACTCTGTATACAAACACCAGATGTTAATATTATAAATGCTAATTTCTGTGTATAGAAAGAGATGTGTTTTCAAAATGTAAATATAAACTGAATTCATCTACTTAGAAATCTCAGATGAATATATCCATTTTTTATCTTTAGAGGCTGACAGAGTGGCTTTTAAATCTGCACTATAGCATTAAAAATTGTTTCCTTGAATTACATTTCCCTATTCTAAGCAGCTAGCATCTGTCATGTGGCCACATATGGTAGCTTGGTTAGTGAAGTGATAACGAATTATAGTAGGCAGCAACCGCCTGATTCAATTAGTCATCAATCATTTAAAACACATCCAGCTTTGTTTTGACGGCCAGGACCTTTGCACTAACCAGATAAACAACTGATGTTCCTTGTTTATACTCACAAAACAAAGCTCATCCTCGATCTTTCCTCTTAAGTACATACTCTCTCCCCTTCTAGCAAGCTGGCTTCAGCGACTCCAGTCTACTCAAATTTTCCAAAAGACATTCTTTGCTCTTATGTCCGCATCATCCTCTTGCCCCATCCCAAGTCCTACGTGCATTGCTCCCTTCCTTGCTTGGAGGACCAGCTTAAACAGCAGGTCTTCCCAAAGCCTGCCGTGTGGAATTTCACCACCAAGTCCTCAACATCCCTTTGGCACAGCAGATTGGGCTATGCCACCCTTCTTACCGCAGGTCTCTTTGCCTTCCTTCCATAAATACATGATTGCCTGCTCTGTGCTAAGCACTGAGGTCAGCCAGCACTAGGGAAATAAAAGGAATAAATTCTAGATGCTCCTGGTCAGGGAGGGGATAACAAATACATAAGGAAAATTATTAGAACATAGGAGGACCAGAATTATGTTTTAATATTTTATTTTATTTATTTTAAAATAAATAATATATTCCTATGTTACAAGAGCTACAAAAAGATAAAATGATGAAAATTCTCCCTTTTACATTTTCTTCCAGTTATTCAGCTCTCCTCTTCAAAAGCAACCAATATTGGGGCGGCTGGGTGGTTCAGTCTGTTAAGCCACTACTTTCCGTGCCGGTCATGATCCCAGGGTCCTGGGATCCAGTCCCACATTGGGCTCCTTGCTCAGTGGAGAGTCTGTTTCTCTCTCTGCCTCTGTCTGCCATTCTGCCTGCTTGTGCTCTCTCTCTCTCTCTCTCTCTGAGACAAATAAATAAAGAAAGAAAGAATATATTTTTAAAAAAGCAACCAATATTAACAGATCCTATATATATCCTTCCATGGATATTTCATGAGTATATAAACAAGTACTTATGCACACACACACACACACACACACATGCATATATGTAGTATAGGCAAATATATATATGTAGAGTATATACATATGTGGGGGGGGCATGTTTTCAAAACTTTTATTTTATACAGGTAAGTTTTCACAGCTTGCCTTTTTTACTTAATTCTGATATTTTGTATATCACTTGACCAGAAAATAAAGAACTTTCTCATTAGCTCTTAAATTTGGATACATACTCTTCCATCATAGGGACAGACCATAATTTATAAAACCAAATCCTAATTGAGGAATATTTTGGTTGTTCTCAATCTTTTGCCATTACAACCAGTGTTACAGTGAATAGCCTAATTTATGTATTGTGTGTGTATGTATGCACGTGAGTGTTTGTGAAACTATTTTAGTGTGAACAGCCCTGCACAGTGTAAGAATGCTTATTTCTCTGCACTTTTACAACATTTACCAAGCTTTTTAACTCCGCCAATCTGATACGGGAAAAAAAAATCCCAGTATCTCCTTTTAGTTTGCATTTCTTTTATTATATGTGAGATTTAATCCCTTTGCAAGTTCAAGTTCCTCTTGAACTTTATGGACATATTTGTTCCCAGGTTTCCTATCAAGTTGTTGTTTCTTATTGATTTGTAGGAGCACTATAAATCAAAAAAATTAACCTTATGTGAAGTGAGCTGCATATGTTTTACCCTCAGTTAATAATTTGTCTTTTGAATTTTGCCTTGAAGAAATTTATAAAGCTAAATTTATCAATTTCAGAATAACTAAGAACTTTCAACTTGTAATATAAAACACAAAAGCCTTAACTGAACTTTTGAAAGTCTATTTGGCTTTCTAGTTAGAGGAAAGAAGAGAAAATATGGTTTGTTTCTTTTTGTTTCATTCCTATATTCCGATTATATATACTACAGGGGCATATGCTGAGACTAATTATGTTATTTTAATAAGCAGCCATCCAGGGCGCCTGGGTGGCTCAATGGGTTAAGCCTCTGCCTTTGGCTCAGGTCATGATCTCAGGGTCCTGGGATCAGGCTCTCTGCTCAGTGGGGAGCCTGCTTCCTCCTCTCTGTCTCTGCCTCCCTTTCTGCTTACTTGTGATCTCTGTCTGTCAAATAAATAAATAAAATCTTTTAAGAAACAGCCACCTAATACATGTTGTTTCAGTTATTAACGCTGCAAAGCAGAGTATGCCAAAACTCAATGCATGAAACCACCATTTGTTATGCTCATGAATTCTTCGAGTCAAGAATTCAGGCAGGACATACTAAGAATGAATTATCTCTGCCATAGGATGTCCAGGATGTCTCAGACCTGCTGCAGTCTCAAAGCTGGGGGCTGGAATCATAGTACAAAGCCTCAGTTTAACACAGGATGCTGGTGGGAGGCAGAGATTAGCTGGAACTGTCATCCTGGACACCTTTCTATGGCACCTTCGTGTCACCTGGGCTTCCTCAAAATAATGAGGTTTGGGTCCCAAGGACGCCTCATGGAAAGAGAGAGCCAGGTTGAAATGATATCGTAAGACACACAGCGTCACTCCTGCTCTACTCCATTGTCAGAGCATTCAACCTGCTCAGGTTCAAAGGGAGAGAAAACAGACTTTGCCTCTTACCATCACTCTCCCAATGGCAAGGCTCACTGATGATAATCCTTTGAGCTTTTTGAAAAACACAGTCAGTCATCCCTGGTCAAGTATATGTCCTGTACATCTTCTGTCCAAAGAAGACATCAGTCTTAGTCTAAGAGGCAGGACTTACCTGTGGGATTCAATGGATTATAGGATTAGGTCTGACTTTCCTGTTGCAACAGGTAAAGAATTAATCCTCCTGTAAACTGTAGGGCAGGTTCCTGCTCCCTTTCTAGTGTTCAAGTCTGGTGACTGGGTTGCTGTCTCCTCTGTCAACCATCTCAGGGTAATGCCGACAGAAACAAAAGAGAGTCAGTTCTTGCTTATCTGGGAATATTGCTACCCACCCACCCTACCCCATTCCCACCTTCTGCTGGTGATTTTTGTTCACTATTCTTTTTATCAAATAATGGGAAAGACAAGATGAAAAATTCCTATTAGCCCATTTATGAATGCATTAGTCACTCTGGTATAGTCAGTGTTAAGAGAAAAGAAAGAAAAGAAGGAAGGAAGAAAAACATGCTATTTACTAAAGGCAGAGTATGCAGATTATCTCTGGGTTTCAATTACCCATATGTGTTTTCTTTTGCTCTGATTAGCATCATTGATTAATTCTATTTTTTAAAAGAATTTCCTATAAAATCTCAGTCATTTCATATGGAACGTATCTTGCTCAGTTAAACTAGTCAATGCAGTATTTCCTTTGACTAATATCTACAGAGATATTTTAAATAGAAAACCAAAACAAAATAAAACCACTGATTATCACTATGGTTTTTTCACTCAATAGGGCTAGCTAGCACATTAAATACAAAAACAGAAATCACACGTGTCACAAATTGAGTAGCTAAGGTATAAGGCCTATCTGATCTTTGTACCAGATCAGGATAGGAAGTGAAGACAATTATTCAAGGTGGGACAAAGAACTACCAAGAGCAATTGTCTTGATTCCATAAAAGGGCAACTAGATGGTACAAAAACAGCACCCAAGAGATACCAATATATGGAGTTGTTTCAGAAACTAACAGAGGTAGTCAGCTGATGGGATAAGGTAGCAGAGATTTCAAAACAGAGAATTGTGACAGTCATTTTAGGTGATGTCTATAATGCAGCAGGCAGCAAAAGGTAGAATCAGAAAGGCAAGACCTCATGCACCAAAGGATAACCAGCAATTGTTTCCCAAGTAAACCCAGATCTCAGTAAAAAAAATTTATATATAACAATAATAATAATATAATAATAATAATGGCTGTATTCTATGACTTAGTAGAGGTGATAGGTTCGTATTAGCAGAAGAAGCTAGCCTAAAATATTAAGCACCTAGGAAAAAGTCAGATTCTGCTAATTGTGGATGTAGGTTGTTGAGATCAGACAGTGAATTTATGAAATCCTGTTTTGGACACACAGAAGAGGAGATTTAGGCAAAAACCCAGTAACCCAAAAGCAAGCATTGGTCTGCAGGCTTCCAGACATGCACATGATTTAACTTCATGTTCTCCTCCATTATTTAGAAAAGGTTATTTTTACAATTTTACTTTGCTTCTTTGCAGATTGACTTAAGAATGTAGAAAGAAAGAAAAAAAAAAAAAAAGAATGTAGAAAGATCCAAATCTAAGTTGAATACAGGATTCCAGAGAAGCCAAGAAAAGACAGAACCCAAGAAAATGACACAAGGGCAGACTATACATTTTAAAAGACATTTTAACACTAAGAAGGGTCCTGACATCTGATGCGGATGTAGTTTGCCTTCTAATATGTTATCATTTTCATCAAGCCTTCTGAAAAGATTCGATTCTTCTTGACTTTTTTCAATATTTCTGTGCTTATTGGAAGGGTAAGTAGGATGCAACTCTGTGACAGGACTGTCACTTTGGACTTTACAAAGAACCACCACATAATGTTTTACAACATCCTCCTAGTAACGGGTGAGGATAATTGGATACTATCCTCCCAGCAATGAGAGCACCCTGACATCTGATTTTACATTTTGTGCCCTTTTAATAACAAAGGAGACCATTACAAAGTCCCTCATGCTGCCCTGAGCATGATTTAAATCTCCTGAAAAACTTAATTACAGCTTTTTACACTGATTTTGTCTTACAAAATCCAAATCAATTCACGTTTCAGTTTTAAGATTAACACTTAGCTCTGATCTTGAGTATCATTTTATCCCCTTCTCTCTAAGCATTCCTTCTCAAATACAGAAAAGTGATGATAGTTTCCAAATGTTATCTTGTATCAATGAGTACACAGAAAAATAATAATACAGATGTATATATTTATACGCACACACATATACACATACATATACAGATTTACACACAGATATAGACATACATACATATACGCATATATATCATATGTTATTCGAGTAGCATACGGTGACTTTCTGGAGTCCAGCATCTTTCTAGCCTTCATGCTACATTTTATGAAGCAGAGATATCTGTGAAATGATGATGACAAGACACATCTGTGGAGGACTTAGAGACTGGGCACTGTGTAAGATTTTTAATATATAATACATCTACATATTTCATTTGTATGCATAAGATTTCATCATCCCACCTGCCCTTGCTACAGTGCTGCTGCTTTGCCCCTCTTGTTCCCCTCCCCCCTCCTTCTGAAAGGTAGTGTTGACTGAGCTTATCTTGCCCTCTCTACAAATAAGACATCAAATTGCAGGTCGGGAGAGTGTGAGACAGATCGTTTCCCATCGATTTCTTCATCATCGAATCCAGAAGACCTGGGCTTGGGTTGCTGAGACCCGACAGACATATTTCACAAGTCTCTTACATGCTACCACCTGGCTTAAAGACCCAAGTATAGGACGTGAGCCTGGAGCAGATGCCGTAACGGGCTGAGACCCGTGGGCGGTCTGCAGAAACACTGACTGCATCTTGAAAGAAATAGCTTGTGTTGGTCTAGTATGTTAGTGGCTCCAATATTCATACTCTTTCTTCATTCTCTCTGAATCCTGGCAGGATGTCTCTTATTCATTCACATATGTTGGAAGCGACACGATGCCAGTTTCATCCCTTGGTTTTAAGGTTTGGCAGATTCAGTTCTGTACCCCGTAGGATCCCTGAGTTATCATGTAGGAAGTCCAACTGCCTTAAAGGAGAGATAAGTGGAGAGGCAAGAGGAGGAGGCCTTGAGATTATTGGGGGGAGGGGGGTGGGGAGCATCCAGTCCACTCAGCACTTCATCTGGGGCCCCAGTCTTCAACGGACCCTGACCAAATTCAACACAGGCAAGAGCCACCCCCAGCCCAGATTACAGACTACTAAGCAGATGGAATGATTATTGTTTCAAGCCAGTATCTTTTGAGTAGTTTTTACAAAGCAAACAGATAACCCAGATACCTAGTAAACGGAAAGTGTTTAGTAAATGTTTGTGGGGACAACTGACAGTGCCAGGATACTGATCCTCAGTGCACTTAAGTTCCAGGTTAAGAGGAAGACTGATGAAGTGACAATTAAGCTGCAGTAAGGTAAGTACCATGATAGAGTTGTTAGCATGGCACAAAGGAAGTACTAGTGGACATCCTCGCCCAGATGAGTGAGATCAGGAAGACTTTCAAAAGAAATAGTAACTGGGGGTAACTGTGTGGCTCAGTCAGTTAAGCCTCCGCCTTCAACTCAGGTCATGATCCCAGGAACCTGGGATCCAGCCCCATATTGGGCTCCCTGCTCAGCAGGGAGCGTACTTCTCCCTCTCCCTCTGCCTCTCTCTCTCTCTCTCTTTCAAATAAATAAATAAATAAAATCTTTGAAAAAATAATAACTGAACAAAATTCTGAGAAGAAAGTAGGAGTTCACTGGTCAAATAAAATTAAGAATGTTCCAAAAAAAAAAAAAAAATTAAGAACGTTCCTCTACATCTTCAGCACATTTAGGTCAGTCCCTTGTTCGTAAATTAAGAATAAATGAATGAATGAATGAATGAATGAATGAATTTGAAATTCTTCAACATAAACATAAAATTTAAAGTAACTAAGACCGTGAACAGGCAATAAGCTAAGAATGCCTCCTCTTGAACCTCTGAAGCTCAACCCCTGAATGTGTTATCTCTTCTACCAAATCAGTCTTGTCTTTTCCCTAAGCAGAGAAGAATTTCCCTCTATTAAAAGAAGTATATCCTAAAAGAATGTATTTATAGTAATTCTCTGTATGCTACACTACTGAATATACTTGTTAGATTCTCTCTAGAAGAATTGGTGGAGATAGCACAATTGACCTTCAAGAGCTTATTATCCGAAAAGATGTTAAAATCGGACTCAAAATCATGAGTCACAGTTACACCATAGACCTTTGTATTTCATGTTATTACTAGATCATTAGATAACATGGTACCCCTATAAGGGCAGCATCCGCTCTCATTTGGTATGGCTATATTTTTACTTTTTTATTTTCCCCTAATCACTATTAATATAAATGTACAAACATACTTACTTACAAAGTGAAAGTAAAAGAGTTAACTGATTTCAAACTACTAGAAAAAAAGCATTTGTTGCTGGGACTATGGAAATTTGAATTTCATCTGTTATTTTTTAGTTTTATCATTTGTTCAATAGCTAGAAGTTTGGGACTTTTTAAAAAGGGATATAATCCAGGGTGAGATAAAATAAAGAAATGAGTTGTTCTCTAATAATCATTCTATCCCTTGCTAAAATTATGGGACAGAATACGTAGCTTCTGTGACATACTGACTATTAGAAGAGGGCCCATTGAGACCATACTCAATGTTTGTTAAGTGAATAAATAAAAAACAAGAGCAGTTATTGCACTGGAAGACCAGGACAGAGAAGGCATTCGTTCACATGGGAGGATAGAATGGGAATTAGAGAAGATGAGAGTGATGTGTTAGTGATGCTGAGGTCAGACAAAGCAGATGGGGAGATGATTAAAAGAAGGAAGATCAATATGATCTTTGAAATAAACAGCGGAGTGACTTTGGTCTTAACAGCAGTGACCCAAAAAGAAAATGAGGTCTTAAGAAGAAGGTGACTGCAGTTTTTGCAAGAACCCCTTTAAAATGTATTGATGAGAGGTTCACAGAAGAATTCATGTGCTCTGCAAATAGTTCATTCCCAAGAATGAAAGAGGAAAGTATCCCTAATATTTCCTTCAAAAACTCACTATTGGTGTTAAGAGTTTCCTTCTCTCCTAGGGAGGAATGAATGATGGTTTCCACATAACCCAAAGTTATCCTAATGGAGACCTTTCCCACATGGAAGGAAACACTAGGTGTGGGAGTAATTGCTTTCCCACTAGCATTCCCTAGTGTTTTTTTGTTTTTTTGTTTTTTCCTGTAATGCTGTTGGGTCTTCCATCTAACAGAAGAGTAGCTACGCTTTAAAGCAAGAAAGGAAAAAATGTTGTCCTCTATCTAAACAGCAGTCCTCTCTCTAACTTTATAAGGCAGCTCCCCCAGTACCAACTTCTGGTCCTTAGAGTAGTCTTGAAAAACAAAAGGGAGAAAGCCTCAAAGGCTCAAAACTGAGAACACTGACAATTCAATCCCAAGGCCCTGCTGTACTCAAGGTCCAAGTTCACTCCCAAATCTAGTTACCTTCTTCTGTCTTAGTCTCTCTTCTCCCAGAATCATATCTGTGCTCAGGATTTTGATGGAAGTGCTTTATCAGAAAGTTCACTCCAAAATAAAACTAAAAAAATAAACAGTCATGGAATAGGGGAGGCTGGAAAGACAAGGGGAAAAAATTAAAGAAGGGTACAATTTCAGATGAAGTCCAAGACAGCCTGATACCAGAAGGTCGATCAGGGACTTTAAGCCTATATATATTTAAAAATATATGTAAATTTCAATAGTCCTAGGTAAATTTTAATTGGTCAAACATCACGATCTTTTTAAAAAAGTGTACGTGTGAACCAATGACTTGTTTTTCCAGCTCTCTTATCAGAATACTGCAGAAGTTTCTAACTGTTTTCTCTAATCTTATCTCACTTTGCCAATCCTCCTGACCACTGTCTGAGTGCAGGTTCTAAAAATTTAAGTCTGTCATATCCCGGATTACCAGTTCTTAAAATTTCACCTTCCTCCTAAACATTCAAGATCAAATTAGGCAATCAAAGTTTGAGTTTTACCAAGTAATCCAATCTTGCAAAAGAGGTATGTGATTAGAAGTAGTTCTAGACATCTTAATACAAGAATGTTTAAATATTTTAAATGAATATATCCTAAACAACTATTACCAGTTCCTTACATTTTCCTTGACTATCCCATTCTTGAGGAACAGTATCTTATAAAATATATAGATGATGGATAGATAGATATAATCTGCAGTTATAGTGTACTGTTAATCTTGTCTATTCTTTGATTTTGGTTTCAAAGCCTAGAACTCCATCATAAAACAATACAATAGATCCTAATGTCAGCAATTCTCAACAACCTTCCATTACACAATTGTGCACTTTGTCATCTAGAAAGAGAGGAATCAATTCTGCCCCAGCCATGGGAGTTGAATCAGCAAAGTCATCCAAGAGGAATGGCATTATTAACGTAAGGTTTTCTTTTGTTGTTTGGAATATACTTTGTGACTATTTCAACCTGAAATACCTTTTAGGTGTAGTCAGCTCTTCTACTACAGTGACCCTTTGTAGTTAGTGTTTGTTTTTGTTTTTCCACTTGCTTGACTAAAAGACCAAAAAGTATCCTAAAAACCATCCTACTGCTGATTATTGTTTAACAATATTAATACTGCAATAATACTGTGCTCTGAGATAAGATAGACCTACCTCCATCTTATTTAGATAAAATTAAAAGTGTAAGTATTTATGATGAATTTTAGGAGACTGACAGACCCGAATCTATAACTTCGGAATATTTTGAAAGATACTTCAAATTTTCAGTCTTGATTTTATAAATGATAAAATGGGAGTGACTTAAATCATAATAACTTATAAATTTACTCTAAACTTCCTTTTACAAAGTTGTCAAATATTTAATGGGTCATATCTTTTTGCATACTAGAATTTATCATATAAAGTTGCCATACAAAATGACAGCAAATCAAAAATAATTGATTAAATCTAAACTCACTTTCTATTATATTTGGCATCAAAGAGCTACTGAGTAGAGAGTTTATTATCATGGCATTCTCATAGACTTTTAATGATCTATTGATATTTTCTCTTCTTTATAGAATGATCTTATCTGTCTCCTTGATTTACTTCATCAAGTCATTCTAAAAATGATCATTATCCAATAAACCAAGTAGACATATAGATTTATATTCCAAATATGTTTTTTTAAAGTTTGTATACTAATTAACTTAAATAAAAGAAAGAATTACTTGCAATAATTCATTTCCAATGCAGTGTTTGCAGTGTTTGAAGACATACACTTTCTGACAAAATAACTCCATTTTTTTTAAAGCTAACCACAAGATAATTCCTCAAAAATTTTTACAAATACAGTGATCCTTACATCACTTTGCAATTCAGGTAAGTTTGCAATCATACTCTGTCTTTCGGTTTCTACGTAAAGAAATATGCATGCAGCAAATCTTTCATTAATTTACTCATTTATGTGTTTATTGATGAATTTCTATATGTTCAATTAACTATTAGATTTATATGTGTCCTTTATGTTTGTGTCTCTAAAGGCAAAAAATGGAATTGAAATCATTATCTAGAAATTTTTAAAAAGAAGTGAAACAATTACAAAATAAAAAATCTTGGAGTGAAAAATTAAACATGAATTTTGTAAGTAAGCTAGAAAAATTGGTTTTAAAAATCTAATCTAATCTGATTTTTTTTTTTATTCCAACCATTTAAAAACTAATCACAAGTCACCTTGTGTAGACACAGAGAAACTCTGCCCAGATTCCTCTTCAATGAAGGACTCGGTTTCCAGCTTTGGGGGACGTGGTCAGCTGAGACCCTCTAGCTCTCTGTTCCTACAGGGTCTACCTCAGCTGCAGAGACCCACCTGGCTCCAAATCATGTCCTCCCCAGGTTTCCCACATCCAGTAACTTCACAAAAAAGGATCCAAAGTTTGAACCATTTGGAAAGAGTAAAGGACAACTCCAGTGGATATTGTATGCTCCAGATGTCCCCTATGAATTAGCAGAGGCTTCAGACCTGTGTCATGGTTCAACTTCTTCCTTTGTCAATCCTGCTTCTTGCCCTGTTTTCACAGGCATTGATCCCTACAAAATCTCTCATATCCCAAACGCTATCTCAGCATCTGCTTCCAGAAAATCCAAGTTGTGACACCTCCTTTAATGCATATGAGAAAAAGCAAGAGTTAGTCAAATCTAGTATATCAGAGATGATACTGTAAAAATGTGGCAATGGTACACTGGATTGGAAATGGAAATTAAGATGGGTCTTTAATGCTACCTTAGTTTGTGGTGTCTCACAAGTCACTGAGTGCCTGGAGGCCTGGCTCCTTCAATTGTCAAGTCAGGAGACTGGCTGCTGATCTCACTGTACTTTCCAGATTCATCACAGTGCTAGCTGAACCAGCGGTTCCCAATGCCTTCTATGGGCCCAGGCCAGTCTAGTATAAACATTTTCACCAACCTGTGGAAAAACGAGAAACAGAGAAAGTAGCAAGTTTTTCAGAGTTAATTTGTCTTTTTGTTTGTTTGTTTGTTTGTTTGTTTGTTTTTGAAGAGAATTCCTTTCTCTTTTTAAAAGTTTTTTTGGCTCTGTTAAAATATCCTTTCTTTCAGAAATGATGTGGCCAATAGATCATTGATTCTTGTTTAATTTTGTTTTGTTTTGTTTTTTTTTATGTTTTACAGGCAATATCAAACTTCATATCAGTCACCCAGTCTACTCCTGCACTGTTATTTCAAAATTCTACTGAACAGCAAAACTTAACTGTTAACTATAAATCTCAAACTTTCACAGCAATAATATGCATTTAATTGATACTGGTACTGATTGTCACCGATTGATTCAGTCGGTACAGACACATCAAAACCAGTGAGGCAGAATAGCAGGCTCAGATTCACGCGCTATGACTTATGTTTTGGATAAGTTTGCATCCAGTTCTGATAGGCTTTTGAATTTTAGAGGAGGTAGCACTTCAACATATATTCTCATTACTGAACCTCTCCTTTCCAAAATTCTCAACTTTCTCCCCCAAAGTCTAGAATTATCCACTTTAAGAAAAAAGAGGAAAAAAATCTTAAGATGGGTGGTCTCAAAGATTTCCATCTCTCAACTCTTTGAGCTGACCTCTCCAAAATTACCGAGAGCTTAGAGAAAGAATGCTTTTCCCAGTCTTCTTCATTTATCTCAAAAAATGCCTGGTTAGCAGCCACAAATCGTCTATACACATCTATCCTCCTCCTCCTTAATAAGCAGTTTAATATAGTATAACGAAAAGATCAGTGGACGGGGAGTCAAGATTTATGAATGTGTCAAGTGATATTGTGAATAATATTGAGATAAGTTTTTAATAAGCAAGCACATTTTATAGTGTAAATCACTCCTCAGGTGAGAGGTATCCTGCCTCAGTGACCAGTACTATCAGTTATTTTCTCTCTCTGCCACCTGATGACCTCCTTTTGCTCACTCTCTTTCTTAGCCTCTACAGCAAGTCTTTCTTTTCTACCCTTCTCTTGCCTTTCTGCAGTTTCCCCAAGTACACCTCCTCTGTCTCCATTTCATGGCTCTCTTCTTTCCTGGATTCAGTTGCTAGCATTTGGCTCTTCCTCAGGAATAGCATTCCTGAGCCATGTGTCATGATGCTGTCCTTCACCATCTCCCTGCCTTTCCACTTCCTGCCCCCAGCTGCCATTTTTCCCTGCATTCACATCCCACAATCCTTTTTGGTTTTTATTGACTGAAGTATAATTGACATACAATATCTTATTAGTTTCGGGTATAGGTCACAGTGATTTGGAATTTTTATACATTATGAAATTACTCCCATGAAGCCTAGTTACCATCTGTGACCAGACAGTTATTACAATATTATTGACTATACTCCCTATGCTGTATGTTACATCC
This sequence comes from Martes martes, assembly GCF_963455335.1. Lineage (NCBI taxonomy): Eukaryota > Metazoa > Chordata > Mammalia > Carnivora > Mustelidae > Martes > Martes martes. Next base: position 174,807,863 of record NC_137889.1, on the reverse strand, counting down.
CCGTGACTTGTTTATTTTATAACTGGAAATTTGCCTCTTAATCCCCTTTACCCATTTCATTCATCCCCTATCTTCCTCCCTCTGGTAACCCACAGTTTGTTTCCCTGTATCTACGAGTTTGTTCAGTGTGTTACTAAATGTACCTTTACTCTCCTTTTCCTGCTGTGTCTTCAATCTTTGAAAAAGCTTAGCTTGAGGCTTTCACTAATAGGCCACTGAGGATTGAATCTACTGTTTCAGGTGCTACATTCCAACTGCTGCAGACACTAAGAAGATAGTTGGCACCACACTTTCACTAGATTTCACTGAAATGATGGTAGCTTGTCTTGTTGCTGTTGGGGTGTGTTTGTGTGTGGTTAAGGGGCATTGGCTGTGTGTTTCCTTGAAAACATAAAGATTTGGAGCTTCAGCCTGCTGAATGCTCATGGAGGTTTCTCCTTTCTCCATAAAGACTCTCTCTGGCAAATTTCTTCATCTAAAGCAGATATCACGCAAAACAAAATTTTGCACTTATTTAAACTGGATTCCAAGTAATTATGGTAGTCCATTTACTTATGATCTAATTAATTACTATATTTTCTCTTTATTGGGACAATCTCAAAAAAGACCAATGATCTCATTTCTCACCCAACCCCACCTATGTCAGGAAAGTTTACTCTTTTCAGAGCTTTCAGCCACCAGATGCTTGGGCACCAGGGGCTATCTACAAGTGTTGGAGGTTTTGAAAAAGTAATTCCAAAGAATGCTATGACCCTGTCATTGGTGCAGATTTCTTTCCCAACTATAATTTTATAGGTGAGATCATTATATCAATTATAGCTACAAATCTTTGTGTGGTGGTATTTGTATTGCTGGAGCTGGGGAGAAAGTGGAATATGATATAGGCTTCTTGACATTTTAGAAGATTCATTTTTCAGTTTCTTAAGAATTATCCAGGACAATACAGTAAAAGTCATTTTTTTTTAAAGTAGCACATCTGAACCCTGGAAGACAGCACAATTGTGGTAAGGACCAAATATGATGTAAATAAACATATTTTGTAAATTTTAAAAATTAAAGATAATAAAAGGTAATAAAAAAGGAAAGGAGAATTGAATTTGCATCTAAACTTCAGTCTAATAAAAATGTACTGTGCTTAAACAGTAGCAATAAGTCAATAGATAGATTTTTACTTCACAAAATGTAAACCAATAAGATTTTTAATGTCTTCAGTATTTATTAATCACTCATTTTATTAGTGTTTATATCAAACCTACATCCAAAAAGATTCAAAGAGCTATTCAACAAAATTTTAAAGCCATTATGAAACCGAAAAGATTTCAGAGAGACGTGCGAGAATCCTCTGAGACCATCATTGCTGTGCCTCATATGTGACTCTATCTTGTGAGATGAAGAGACAGATACTGAGGAAATACACACATAAGAAAAATACTGTTCTGGTCTTCCAAGAGCTTAAACCAATAAGGAAAAAACCATGTAAAGAAACTGCAAAATTACACAAAAAAAATTGAGGGCAGAGGTAAGGGCTTGTTTCTGGGAAGGGGCAAAGATACATATTCAGGTAAACTCGAGGGAAAATGATTGGTAAAGCTACAGACAGATTTTAAGGGTGAGAGAAGAGACTAAAGATAATGCTTTTCAGAAGACTTTTATCTTCTGGCTAACATAGTAAATGATTTTATCTCCTGCTTTGGAAGTGAGTTTATTGTTTCAGGGTCAGTAGAAAAAGTTTTCAATACCCACTGGGGAAAGCACAATAAAAAAAAAGATTTTTTATTATCCCTATCATCGGCAGTAGTCTATCAATAAATAAAAAATAAAGACAGCTGACTTTTCTCCCAAAATATTGCAAGAACATTCTCTAATGATCTTCTTTTAGGCCAGAGAATATTTGGTAGGCCAAGCAATTTCTATTACTAATTCTGAGTAGACAGTTTTGTTTATTAAATATACATTAGAGGAAATGATTTTTCTCCCTTAGAGTCTAGACTTAAGGCACTGTACACTGATTCCTTTAAATATATGGAAACCAGCTATGTTTATTTTATGAGTTAGAAAGTCTCATAACTCTCAAGGCCCATATCCAATTTGTATCTCTAAAATGTTTTTTTACAAGCCAGAATAAACATATAATCTCTTTCCTGCAAACCATAGGCTATTTATCCAAACCAAACAAAGATATTTGAACACGTTAATTTTAGTATCGTTTAAAAATTCGTGGCTGGGCTGTGCTCATGGGCCATGCTTTTGCTATCATACTCCATTTTAACCCTTTTAGTTCACTTGATTTTTTTCATACCTGCTTTTGAGGAATATTCTTATTAGCAATCAGATTCAAAATTTATAGAAATACCATTTTCTACTACAGAATAAAAGTGGAGCATCTGGTGGTTATCTGTGGCCTGAAAGGAAGTGTGGCTGTTGGTGAGGGACCAGCACTCAGATTGATCTTGGATTTTATCTGGGATTTGATCCATTGAGCACAAAGTGAAGTTGTAATGAATGGGAGATGTATGTGTGTTCTAGTTAGACCACTTTAATTGCATTAGTATTGCTTGAGTAGATAATTTCTTAAGTTTATAGAATATTCAATTAAGGGCAAAAATTAGAATTAACCTAAATGTCAGTCAATTTAAAAAAATGGTTACTTGGTATATCTGGGTGGCTCAGTCCGTTAAGGCTCAGACTCTTGATTTTTGGCTCAGGTCATGACCTCAGGGTCATGGAATCAAGCCCCACTTTGGACTCTGAGCTCAAAGCAGTCTACTTCTCTCTCTCTCTCTCTCTCTCTCTTTCTCTCTCTCTCGCTCTTGCTCTCACAAACTCTGCCCCTCCCCCACTCATTCTTTATCTCTCTCAAATAAATAAATCTTTAAAAATTATATTAAATTTAATTTAATTTAAAAATGGTTAAATGTTATAAAACAACATATCCATGCAACCACTGAAAGTGTGGAAAATTTATATGTACTTCAATGGAAATGATCACAAAGTATTAAGTAAAAACAAACAAACAAACAAACAACAACAACAACAACAAAAAACAAATTGCATAACAGGACACAGAGTAAAATCTTATTTTTTAAACCAACAGAAGTTAAGTGTATGTGTATGTGCTTAAACAAGGAACAAAATGCAAAAATATTTTGGAAAGTACATAACAAACAAACTTAACACTAGTTACTTTGGGGAATATAATTAAAGGGAGTCAAAAACTCACTTACCATATAGATACATTTATTATGTAGATTTATGTATTTATTATGTAGGTATCTACATCGTTTGAATGTTTGCCTAGGTAATTCATTAGATTTGTAATTAGAGTTATTAGATTTGTAATAGAGAATTTATGGAAGACAAGAAAAATCTTCTATTTGTATACATTGGTGATTTTCATCTAAAAATAGTAAATATTTATTGTTATAATTACCAACTAAAGTATAACACTCCTCTCTGTTATTGTCATTTAGAAGCGATCAGATATACAATGTGTAATTCCTTCCACTTTTGCTTTTGTTTTTGTCACAACATCCAACTTGCCACTTAGAAGGACTTAATAGTAAGTAATCTCATTGAAAATACCTAGGTCTTCTAACGCAAAAGTCTTGCTGATAAGAAGCAAAGGCAACATATGATAGTTTCTTAGAAATGCAAAACATGCTTCACTTCAGATCTGTGGAATCAGAACCTTCACTTTAACACGATTTCCATTCACATACTTTCTCATTAAAGATTAAGAAGCAACGCTCCAGAGGACTAATCTTAAGTCTATGATTTTATAACAAGTACCTTATTTTTATTCAGATTGTATGTTTATGGGGAGCCTGAAATTGTGAGAGCAGAGAAGATCGATAGAGAAAAGGGCTATAAAGCCTTTGATTTGTCTCCACATTGCCTGTCTAGGGTTCATGGCTCCAGTATTTTCCTTTATTTGAAATCACGTCAGAACAGAGAAGAACACAGAAGATCACAAATCTGAGGATATAACTCGATCGCTGGTCTGATAGAAAATGGCATGATTGGGGCCCCTGGGTGACTCGATCATTAAGCATCTGCCTCCGGCTCACATCATGATCTCAGGGTCCTGGGATCAGCCCCACATCGGGCTCCCTGCTTTCCCTCTCCCACTCCCCCTGTTTGTGTTCCTGCTCTCGCTCTCTCTCTGTCAAATAAATAAATAAAATCTCAAAAAAAAAAAAAAAAAGTAAGAGAAAAAAAGGAAATGGCATGATCATCAATGGTTTTTGACTTTTGAATTGAAACTGGCTATAAAACACATGCTACAAAAAAAATGTTGTTTGTATAGACATTTATTTGTTCCTATTTAAATGAAAGGTCAGAAAGTAAAAGTCAAGATGAAATGAAATGTGGTCAGAGTGAAAGAAGTAATATGGGGCTATGAAATGGGAAATATGCACCTACTAGAAGGGCTGTCTTTTGAGTGTATGAAATATTTGGAAGAAAATAAAGAAAAACAAGGACTTCTAGCAATAGGGATTGGCACTGTCACCTCATTCACTTACTCTTTTTCTATTAATTTATGTCTCACTATAGTTAAAAAATGTACCATAACATTGCCTGTCAAACTGTAGCCAGTAAAAGCTTTTGGAATAAGTGAATGAATAAATGCAAGCTTCTTCTGAGTATGGAAACTTCCACTTCCTGTAATACTGCAGATTAGATAACCTCAAAACCCTTCTCCACAAAGCCAAGAGAAATGTTGGGCAAACTATAATGTATGTACTTTTAAATTCCAAGCTGTACTAGCAAAATATCAGTGAAATCCCCAGGATGCTAAGGCAAAGAGGTCATTAAAAACCAGAGCGGTCAGCGCAAGAATGGACACCAAGTAGCCTTGGGGAAATTATTGCTATCAATCACTTAGAGTCGTGTGGGGTTTGATGTTCAGGGGAGAAGTGGCAATCTGTGCAAAGTGAATGGCTGGAACAGATATCTCACACAAAGTCAGGACGTTCTAAAGACGACATCCTCAGTGAAAGGATCAACTTAAAAAAATGCACACACCAGAGCAAGGAGGAAGTTACGAAGTTCATAGCTGGACACCTGGGCAATGCGTGGAAAAGTTAGTCTCCCCTAAGAATTTATAATCATGGGCCCAGAGTCACATGTTATTGGAGTTTAATTTCAATCACCTATGTTTTCTGAGAGACTAGAAATTAGAATAAAGAGTTTAGGGGCTAATGATACCACTAAAGTTTGTGGCCAGAGCAAATTGAAATCCTCTGTTCATAAATTATTTCTCAGTACAGACTACACAAGAGTCCCATGAATAAAGCCCTTGGATGATACATAAGAGTCAAGCAAAGAAGGAGAAGCATCAGATATACCATCATTATATATAGATAATAAAATAAACATGTTTAAAATGATGATAGACATAAATTTTAAAAAACAAGGAAAACAAGTTATAATGAAAAAAGTAAGTAAGAAAAAGAATATCTAGAAATGAAAAATGTAATTATTGAAATATAAAAATTACACTGGATGAATTTAATAATAGATTAGTCACAGACAAGGAGAGAAATAGTGGCCTATAAGAGATCATTCAGAATGTAGACTCAAAGAATAAAATAAGAGAAAGTATGAAAAAGGGGTTAGAAGTCACAAATCTAGTAAGTATTACAGAGGATGAGACTAGAGAGAGTGGGTAAAAGACAATGGTCTTAGAAATAATGTCTGAGAAATGTCTAGAATTGATGAAAGAAAGACATATTTTCCTTACTCTAGATTCTCAAAGAGGATGTGAATAAAAATAAACCACACTCACCCACACTGTAATGTAAACATAGGATTTAAAATCACAGAACAGATTTTAAAAGGAAGAAATCTTATTATTAAAAAAAAAAAAAAAAAAAACTCACACATTAGGTTTTTTCCAATGGAACAGTATCTGTAGAGAGTTAACAGAGCCGAAAGGACCCCGAGATCATGACCCGAGCCGAAGGCAGAGGCTTTAACACACTGGGCCACCCAGGCGCCCTGCCGCAGCCTATTCTATACTCAACTAAAATATCGTTCAGGATTGAGGACAAAATAAATTCGGATAATCAAACTCTGGAGTTCCCACTAGCAGCTTCCCTTTTTACTTCCTGTTCACAAAGTAATAAAGGTGTAATTTTTGGAAGCATAATAAAGAAGACAGTATGTAACAATAATGATTATATAAAATAATAATAATGTTTAATTAAGGGACAATCAGTATCAGATTTAACCAAATTACTGAAGAGCTATAGCACAGAGAATGGAAGATCATAATGAGCACTAAGCATTCTAAGATGTTTGTATTATTCTACAGAAGAGTAAAGATACTGATCTTCAAACTGCTTAAACTTTGAACTGTTTCAAGTATGTCCTATTAAAATCGTAAGATAAATCAGTTAAACAATAGAAGAGGAATATATAATAGTCAAATTAGTAGATGGGGAAAATCAGAATAAAGAAAACTTGAAGCATCCAAAAAGCATAAGGAAAAAGAGGCAAAAAAGAGGCAAACAAAAAAGAAAAACAGAAAATACTCAGTGTGATAGGAAAAATAATCCTTAATTCTGGAGACAGAAAGTATTCGGAGATAAAAATTAAAACAGAGAACCATGCTCAATGACCCAGCCTTAACCCATACACATTCCCCAGGCAAGAGTTTGGGGTATAAGGTGGAACTTCACCTAACATTTAACTGAGTCCTGCCTTAGAGCTGCTTGATTGCAGCAATATTTGCTGACTCTCAATAATTTAAAGAAAATCACATTTTATTAGAATAACATGGGATGGCTTACAGATAAAAATGTAAGAGTTAAAATCTCTGCTATTAGAAAAAAAGGAAACCAGGGTGAGAACAAATGGCCATTTCCTTTAGAGCCAAACAGCCAGAAGGAAGATTCTCCATCCTTGTTCTCTCAGGCTTCAAATTACTAGCCTGATTGGCCCAGGGGGTGGATAATTTGATGAATGGGTGCACTAAGAAAACAAGCCATGAGGCAAATCAGGAGGAATGGGCAAGGCTTCCCAAAGGAAAATCATGGTGCCATGATAAAAGAAGGACAAAGAAATCCTAAACTAGAAAAAACAAAAACAAAAACAAAATAACAAAGGTAATTTGACTCTCTGCTGGATCTTTGTCCAGCTATAGCAGCAATTTTTATAGGATATTTGACTCAAGAAGAATATGCATTTCTAGAATTATTAAATTTTTTCTCCTTCTCCTTAAGCATTTAGACCAGAGATAACAAATCAAATGACTGCTAGCATCAGACAAGTCAAGGAAACAAGTAAAGCACTATCGGAATATGATGATAAACAGGAACTGACTCTCCATCTCAGGAATAAAATATAAAATGGTGAAGGTGAGGAAAAACTGCAAATGCCCAGACCCAGCCCAAGAAAGCAGCGGTTACTCAGCTCGAGCTGATTGTTGGAGCCAGATCTTTTTCAAGAAAAATCAAGAGTCGGGAATGCATGCAAAATAGCCCAATACTTCTCTTCATATCACATTTTAATTGTTATTGACAACTGATATAATTTTTAAAATACTGTGTGTAGCAATATTAGGTAGATCAATTAGACACAATTGCAGGAACAATTCTGTTATTGGTCATCTGTGGATTGTGGCTTGTGGCTCAGTGACTTGTAAATTGCTTTGTGCATGTTAATGGGAGAAAACTAGAAAACTCTGCACTTCTGATTTCCTTGTCCCATCTTTTGGGCTATTATCAGCTATACATTTTTCTGTGTGTATACACACACATATATTTTATATATATATATGTATACATACATATATATATAAAATAAACATTAAAAGATAACATCACTACGTTTGCTTTAGACAGTTATTACCTTCTGGAGAACTTAAATATAGAAATTAATCTATTATTTGTACCTTTATTTTTACATAATTTCTCTTTTTTTCTTGATAGACATTTTTTTAAACATACTTAGGTTCACAGAAAAATTAAGCAGAAAATACAGAGTTCCTACACCCTGCCCCACTGCTCCCCGACCCGACACACACACAGCCTTCCTTCCAATCAACGTCCCCCAGGAGAGTGGTACATTCCTTACAAGTGATGACACATGGTTTTCACCCATAGTCCATAGTTCACACCAGAGCTCACTCTTGGTGGTATACATTCTATGGATTTGGACAAATGTCTAAAGAAAAATATCTACCATTATAGTTTCATAGGGAATAGTTTCACTCTTCTAAAAACTCTCTGTGTTCCATGTACTAACCTCCCCTTCCCCCCTAGCCCCTGGCAGCCCACTGATCTTTTTACTGTCTCCATAGGTTTGTCTTTCCCAGAATGTCTATGTATGGTTGGAATCCTACAGGATGTAGTCCTTTCAGATTGACTTCTTTCACTTAGTAATTGCATTTAATTTTCCTCTCTGTCTTGTAGCCTTTTTCTTTTTAGTATTGAATAGTATTCCATTATCCACATGTACCACAGTTTATTTTTCCGTTCACCCACTAAGAACACCTTGGTTGCATCCAAGTTTTGACAATTGCAAATAAAACAGCTTTGAACTCCCATGTTTAAGGGGAGGGTGTATGCTGTGGTGAGTGCTGTGAAATGTGTAAACCTGGCGATTCACAGACCCGTACCCCTGGGGCTAACAATACATTATATGTTTATAAAAAAAATTAAAAAATTATTTTAAAAAAGATTAAGGGTAAACATAAGTTTTCAACTACCAAGGAGCGGAATTGCTGGATAGTATGAAAAGAGTATATGTAGTTTGTTACAAACTGGCAAATGCTCTTCCAAAGTGGCTTACTGTTTTGCATTCTCCCAGCATTGAATGAGAGATCCTGTTTCTGCACATGTTGAATTTGATATTGGTGTTATTTTTGGATCTTGGCCATTCAAATAGGACCTGTGCTACTTCCTTGTTTTAATTGCATTTCCTTAATGGCAGATGACATTGAGCATCTTTTCTTCTATTTGTCAACCACGTTTCTGCCCACTTTTCTGCCCAGTTTTTAATTGGGTTTCCTTTTTTAATTGTTGAGTTTTGTTGTTTATTTTGATTAAGAGTTCTTTATTAGATATATCTTTTGCAAATATGTTCTCCTAGTCTATGGCTTATCTTCACATTCTCTCTTCTTTTTTTAAACTTTTATTGTATTATGGGGGCACCTGGGTGGCTCAGGGGGTTAAAGCCTCTGCCTTCGGCTCGGGTCATGGTCCCAGGGTCCTGGGATCAAGTCCTGTTTCCGGCTCTCTGCTCAGCGGGGAGCCTGCTTCCTCCTCTCTCTGCCTGCCTCTCCACCTACTTGTGATCTCTGTCTGTCAAATAAATAAATAAAATCTTTTTAAAAAAATTTTTTATTGTATTATGTTAGTAACCATAAAACACATCATTAGTTTTTGATGGAGTGTTCCAAGATTCATTGTTTATGTACAACACCCAGTGCTCCATGCAATGCATGCCTCATTCTCTTGATCTTCACTCTTTCAGGAGATCTATGTTTCTAACTGCTGGTCAATATGTTCAGCTATGTAGTCATTTCAAAATTTAAAATTGTTTTTTATTATCAGATATTAAATGAAGACTGTGGTATTTCCTTACATTGTCAAAGTATTGATCATAGTTCTTATTATTTGATTACAGGACCTATCATATTTTTAAAAAAATAATGATAGTTATCTGGGTAATCAGTCAGGTATGTTTTAAGCAAATATTAAAATTGTTCTTAAAAGTCTCCAAGCTATAAAATGGGCTGTTATTTCTGGCCTGAATTTTAACTTATAATTTTTAATGCCTGCAAAGCCAATAGCTACCTGAGGAAAAATATTCAAAATCCAGTAAAATCCAAAGATAAAAAGAGGAAAGTAGGGTGGTCCACAGCCATTTTTTTTCACTTGACTCAAAAACAAAACAATGCGTGTTAGCACTTAAAGATTATCTTAAAAGAATTAGAACTGATTTCCACATTGTTAAACAGTGCATTGTTTTGGGGAATATAAATTGGTGTAACCAGTATAGAAAATAGTATGAAGTTTCCTCAAAAAATTAAAAATAGAACTACCATATGATCTAGCAATCGACTTCTGAATATTCATCCAAAAAAAAACCAAACAAATAAACAAAAATTTATCTAATTTAATTTAATATCTAATTTAAATAGATATCTGCACTCCCACATCTTTTTGCAGCATTATTTACAATAACCAAAATATGGAAGCAACCCAAGTGTCCATCAATAGATAAATGGATAAAGATGTATATTCTGGGTAGATTTCTATTCTAAGGTAATAACCATCTAAAAGTTCATTTAAGTAAGCAGGTAGCTGGAGCTCTGACCTGAGGTAGATTTTTGGAAACAGAGAAGGTGGCCAGTGGAGGGATGAGGAAAAGGAGACCAAATGAAAAGCCCAAAGAAGGAAAGGAAAGCAGGGGCACCTGGGTGGCTCAGTTGGTTAAGTGTGTGTCTTTGGCTCAGGTCATAATCTCAGGGTCCTGGGATCCAGCCATGTTAACTCCCTGCTCAGAGAGCGTGAGCGCTCTCTCTGTCACTCATTCTCTCTCACTCTCTCTCTCTATATATATATGTATAAACCTCTCTCTCAAAGAAATAAAATCTTTCAGAAATAAAATAATAATAAAGGAAAGCAAAGGCAGAGTATGGATTATCAGGTCCAAAGAAGATAAGCAAAAGGCACCAGGTATGAAATAGTAAAAGTAAGCAGCTTGAGATAAACAAGAAGAAACTCCTTCAGGATTGATAGACAGAGAAAAGTAATATTATGGGGGATTTATGGCCTGGCCTTTGGTCAGGGAAAAAGTTATTAATGAAAGTTCAGTGAAACACCTGAAAGTATATCCAATGATCAAAATTTATTCCACCAAATATATGCCATGTCTTCACTGAAAAGATATTATTTGGATTTTAGTTGTTGTTTTGTACTAAATTTATAAATTTCTTTAAGGTAAGTGGGGGGGTATTTAGGACTCAAAATAATCTTTATTTAAATTCTTTCACTAGCAAACTGGCACTATTAATATATCTTTCTAGAGAAAAATATTCTTTAAATATATAACATACATTGGTAGCTTATAACAACTTTTTAGCTCTTGTTTGACATTTTTTATTTTATCTGAGTGTGGTTGACAGTAGTTTCAGGTGTATGAAATAGTGATTCAACTTCTTTATGCATTATACTATACTCATCACAAATGTTTCAGCTCTTTTTAAAAATTCTTTGTTTCTCCTTGGAAATCCGGCCTCTTTGGACCCATCTAATTCAGACATGGCGTAGTAACCCTTTGAAAATTTTATGTGATGGTTTCACTTTAATGAGAAAATGAAACTTCAAGAAAGGGAAAATAATTTTAACTCAATTTACTTTCCTTAAAAACAAGTAAAAATGGAATTACAGCTGAAACAAACAAAAACGGTAACATTTGCCCAGAGAAATAGAAATCCATCCTGGAACTGCTGCATAAAAAAATATTAGTCTGAGGAGCAACTCAATTTCATACTGTGCAATTTAAATGTACTGAAAGTAATTAAAATGAATGTCATTGAAACTGTTTCTGCACCGTGGTTCAACTAGGTCATTTAAATGTTGCACCAGAAAATTCTAAAAATTATTTTTAAGCCAAACAGAGGCGTGGGATTGTGAACTACAGATGCAGGTGAACTCAGGTGATCTGAGGAATAAGACATAACGTTAGCAGCACCTGCTACAGAGTGCTAGCGGGAACAGACACAGTGCTGGAAGAGCCCTGTGTTTATAGGAAATGGCAGGTTAGTACTATCAGTTCCCCTAGAAAAGGGAGGATAATGTAACTGAACACCAAGCCTGGCTCACTGATGCCAGGAATTTTGGGCAACTGAATTTCCCCTGGAAGCCAAGCTTAAACGTATTGGGATGTCACTTAAGAAAGCGTTCTTTGAAATTAAAGTAGACATTTTCAGTGGCTTAATAGCATTGATGGTTATGTAATTGAAAGACTACACCAGGGATTCCAACTGATCTTAAGCTGTATTCATGCTAAGATTGAGAAATGTCTAGGAAAAGACTGGAGAAATTGGGCTGCCCAGGCTCTATTCGTGTAAATAATTCACTACTCTTCTGGGGTGGAACTCACCCAGGAGAAAGACGTTAAAAAGATGTATAATAAGGTTTTGCCTTTAATACAGTCAAATATCTGGCCACCAGATTATCTGTGGGCCCAGCGTCTGCAGGTGCCCTGCGGAGCACTAGTACAACGAGTCTGCAATAAAGGAGAGAGTAAAACAGAACAGAACTAATCCTCTAAGCTCCCAAAGGAACATTGACTGCGTATGGACAGAAAAGAATGGAAATGTCTAGTTTGGTTCCATTGGTGCAAGTGCCTGGTTGATGGCAGCTTTGGCAATGGCAGGAGCCCGCATGGGGGAGTTTGCAGTGTGTTCATAGCTGGGTGAACACTCATGACCTTGCATGTTCAGAGCTGTTTTGCTACATCACTGGAAGCACAAGCTGCCTCACACACAGATTGCCTCCAGAAATGAAAAGAGCAGAGGAAGAAACTATTAGATGTCACTGGATAGAATAGAGTCTTACTATGGATCATACTCAAGGCAAGCCTTATGAAATCATAAAACGATTTAGAGGTATATTTAACAAGGATATGGGCACGTCATGCAATTTGAGGAGAAGGAAAACCAAAGAATTTTTTCTGCACCTGGACTGTGACCTTCAGTTGGTGTGGCCTGGACAAGAAACCCTTTTCAATTAGAATTTACAAGAGCCGTTCTGGTATTTGCAGACATTTTAAAGTACAGCAAGATCGGAGTCAGGAATCACTTACAAACCACATTCCCGCGAGTGCATTGGCAACTGAATTTGAATTTTTTAAAAACATCCAATCATCCCATAACCTTTTAAAAGCACCTATATCAGGTAATGGGAGCTATACATACTCCCACAGGCCACGTTAAGCCACAACCATACCAGAATCTTTGCAGTCCTGGGAATATTAATTATGCTGTGAACAATACATCTAGAAACAGGTGAGCTTGGTTTTACTGGCTGTGTTCTGTTCTTTTGTTCCACAATGACTTGAGCATTTTGTCATTGTGCCTTTTATTAACTTAATACCATTTTGATTATAAAATCTAATTGTGGAAGAAGTTTTGATGACTACCTTTATTTAGGATATCATTCCAACATTCGAAAGAGATTTTTTTTTTTTTAAGCAGAACATTTAAAATATTAGTCTTTAGAAAATGAAAAAAACCGTTACTGATGACTCTTACAAGGAAAACATTGTTTTGTGTAGGGGAGGTTATTCTTAAAAATTACCAGCATCTTCAATAAAGACTTACCAATCTAATTCTTTTTTTTTTTCTTAAAGATTGATTTATTTATTTAACAGAGAGTGAGCAAACTGCGAGGGGTGGGAGGGAAAGGCAGAGAATCTAGAGCAGATTCCCGGCTGAGCCAGGGAGCCCAATGCAAGGCTTGATCCCAGGACCCTGAGGTTATAACCTAAACTGCAATCAGGAGTCAGTCGCTTAACCAACTAGGCCACCCAGGCACCCCTACCAATCTACTTCTTAACAAGCATACAAGATCATGCAGAGGGTTCAGAAGAATCAAAGGGATGTTTAAAGAATTGGAAAATAATAGCTATGTAGAAAGGCTGAGAAAACTGGGATTTCATTTCGGGAAAAAAGACAACTCTAAGGGAATTATTCTTTTAAAATAAGACGGTCTATTATGGACAGGGTGATAACCGGTGTTTTTTCATCTGCATTTAAAGCAAGATAAGAGAAAGGGGTTGGAGTGAGAGCCAAGGGGAGTTAGGCTAAGTGTTAGAAAGGATTCCATCTTAATCAAGGATGGTAACCCTGCAAAATTGCAGACATTGTCAAACACGTTCCTGTGTGTATTTGATGCAAATAATAAGCTGCAAAATTTTAAATTCAAAAAGTTGTCCAGAGGTTCCTCAAGATCCTTATGTTCGTCTTTAAACAGGGAAAACAAAAATCAGTATTTCTACCACATCATCCCTCTGTCTTAATCATATGTCATTATTACCAAAGTTGTTAGTAACTGGTTCTTCTTTTTTTTTTTTTTTTTGAGATTTCAATGCGTCTTATTTTTTTATCTTAAAAAAATAAATAATAAATAAAATAAATAATAAAATAAATAAAATAAATAAATTAGCTGGTTCTTTTTCACATTAATTTGTTTTATTGAATTTAACTTCGGCTTCACTATTCCCTGGTACATACAGGAAGTAGGGGACAAATGAGGTTAGCAATTTTAAAACATTTTGTGCAGCAGGATCCTTGCTGGCAATAAAATCTTTTGTGATCAGTCACACAGGAGAGCAGAGCTGCTCTGGTTACCTGGGAGTGAGACAAGACAAAGGGGCAGAGGATGGGGCAGAATCCTGTTGATTTCACCCTCCATACCTGCCCTCACTCCCTGCCCTTCCAACAACCCCCAAGACACCCTGGAGGAACCCATATGGCTTTTTGAGCATAGTTTAAAAATCACTGACCCAGATAAGAATGACATATTAACACTCTCGTGGTGTTTTATAGCTCATAAAATGATTTAAAGTATATTATCTGTGTCCTTCCTGCCTCAGCATTCAGATTCTATTTCAGCAAATCATTTAAAAGCATCTGGTAATAACTTTTTAAAGATGATCATAAGTCTAGTTATATTAGTTATAATGAGGAAAGAAAAAAGTAGTTTCATGTAGAATGGCTTTCTTTCTTGACCAAAATTATGGGGGGACATTCTTATTTCCATTATTTTAGAAAACGTGAGATGAAAAGAGTTTATATTGGTTAAAAGTACAAGAGAGAATTCTAATATAAAAAACTGATATTTTACCAGGGCCAAATTAGGTACACAGTAGGCCCACAAGACTTTTCAGGGTGCATGAAAATGTTTTATACTTTTTTTAAAACCAGAATTTAGAAAATGAATTCAGTCAAAGAAAATGATTTAATATATAACATTAACATGTTATTTTGATCACCTCCTATTTATCCCATTGCTTAGGGAATGATTCCTGACTTACAATTTTGGCAATGGCCAAAAATGAGACACTTGACCCTGGACAGATGAGGCAGAGTTCACTGGTCACATAGACTCCCAGCCTAGGAGAGGAGTGCGTTGCACCATTCAGACCCCCATAGGAGTGCACTCAGAGCACAGTGAACACCTGGGGGCTCTGGGTGGAGGTTTTATAATACAAAGAGGTCAGGTGTCCTCTGGTTCCCACAGGAGAATGTGATTGGCTAGTTTGAACAAGTCCACAGGCTGGCTAGGAACTGAAATCCACTACTCAGGGGGAAACAAGAATGATGCTTGGGCTCTTTGATGGAGGATATTTGGGGGGGGGGGGGCAGACTTTGTCCATGGTAGCAGAGTAGGGAGCAGAACTTATGGTTAAGCCATTCACTGCCTTCTGTATTTCACAAACTGTCAAGGCAGCACATGATATCGAACTTTGGGAAGTCTTATACCATACATGTCTTTATACCAATACAGTCATAAAATATTATATTTAAGGGGTTTATTTTTAAATGGAGGAGACACAAAAGTTCAAGTGCCTAAGAGAGATAAATATAGAACTACCATGCCCCCTGGCTGTCTCAGAACAAAATAAGTCCCTTAATTAACTTTCATATCTGTAAATATCTTGCTCTGTTCTAAATGTCCACATTTTAAAATGATGGAGTCTAAACACCCAAAGTTAGTGCATGAAAGACCTCCAGGTGAACTGTGGAGAGTCAGATTATGTGATTGATGTGATTTTCTTTCCTGAGAAGATATTATATCTAATCTTGAGCATGTTCCTGAATTACTCTGAACTACAAGTTCCTTATATTTAAAGGTTTTATTTATTTATTTATTTATTTATTTATTTATTTATTTGAGAGAGAGAGAAAGAGAGAGAGAGAGAGTAGAGGAGCAGAGGGAGAGGGAAGCAGAGTCTACACTCAGCCAGAACCTGATGTGGGACTCGATCCTATAACCCTGTGATCATGACCTGAACTGAAATCAAGAGTCAGACGCTCAACCAACCAAGCCACCCAGACACCACTACAAGTGCCTTATATTTAAAGAAATATTATGAAGATTATATCAGTAGAGTAGGGAAAACATCTCCCACAGTGCCCAGCAGATGTTAGTTGGATTTAAATCATCATTGCAATCAAGTCGTCTAACTTTACTGTTTCCAAATATTCTTTACAGATTTTACCTGGCATGAGTAGGCACTGAAATTTTATTAAATGAATGGATGGGTAGGTAAATCCATGAACTCACATACACACAAAGAGTCCTTGTCTTCACTCACAGTTTCCTTACCTAGAATGTTCTCGCCACTCTTCTGTGCTTAGCTAAGTTCTGCCCTTCTATAGAAGACCAACTTTTGTCTCAGCGAATGATTTTTTAGTAACCAGTTCCCTTTGATATCTTCTCTGAACTTCTGGAGAATTTGTTCTCTAAGGCCCTCTTTTTAACTGAAACTACAACATCTTGGTTATTAATTCTTTAGATTATTTCCTATCTAGGAAAATTGTAGAATTGTAAATATTAAGGGATAAGACTATACCTTTTTGGGGATGCCTGGGTGGCTCAGTGGGTTAAGCCTCTGCCTTCGGCTCAGGTCATGATCCCAGGGTCCTGGGATCGAGCCCTGCATCAGGTTCTCTGCTCAGCAGGGAGCCTGCTTCCCTCTCTCTCTCTCTCTCTGCCTGCCTCTCTGCCTACTTGTGATCTCTGTCTGTCAAATAAATAAATAAAGACTACACCTTTTTGTTTTCTTAGGCCTAGGATCATTTCCTGCTCACAGTAGGAACTTAGTCAAAGATAAATACCAGTCTTTTCCTCCTCATCCTTGCTTTTCCTGCTTGTTTTAGTTGATAGCATTCTCATTCCTCCAGTCATTTAGACAAAATCTCAAGAGTTTCCACAGATAAATACAGAGTCCCAGGTGTCCTGGAATGAGTTGATCCCTATCTGTCTGAGAGCAGAGTTGCTGTCAGAGAGCAAGAGTTAGAAGTGGAGGAGAAAGGTTCACTGGCCTAGGCCACTAGGTCCATGACATCCTCCCTGATGATCCCGGCTTTCATACCCACCTCAGTGTTTCTTCAGACCCTTTCATTCTCCTGCATTGTTCCTTCATCACTGACACTGCTCCGCCTTTGAAATGTTTGCCGTATGTGCTCCAGGTCCATGTTCTCACTACCGAAAGTCAGGCCTCCATCAACTCCCCTCTGAGTTATTAATACAACCTCAAAGTGGGTTTCTCTGTCTCCAGCTTACATCCCCCTCAATGTATCCCATCTCTCATGCACTGAATTATCTTCATAAGCCAGTTAATTTTTTATTCAAAAAGATAACCTCTGGATCTGAATTTTCATTGGTTTTTCAACATCTGATTATCTGCAGTATAAAAATCCATGTCTAAATCCTTTTGCTTAGAATTGTAGATCTCCTGCAATATTTCAATAACTATTTTTCCAGTTTTATCATGTATCATATCACATCCTTTGAACTTGTGCAAACCAGATTCACAACTCTTTGAAAATCAACCAGTATTTCCTGTTTCTCTGACCTCATTCAAGCTCTTTCTTTCTATTCAAACTATCTGTAAACAGGCCTCATAAATTATATCCTCATCATTCTAAATCCATTTCAAATCTCAAATCTGTTAAGCTTTCTTGAATTCCCTTCCGGGAAGTCTGTATCTCCTATTCTCCATGTTTTATGACTTCTATACATGTTGTCCACTCCTCGTTCCACCATATTTCATAATTTATCATAAAATAATAAACATTTGTGTCTGTATATGTGTGTGCGTGCATGCACACACATGCATATGTGTGTGATTTTCTGCTGGATGGTAAAATTCCATTTGACAAAAATCAATGTCTGATTATCCCTCCATCTCTAATAGTGCTCAGAACCATTCCTTGCCCAAAGTGGGAAGACATTAACAGCTATTGAATTCAATGTTTCCTGAATTGAGAGAGGAAAGCCTCTAGGGCCTTAGTATCAGAAATAAAATATTCAATTAGATATGTTCATCTAAAATGGAACAGAAAGCCAATACATGTTCTATGCATTATTCCATTAATTATCTTAATATCCTCCTTCAAATTTGAATGTAGACATTATCTACCCTCATATAATAAATTTTGTGGTTAGTAGAACAAAAAGCAATAAAGAATAAACTGACTTTTCTTGTAAAACCATTTTCAAATATTTTCTAAGTCAAGATATTTCACAAATAAAGAGTTCCATGGATATAGGAGTTTTTACAATACCAAGTTAAAGTTGGACCAACCTTTTGCCACAGAATTTCAATATATTTTTAATGAATTGTGAATATCAAACAGAGGGAAACAGCGTATAGAATTCCCTAAGCATATTGTTACACAGAAACCTTTTCTCCCAGAACATATTGCATATCAATGGACTATTTGGGAAACCAGTCTTCATTAGCGTTAATCTATTTCAGCATGACTTTCAATCTATTGTATAGACTACATCATTTTTGTAAGAGATAGAACACTTAATTACTAACATACTTAAATGTATAAGCATATCAAAATATCTCTCTGAAAACTTAAGAATCCAATCAAAACAGTATTTTCCACTGTAAATCATACTAAAAATTCCTTACTCTATCGACAAGGCTATATCTATATGGGCCAAATTAATTACATGCTCAAATAAAATACCATGCTACGCTTTTTCAGTACAAAACATCAACTAAACAATTTTCCATAAATGTATGGGTTTTGTGCATGACTTTTGAGTTGATGGAACCTAGCATTTAGGGGCTGAGAAAGATGATATACAAACTGAAACCATTTAATTTTTAATTACTTAATTTTTACCCAATAAAAATCCCTTGCTTTACACAGACATCAACTTTATTTATAAATATCTGTGTGGATGAGATTTTCATGTTTTCATTATCATGAATCAGCTATATCCTAAAGTCAGTCACATGGTAAGCAGGATATTCTTGGGCAAAGATCAGAGATTTAAGAGACAGCTAATCATCATTATCTAAATACTTAATGAGAAAAAGACTAAAATTGTTTGACTTGGTCATAACAATGATTTAAACATTAAAAGCTGTCTTAACTATTGTTTTAATATAAACTTATAGGTACTGTCATGAATAAGTAATACATTGTGCACCCTGAGAGAAATTTATAGTAGTCTAGAACACCCCCCAAAATTCTTCTCATTGGAGGCACTAGAACATTAGCCATGGTTGTTATTTACTATCATCTCAGTTCTCAAATTAATCTGTAAAATTATGCATTTATTTGGTTTGTGCTTAGGGATCATAAAGATAGCAAAATAGTTAATTGAGATTAAAACCAGTTTATGGAATAAAAATGATATGTAATCAACACTTCACCCTTCTTGGTTGATCCTTCTAGCCCGTGATCCATCATTAGGAGGATTCAGAGATGAGTTAGGTTTTTAGGCTGATTCAACCATAATATATGTCATCCAAGCTGAGAGCCAGGTCTACTTTTTTTCACTTGGTACAAGGACAAGAAACTGAAAGATAGCCGTTAAGTATCCACGTGTGACTAAGTGTCATGTAAGTCTTGGTTTTAGCCTCTGTGTGTGCCTGAAGTAGAACATCTATTTTAACAACTAAGGGAAGCCATATTATTCTAGGAAAAGCTATTCTGCAGTAAAAATGGAAGAGCAAGGTGAGGCAAAATGATTTTCAATGAGTAATATGAGAATGAGATAAAAGATGGAGAGAGAGAGAATACTTTCTACAGTTCTGATGACGTCAAATTTCTCCTTGGATGTTGTTCCAGCCAACATCCAAAAGATGTTGTTTCTTTAGGCCCATTTTCAGTTTTTGTGTGTTTTGAGCCACTCATGTATTCCATTGTTTAAAAATCTCCATTTTGCTCAAGCTAGTTCAAATGACTTTATGTTATTTGCCATGGCAAAATTTTAAATAATGCATTCACAGAATTAATTTCAGCATAAATGTCATTATAGCAAGTTATTGCCAGTGCAGTCCAGTCAATGACCACCAAGAATACACCCATGGTTGGATAAGTTGGATTTGATTGCACCTTGCAGCCAGGGAGAACACTCATCAGGGACCTATGGACCAGTAGAGTGTGTTAGAAGACACTTCATAGAATTCGGACTTACGAATTGGAGAGCAGCTTTAAGGAAGTTTGATGTCGCTCTGGATTGACTGCTGTCAGGAACTGTAAGTAATTCTGTGATTAGGTATCTTAATACATCTTATCAAGAAGAAGAGAAGACTAGATTGAAGCCAAAGATATAACTAGTAGAGAAGTAGCAGCCACTCATCTTAGCTTGTTTTGGTCAAGGTGCATGTGTTTTACACGTTTAGACACAATTACTGAATGATCTTGTTTTCATTTTGATCCATCACGATCGTAGAGTGGCCTAGTCTGATACAGATATTCTATGAATTATTTTATGTTCAACTGAAGAACACCAAGATGTGATCTGACCTAATCATCAGTCCCTCCTCCTTAAGGGATTAGTGACACTATATTTGCCCCATGTCATGCTGGTTCATCTTGTGTTGTCCTCCAGACTCTGTTTTTGAAGCTGATCTTCTCTATAGCTGATGTTTATCTTGTTTTGTTCCCATCAGAACAGAAGGGGGCATTTTTCTGTCAAGGAATATAACTCTAGTAACAAAAATTGTTAGTCTCTAAATTGCGCTAAAGTTCAAGCATCATATGAAGTATCTTCATCTACTATATTTCTTAATCTCTAAAGCCTGTTCCTTCTTTGCAAAGCTTTTTGCAATGCATAAATATCCAACATTTTCTCTAAGACAAGCTGCTCTTACTTGCTAGCTCAACCCTACCTACCCACTCATTTCCCTCTCTTTCTCTCTCTGTTCAGTGCAACATCTAGCAGAACTTCATGGTGGGAAAAAGGGGGGGGGCTTTGTATCCCCCAGTTTTTGTTAGGAAACATGTGCTTTCCAATTTAAAAATTTCCTGGATTCAGAAACTACCAATGAAAGTTTCTCTGACAGAATGGCCAAAATAATGACTGTAGAATGTTCTCTGTACAGCTCTACCAAAGACTGCCTTCGCTATAAGAGTTTAAGGCTTTTAATTTAATTTAATTTAATAATTGCTTAATAAATTTTTATTCTATTATTCTATTTTATTTTACTTTTATGAAGGTGATTTATGCACAGTTTGAATGTCTAAGGGAAAAACTAAAGAACGGGAATAACCTACCTGACACCGAAGTAGGCATACTACCCACAGACCCGAACTAGCACTATTACAGAACACGTATTTCTGAAGATTCTAGCATTGTTGCTATGGACAGGAGTTCTGAAGTTGGGCTAACTAAAGTAAAACATTGCCTTCCACTTACAGGTTGCATGACAGATTGAGTTACTTAACCTCTCTGTGCTGCAGTTGCTTTATCTGTAAAATGGAGCGAAGAAGAGCATTTGTCTCATAAGGGTACCATGAAGGCCCAAAGACAAAATGTACATAAGGAATTTTCCAGAGCTCCTGGAGCATAATGAGTCCTCAGTAATATGCACACAAGAGAAATACACACACACACACACACACACACACTCTCTCTCTCTCTCTCTTCTCACATAAAATAAGCTGTTTAATAGAGAGAATTTCATAACTTTTAATGAAAATGTTTATTAAAAAGCAATAAAATAACTTATCCTATAGGACAAATATACATGAAATGTCACAAATGTCCCTCAATTTACAAACACAGATATTTTCTCATCTATTCCTTTCCCAAATTCCTTATCTCTGCTAGATTGTATTAGAATACAAACATAAAAGCACATATCTTTGAGATTAAGCAGTCATTTTACACAAGAACAGGCATTTGTAAGTTTGGTATTTCCACATAGGTTTCCACTTCTGCTTAAACATTTGAAATTGCAGATTCTAAAGAAAAGTAATATCATGGCTTGCCTGGGGTCATTCGCAAAGTAGACATATTTTTGACAAATTCCACATTTTCTGCTGTACTGTGAGAACAGGTCTTTGTGACTAAGAATGAATATAAGCTTCTCTAGGTCCTAAGAACAGTGAAAAAGTAGACTTGTCTACAAATAGGGGTTATAATCACTCAATCAGTGTTTTCTGTTCCAGAAAGTTGCTTCCACGGCATTGGGGGAAAAGTTACCAAAATAAATCATCCAGATAAAATATTGAAATACATTAAATCCTAAAAAAGAGCAATATCAGATATTGCACTTTCCAAAATATATTACTAGTTTTATATTTATATTGGCTTTTTTAAGATTTCTCTTTTGTTTTTCAAAGAACAGTGAGTATTAGCTTAGCAGAAATAACAAACATGAGGCAGCTATATGAAAAATGAGATAAAGACTCAAAAAGGAAGAATACTCCTAATTATGAGTATGACATGGTTTAAAATAAAGTTTACAAAATGGAATGCTGTGAATTTTTTTGGCTTTTTCTTTAAGTACTTCTCAAAAAGGAAGGTATGGTATAAATAAATATACACACATATACCAACTATCCAGTGGAAAAAATGCAAGTCTTTAGATACTATTACTTTATTAATATATCAGTTATTAAAATAAAAAGTACATTTTTATCAATTATATCTGGTGATATAGATTGAAGATTCTCCTTACTTACATTAAGTAAATAACTAGAATTGTACAATCTAAATTGTACCCTAATAAAATTTTCAAGAAATGACAACATAAGTAGTGGTATCCTTTCTGATGAAGTTGAGTCTCTTATAGCTAGTCTTTATTAAGTACTTACCATGTCTCAGGTACTGTGCTAAGTACTTTACATATATCATATATGAATTTTACCCAAGAAAAAACCCTGTGAAGTATGTATCATAGCCGCCGTTCCACAATTGAGGTCCTAAATCTCAGTGAATCAATAGACGTTCCCAAAATCACAGGAACAGTAGGAGGTGGCAGGTCTATTAAAATCTAAAACTTCTTCTCTTAATCACTAAGCTATAACATCTCTCCTAGGCAGTCGTGTGTTGAACGCTCAGTATATCCTAAACCATCCATTATCTCATTTACTCTATACAACTACTATTCAAGGGTAGGAATCTACCAAAGATGAGAAAACAGAGCTCAAGGTCACATGTTAGTCAGCTAAGCATGTTAATTGCGAAACCAGAATCTAAATGCCGGTTTGTCTAAATCCAGAGCCATTCTTGTAATCTGTTATCTGTAATCAGATTACCATCCAATTGTTATGCCTGCATGGAGAAAAAAAAGCATTGTTTTATTCTATGTGTATTCTCATTCAGACCAGCATTGTCCTAATAACTAGTAAATATTTTTGAAGCAGTAAGTAATTATTACTATCATTATTACGTATTTTTCCATCTCACCTCAGAAGGAATCTTGCAAGCACTTAGAGAGTTGCGTTTTTTGTTTTTTTAATGTCAAGGGTGTTGAGCTATATTTTCTGAGACAGATTTGAATATTTGAACTTAGGCTTAACAAATGCAATTTAAAAATGTAATAGGAAAATTTAAAGTGGAGGAAATAAGATTACATATTTCTGACACAAGTGTGGATACTTCATCACACTGCTAGGCCAAATGAGAAAGTAATGCAGGAAAATACTATCGTCCTGAACAGCCTGCATTTTTTATGTGTTTAGCTGTTAATCGTGGGAATGCAATCAAAATTATTTAAAAGAGAAACTGGAAACTGGAAAAATAATTAACTTGACAGAATCCTTATATGTTGATTGCTGCTTACACTTTATTTCTCAATTTATAGAATCACAAGCACTGCCACTAAGCTGCCTGTTATTTTAGACTTGCAAGACAACAATATCTCTATCCACAAATTGTTATTTCACAAACAGAGTTTAAGATAAACTTTGTGACCGTAAGAAAACTCCCGATTAGGAGAAATGTCACACATATGCATACCTTTTTCATGGGTATGGCTTTCTTGTCCAAAAAATAAAAAAATAAAAACAAATGCAGGCAAATACCAAAAATAATATGTGGTTGGGTCACATATTGGTTGGGTCAGCCTGATCCTGGGTCAACAAAAATGTGCCAAAGAGCATATGAGTGATGATGAAAAGTAGGAGCATTTAGGAGAGCAACTCTGAAGACCTAATTACTGGGAGGATAGCGGAAGAAGATATGAAAACCATTTAAGTTCTGAAGGCTTAAGTCTCCAGGGAAGAAAGGTGCAAGGATATTAACTTAATGGAATGCTAATATGTTTAGCGTTGCTCTCACTGTCTCTGCTTTCCATTTACATAGTTACAGGTGCTCCCACTAAGCTGTTATTTTAACTTTGTAGAACAGAATGCCAGTGCCTCAAATTTTATTTAATAAGCATACTTTATTTAAGAGCTTTTGCCTTTAAATGGTGCAGAGTAATAGAAGAATCCTCTCCTCTACTCCCAATTTCACATCGCCAAAATGAGACTTTAGTCGCCACAGATTGCAAGTTCAAGGTGCTTACCTTTGAACTAATCGAAAGGGGTCAGAGGTCTAGATCTGTTGTAAAAATTATGAGGAGCCATTTCCATGGCCATTTCACTGGAGACTCAACTCTCACCAAAAAACATCACGAATGTCCTTCACTTATGCTCAGAGCAAGATTTCAATCTGACTATTTCCCCGAAGTACAGTCTGAGAAGTAAAAAGTGTGTTAGTCATCTCTTACGGAGATCTTAGATTTTACCTTTCTTTCATTTGAGCTGTCAGTATAGCCAGAAGCTCTGTGAGAGCTACAGTACTCTTCCTTCAGGCATGACCTTACTACTTACCATTCCTCTTGCCAGTGCTGCGTGCTCTTGTGTGCTGCCCTGATGCTCCCCTGTTGAGGGCTTAGGATGCTTCTGAATATCTATATGTGAACCTGAAAGGGAGAGAAATTTAATACTCCATGAAGTATACCTTTGGTGATCAATCCCTGCCCCTTGCACCTTCCCAGTAGACTGTCCTGAGACATGAGGATAGAACTTCTCATTAAATGATCAAATAATATCAAATAGTCAGACTCACCTACTGGAAGTCAGCTCAGTAGCACATCCTTCCATTGACTCTCTCATGAGACCTACTTAGCTCTCCTCATCCCTTACTTCTGCTCCCTGGGATTGCACTGCCTGATCCAATAGAAACCATACACCTTTGCCGCAGGCTCTGTTTAATCTGGAGAAATCAGACTAAGTCAGAAAAGGATAAGGTTCTTAGTTCACTGATTCCTTCACCAGGCAAACAATACCAGCTGAGAAAAATGAAAGCCTTCATATCCTCCACATATTGCTTTAAAAACACCTTTTGAATGACTATTAAATGTCAAGTACCCTACTTGATGCAGTGGATACAATGGTGTATAAGAAGACTACCTCAGGGGGCACGTGGGTGGCTCAGTGGGTTAAGCCTCTGCCTTCTGCTCAGGTCATGATCTCAGGGTCCTGGGATCAAGCCCCACATGGGGCTCCCTGCTCAGCAGGAAGACTTCTTCCCCCTCTCTCTCTGCCTGCCTCTCTACCTACTTGTGATCTCTCTGTCAAATAAATAAATAAAATCTTTAAAAAAAAAAAAAAAAGAAGGCTACCTCAGCACTGGAAACACTCACAGTCCCTGGGGAGACATAAAAATCAAATCAATAAATAGTTAGCACTTGCGTTATATGCTAAGAAGGAAACAAAACAACACTCTAAGAAAAAAAAAAAAAATAGCTGAAGGAGGCTCTCTTAAATAGGGCTGCATTGGGGATGTTCAACAGACAGAATTCACAGTTCCAGGAAACAGAAGTGAAGTCCCACTGGTAACCGGAAGATGCTGAAAGTCTATCAGGTAGTTTACAACATTGTTGGGAAGAATGGAGAGCCAGGATGTGAGACAAAAGCATTCCAGGACAAAACCCAAACCCAAACAGAAAAGTAGCAGCTGGTGATGTTTCTGCTGACCCACCAGGACCAGGGTATACCATATCTCCTGCCCACCGATGTCACTTTGGTGTGAAGAACTTGACTTCCTAACCACTGGAAAACAGCCACTGTATCACCAAAGCCCGGACGTCTCTATTCCTGTCACGACAGCAAAAAGTGAAGCACCGTCCAGAACTTCTGATGGTTTTCTGAGAGTAGGTCTGATTAGTCAGTCCTCGACATGGATCTGCTTCCTCATCAAGGAAGCCAGGGATTTGGAGTTACGATGTTTATGCTGGGCAGGTGAAATTCACGATGTGGGGATTCCCATAAATGCAGAAAGGCAGACATAATAGGAAAGATGCATTAGCGGAGTATTCAAAGGCCTTGGGGAATTTACTGCCCCAAATTGCTATATAAAGAACTGAGAGATGGTTTATATTCAGAACTAGATCAAGATATAATAGGGCTACGTTAAAGAGAGCTATATCTGGATCATATAGGACAAAAGTAGCACAGGCTGGGGTTGGAAAGCTGGACAGGGCCACACCATGGACGTCAACACATGTTGCCCTTTAAATACCATCCCTATCCAGGTACCCTCTATTCTGACTGTTTCCAGTGGTGAAATAATTTGGAGTCCACATAAACCACAACTATGAACTTGGAAACTCATTTTCTCAGCATTATAAATTCAGGGACACAATAAATATTCATGCAGAATGAATGGATGGCACAAAAGATGAATTTTCATATAAAGGATTTGGTCTTAAAGTTGGAATATTTTAATAAGACCTGAACATTTTCATTTGGATGCTAATATTCTGAAAATTGTTAGTATATGACTAATAATCATGTTCTCCAACTATTTATGATATTTTGAAAAATAGAGCTACAAAATATTTTGCTGCATTCTCCTTCTAGGTAAATCATAACCATATGCATATTTTCCTAAATCACAGTATAAATCCACAACTAATTATTTATGGACCTGATAAACTTGTTACAGAATTTCAGCATGCGTTCATTTTTCTATCACTAAGAATTAGATTTTAAACACTCCTTTCAGAAACCAAAACTTGGGTGATATTTAAGGACAAATAGCGTGTCCTCTTAAAGCTTTGAAGGTATTAATACATGTTGTGTGAAAAATGTAATATCATAAAGGTATATCACACAATAAGTATCAATACCTCCAATCTTTTATTCTTTCCAAAATAACACACGGTACAGAAGCATGCAAATCTTTTACGCTGAGAAGAAATCTGTGGGTTCTTTTTTCATAACAAAGAATAAACTCATTTTGAGATAGCTGGCTACCTGCTATCCATTTTCTGAGCCTGTAGCCAGAGATTACTTACTGTAATAACTAATGGCTACTATTTACTGAACAGTGTCATACACCATCATGATCACATGAGATATCACATTTACTTCTCACATCAGTAATGTGGTTCTTATTCCCATCTTACACATAAAAGAATGATGGTTCACTGTGATTTATGGACTTTCCAAATATTACCAAGCTAAAAATCACAAAGCAGTGTCACACAGCTACATGAAATACATGAGATCAGGGATCCCACCAAGGTCCTTGATCAGTAAGTCTGGTGTTCCTTCTACTTTTCCACACTATCACCACAGTATGAACACTCTTCCAGAAACATCTCTACTAGTTTAGAAATAGGCATAAAAATAACTCCACAAGTGGCCACTTTATATTATAACTAGTCAGAGCAACAAGGCAGCTCTGATTCCTATTTTCATCAAATCTAAATAGAGGCATTTTTTCCCATTTTTCTTCACGTCTGATGGGAAGGGAGCTGCACAGAGGAGAAAGCTGATTCTTATTCAGCTACTCTCCTGGATGGAAAGAGCAGTCAAGATGTAAAGACATCTCTAAAGCAGAGTTATTTCCTAAGTCTCCTTGGGGAATTTCCAGAAGGTAGAGTTCACGTCCAAATCCCAGATGTGGAGATACCACACATTGTCACACATCACACACTGTCACTTGATATGTTTCACTATGTCTTTGGTTCTAATATATTTTATGGTGTTCCCATTCCAAAGCGATGAGAAAGGCACAACCCCCAAAAGCATAATCTAGGTACTGATTCTCCAAATAGAAGCAAGGACAATATTAAGAGGAAATCCTAGTATTTACTGAGCAATAGCATATACCAGCAAGGTCACGTGGGGCATCACGTTTATTCCTCACGTTGAATTATGTAGCAAAGGCCCTTCTCCACTGGAAGGGACAGGGGGAGGAATAGCTACAGAGGGCGTATCTAGATGCAAGGGCACTATTTGTTGAATGGATGTAGTACGTCCCCTGAAAATTATTAGCTAACAACAGCCCTGGTCCCATAGGTCTCTACATTCCTCTGGAAACTAACCCTCAACCTTCTATGTCATGACTTAATTCTGGAAGGCCCAGAAGGTATGCCATGTGCATTCACAAAAACATTTTTCTGAAGCTGTAAAATGGCAATGAATTTTTTGTTGCTTTTAATGTGCAGAAACCACAAAGGTGTTCTGTGTCAATGAAAAATACCGGAGACGACCTGTTTATCATCAGGCAGCAACCGCTTAAGAAATTCTTGAGGAGACACTGTAACAATTGAGAGGCAAGCAGGTGGGTTCATTTCTAAATTAGGAAGATCTGCATAATTTCTTGTCTTCTACTCCTGGCTTCCTAGTACTTTATATTTGTATTAGCTTTTCTTGAGTGATGTGTAAATGTATTACCCACATATTACTTTTGGATGTCACCAGGAGAAGCTATTCTAAGCTGATTCTTAATTTTGCAGATCTGCAAATCTTATTTCGTTTGCCCAGAGGACAGACTTAGGCCAACAAAATTAACAAATACCGATTTCTAAATCATATGCCAACCAATTAATTTATACGGAGAATATTTATTACTTAGGGACATAAATATTCATGTTTGTACTGTACCATGACTGGAAATTTTCAGTCATTTTGATTTATGATTATGCATTTATCAATATCTCTATTTTCTCCGTAATATGAGTGTTCAGGAAAGTTGGCTCTCCCTACGTTATTAAGAAGAGGTAGGATACAAAATATGCCGACCAAAGGCATTTAAGTCATATGCAGTAGAGAAGTGCCAAACTCTATTTGATGCTTCGTCTACACATAACAACTTTTCAGATGTTTCTATCTCAACAAAATGATAGACATGGACTAGAAAAAATCGCATAGAGAGACATAAATCATTTTCCTCATCTGTGGTCTTCCAGCAATTATATTACAGAATCAATTTAGATGCTCAGGCAATTGAACTACATCTGTCATTCAAAAGTCTTCAAATGAGAAGCTGATATAACTTCTTGACTAGCATTCAAAATGAATTATTAATATTATTTTTACTACACTCAGGTCACACTTTGAATAAAGGGGGGAAGTGGAAGACAAAAAAAAGAGGAAACAGGGTGGGCTTTTTGTGATTTTTGTTTCAACCTACCTTTGTATCCCTACACATTCTCTACTTCCAATATATAAGGTATTTCATCATTCACTCCATCATTCAATTATTACTGTTGTCTCCTCACAGATTTGGTACCAATATCAACGTCTTTGAAAGGGGAAGTATTATGAAAGTACAACATATCATGTCTTATACTCACCTCATAATATTTTGGCTTATGGTCTCCACCAAAGCATTAATAATCAAAGATGAGAATAATTCAAAACAGAAGAGCTCTACCATAATCTTTTAAAATCAGTTTTATTTATAATTTCTACAGTTTTTTTTCCTTAGTTTCTTTTACTTGGGATTTTTTTTAAAGATTTTACTTATTTATTTGGCAGACAGAGCACAAGTAGGCAGAGAGGCAAGCAGGGAGAGAGAGAGAGGAGGAAGCAGGCTCCCCTCTGAGCAGAGAGCCCGATGCGGGGCTCGATCCCAGGACCCCAGGATCATGACTTGAGCAGAAGGCAGAGGCTTTAACCCACTGAGCCACCCAGATGCACCTACTTGGGATTTTTTTAAGGGACTTTTTATTCTGCAGTCATTCAGTAGCTGAAAACTAAGATAGACATTGAAAGAAAGTGACAGATATAAGACAGACCAGGCTTTCTTATTTGCACGTGGATATCAAGACTCGAATATAAGAGACTTGAATATAACTAATGTAAAAACAAGCTAAATATTCAAATAAATATTTTCTAAGATAAAATTGAATGACTTGTACCATTATCTCATAACTATTTATATAAATAGTTCTTTTACCATTTAATATTGTTATTAATGGCAAATCGTGTCCTCTTTTGCTCTACCAGAACTCTGCTAACAATGATTTCAAACATAGTCATAATTATTTTTCTTTCTAGTTTAAGAAATATACCTGCTATTTTTTATTTCGTTGAATATACAAGCTCTGAAGCAGCATACTGAGGACACAGAGAATTATAGCTATATCCTAAAGTAAGATGGATATGTCATTAAGTGAACAAACTCTTTCATAAATTGCCCCTGGAAACTACAGGATCAGCTCTTTTATGTAGGAGATTGGAGACATCACACTAGCAATCTTGTTTGGTCTTCTTAAGTCTACACAATCGTGTTCAAGAACAGAACGTGAGCTAAAGGCATGTGAAGAAAGCTGGAAGTAGCTATCTGCTCTATCACAGCAGTTTCTGATTTTTTTTTAAAGATTTTATTTATTTACTTGACAGAGATTTATTTATTTACTTGACAGACATGAGAGAGGAAACACAAGCAG
This sequence comes from Martes martes, assembly GCF_963455335.1. Classification (NCBI taxonomy): domain Eukaryota; kingdom Metazoa; phylum Chordata; class Mammalia; order Carnivora; family Mustelidae; genus Martes; species Martes martes. Next base: position 174,777,182 of record NC_137889.1, on the reverse strand, counting down.
GGAGAGTGGAAGAGGGAGAAGCACGCTCCCCGCTGAGCAGGGAGCCTGATATTGGGCTCCATCCCAGGACCTTGGGATCATGATCTGAGCTGAAGGCAGGTGCTCAACTGACTAAGCCACCCAGGTCCCCTTGTTCCTGATTTTTTTAAATATATTGTCTATAAATGAATCATGTCTTAAAACAGATGAAGAAAGGCCCCCAGCTGAACGGTCCCCCGTCCAGCACCATTGCTGATGTCGATAAACTTTCCCTCACAGCCGCGGAAAGAGTGCCCGGGCTGAGTAGGAGCAGAGATCACTGGGCAAGGACACTGCAGCTCTCCACACCCCTCCGCAAAGCCTGACCCGACTGCACGGGTCCCTAAGGAGAGAAAATGATTGAAGAACTCAGAGGGTAGCTGTATGATTGAAACTATTCAAAGTCAAGAGTCTGCCTATTCTTTCAACCATCTTCCAGCACTCCCAGGATATAAAGTGTGATTGAACTGAACATCTATTCGGCTGATCATCAGGAACCATGCTTTTAGCAGGAATAAAGACAAAACATGGATGCATATGCCTGAAGTTTATCAAAACGTTACATTCCCTATAATGCAAAGTTTCTTGGCAGTACAGAAGTGGAGCAGCCAGAGGAACAGAAGTTCCTTTAGGAACAGAAGTTGTGGGAGGTGCTGTCAGGAAACTCAAGTTTGCAAGACCTATCAAGAAATCTGAAGGCCAGAAAATTCCTGAAGTTGAGCTGCAAATACCAGTACATGGAGTCAAAGTTTCAGAACCGGAAACAAAGGAAGGCCAACACAATTCCCAGCTTCATAGAATATTACTTTGTGCAGATGACAAAACTGACAAGAGGATATTCACTTTCATATGCAAAGATTCTGAGTCAAATAAATATTTGTGCTATGTATTTGACAGTGAAAAGTGTACTCAAGAAATAACTTTAGGAATTGGCCAAGCATTTGACCTGGCATGCAGGAGATTTCCAGAATCTGGAGGAAAAGATGTCGAAACAAGAAAACAGATTGCAAGATTACAGAAGAGAATTCAAGACTTAGAAATGGAAAATATGGAACTTAAAAACAAAGTACAAGGGGCACCTGGGTGGCTCAGTGGGTTAAGCCTCTGCCTTCGACTCAGGTCATGATCTCAGGGTCCTGGGATCGAGCCCCGCATCGGGCTCTCTCCTCAGCGGGGAGCCTGCTTCTCCTTCTCTCTCTGCCTGCTGCTCTGCCTACTTGTGATTCTCTCTCTCTGTCAAATAAATAAAATAAAATCTTTTAAAAAAAAAAAAAGGACAAGAGTTGGAAAGCCAGTTAAGAATAACCTAAGTAAGTATCAACATCTCCAGCATCAGTGTGACACCTAAGTCACCCTCCACTGACATCTTTGATACAATACTATTTTCTCCAATATCACACACATCTTCGACATCTACTCGCAATGGAACATAGCCACCTCCGATACCTAGTAGATCTACTGAGATCAACGGGACCTGTTTAGAGCAGAACCCTTTGACCCATTTAACTGTGGAGCAGGGGATTTCCCTCTCAATTTCCATCAATAGGAATTAGATGAGATGCAGGAGTGATTCAAAATGGGACTAACTCCTGGAAGGCACAGTATTTTATCTTGAAACATGAGATAGCAGGTACTGACGTCAAGAACAAGAGATCCAGATTTGTGTTAAATTTGTTTTATATGCATATACGTCATTCCTTATTAGTTTATGACAGGTAGTATATGTGTGCCAATATATTTTTGAAGATCTTTACTTTTTGAAAAGTATTTTAGTAAAATGTCTTCCACTATTGATCTATAATGTTTATTTTAAAAATAGCTCACTGAAAAGTAAGTCATATTTTCATGTTCCTTTCTGTTTCTCTTATAGATGAATTTATCATCAAAAAACAAATTATCCAAATATCTGTCTTTGTCTGAGTTCTGAATAATTAGCATCTTGAAATTTGGGTTCATTTTCCAGGCTGCTAGGTTATTGTTGATTCCCAAAAGCCATACCTTGATGATACCTTCCAAAGTCTTGTTTTTTTATTGTGTTATGTTAGTCACCATAAAATACATCATTAGTTTTTGATGCAGTGTTCCAAGATTCATTGTTTATGTATAATACCCAGTGCTGCATGCAATACGTGCCCTCCTTAATACTCACCACCAGGCTCCCCCATCTCCCCACCCCCTCCCCTCTAAAACCCTCAGTTTGTTTCTCAGAGTCCACAGTCTCTCATAGTTCATCTCCCCCTTCAATTTGCCCCGATTCACTTTTTCTTTCCTTCTCCTAATGTCCTCCATGTTATTCCTTATGTTCCACAAGTAAGTGAAACCATATGATAATTGACTTTCTCTGCTTTCAAAGTCTTGAGGAGATATACCAATGCCAAACTAAATATGTTCTATATTCAAACCAATAAGCATGTCACCATGCATAGACAGATGTTATTTTATGTATTAAATGTTGTTCATATCATTGGCAAAACGTAAACTTCAAATACAATGCCACAAGGTCATTTTTAGCAGGTAAAATAGCAAAAATATAATTTTCAAAATAATTAAACCAAATAATTATTTATTAGTAAAAGCAAAGTAATAATGTTAGCTATTATTATTGGTTTACTCTAAATCTTTTCTTTCATAAATGAGGATAATGGAAAAAACAAAAATTCACTCATTACAAAACACTTAAAATTTAATTTTTTATAAGTTATATTGCTAAACATCCAAACATCATCTGATCTAGTCTTTAAAAAAATCATTTGGAATATATGTTGTCTATAGCTGCAATATCTATTACCCACATTTACTTTACCAAATACATTTTTTCCTCACTGAATAATATTATTCTCATATTTTCTCCTTTGACAAATATTTTCTCACCAAATTTTATTTTGTGATGCCCCATTAATTTTGATATTTTAAAATATGTAGCAATTATTCTTTATGAATCATCAGTATTATTTAGCAATATTAATTTGTATTTGTTTTTGTTGAAGTCAAAATTCCATTTTTTACAAAAATCAAGTGGCTTCTCAATTTGGGTTAACATGAACAAGAAAATTTTCTTGTATTTAATTCATAATGTGCTGATGAACTCTGACCTTTAAAAATGTTTTCTATACCTTTGCCCATTATGTAACGGACTTTAACTGGTACTCAGTGCAAGAAGAATCTATGATTAAAATTTATAATCTAGATCATTGCATCATGAAAATAGATTAAATTAATGAAAATGTGAGCTTAGATTGGGGTAGTTCTCAAAAATAGAGTTTTCCTTTTTTTTTTAATTTAATTTTTAAAATTCTTTTTTATTTTTTTCAGTGTTCCAAAATTCATTATTTATGTACCACACCGAGTTTTCTTTTTTTTTTAAAGATTTTATTTATTTGTTTGACAGACAGAGATCACAACTAGGCAGAGAGGCAGGCAGAGAGAGAGGAAGGGAAGCAGGCTCCCCGCTGAGTAGACAGCCCGATGCATGGCTCGATCCCATGACCCTGGGATCATGACCTGATCTGAAGGCCGAAGCTTAACCCACTGAGCCACCCAGGCGCCCCTCGAGTTTTCTTTTATTAATGGGAATTTTTGTCAAGTGTTAAAGGTACATATTCACTAGGAAAAGAAATTAAATACACTTATGCAATTTATATTTGTGTAATCTTCCAATCTATATTTGTAATCTACAAATCTATATTTGTAATAATCTTCATAATGTTCTATGATATATATTAAGCTTTATTTGTTTTCTGTTAAGTTGTACCTTAATTAAAGGTTAGTATATGTTTCATAAAGAAGAATCTTTATAATTTTGTTGTCATACAGTATTTTAGAATTTGTATAATGAGGATGCTTAGAAGTTATATCAATGACTTTTTTATTAACAGATAGAATTTGTATTTTTATTGTACTTTAAAAGCTTTATGTGATAGGTATATATTTAGGGGCCATTTATTACCAATGGTAACACAATAGAGTACTAATATGATATTTGCACACTTACAATATTTCACTTTACCAATTTTTAATGGTAATCAATTCTGCTACTGGCATGACTAAATAGTACATAATTGGTCATTAATTATGAACATTTGTTTCACCAGATTTTTATAAAGATCCAGTTGAAAATTGTATTTCTATATAAACTCAATGATATATTTGATTTTGCTGAGAATAAATGATTAAAGAAAAAGAAGATGAAGAAAGCCACTTTCTATAGAAAAAAAAATGATCACCAAAATAATGATTAATGCTATCTTTTTTTTTAAAGAAGATAGATAGTTCAGATGTATATTGCTTTCCTTTTTAACTTTCTCCTAACTTGTGTTTATTGAAAAATAATTGCTATTAATGTGGGGCGTCTGAGTGGCTCAGTTAGTTAAGCATTTGCCTTCAGCTTGGGTCTTGATCCCAGGGTTCTGGGATCGAGCCCCATGTAGCACTTTCTGCTCAGCGAGAAGTCAGCCTCTCCCTCTCTCTCTGATCCTCCTATGCTTGTGCTCTCTCTCTGTCTGTCTCAAATAAATAAATAAAATCTTAAAAGAAAAATTATTGATATTCGTGTATATGTTAACATGTGTCTATATCTGTATGTGTTATATTCTGAAGCTCCGTGGCCCTGTTTTCCGCTTGCTCTTGCTGCTGCACATTTCAGTGACTTTGTCCCAGACCATGCTTGCTTAAGTATTTAGCTGCATTCCAAGTCCCATAGAGGAGTTACATTATCACAGTTGTCTTCTCATATGTGTTAAATCAAATATTTAATTTGTCTAAATGCTGCAAAGGCTGATGAAATGGTCTGGCCAACAATCACTTCCTGAACACCACACCCTCAAATTTAGGCTTAAAAAGTTGGATCTTCATGGACTGACTCCTTTAGTTCTCCTGCTGTGTAGTGCTTTGCAAATAATTCTTAGACCTGACATTCCCAGGAGAAGACAAACCCTGCAGTCTGGGCAGTTTTCTTGGATGGGGTTACTCTACAGAGAAATAGTGTTAAGGAATCTCTCTAGAACATAGATATTTGTTTGGACATCGGGTTTTAGAAATGAGTTATCCTCACATGTGTTCTGCCTCGCTCCCCATCTCACTCCTACTGCCTGAGTTAAAATGAATTAAATTTTAACTAGTTCCTATCATAGAAATTTATTTCCTATATCGGTTATAAAACGTGTTTGGCTTTCTTAGAGTTTAGCTCTTCTGTAACTAATTTGGAATACTCTGCTCCATTAAGAGTGACTTCTACATTTAAATCAGTATATGACTAGTGTAGAAGTTTAATTTTATCCTATATTGAGAACACTTTTTGAGGATCAACATATTAGAGATTCTTTGGCTCTCCTTCTTGAATAAATGGCATTATAGCATATGAGTAAGACAGGGAAAGTACAGGGTAATCTTGGACAAACTTGTGGTGCCATGAAGCAAATACATTTCTCATTTTTTAATGATAAAGACGTGTCCAAAGGACACAAGAGTCAACTCAAAGGGACTTCCAAATGCCAAATCTAGGACAATTTAAGGAACAAAATAAGGTAATGATAGCAATAGATTATAACCTATAGAATAAGCCAAGTATCCGTGAGTTTATAAATAAATAGAAAATAGAATATAGAGATAGAATTAAATTAAAATTATATAAATAAATAATAGAAATATATAAACTATTTAATAAAAATAAACATATTTATTTAATAATTGACTAAAGAAAAATAAATTATATAAATAATTGAATTTAAAAATAATAAACAAATGCATTTGGTATATATTTAAAAGTAAATTGTATAAATAATATAAATATAAATAAATAAATAAATAACTGACATAAATAAATGACTGAATAAAAAAGTAAATGAGGAAAAAGGGAAAACTCTTCTTTACCGTGAAATTCCAAACAATATACTTAGAAGAAATGACGAAAAGAGAAAATTCCATTATTTAGCAAGTACCATACTAATAATTGTTTTAGGCAAGACTCATCAATAGATGATAAAATTCGTGGGCAAAAATGATGAGACACAGTATTTACATAGGCTCCAGTTATATCCCCTCAAGATAATTATTAATTACAAGGAGAGAAAGAGTGACAGTAATTCTCCAGTGGAGAAACATGGCAGTCACCATCTTACCCAAGTGATCAAAATTAATATCACCACCAGTGAGAAAATTAACACTATGTACCTCCTGAAATGATGATGCACAGAGGGCACAAAAGCCCTTCTGCATGTTTTTGCCAAACCTAAACTTAATCAGGAAGAAACATCAGACAATCTCAAATTGAAGGTCATTCTACAAAATAACTACCCAGTACTCTTAGCAAGTGTCAAGATTATGAAAGGCAAAGTTGAGAAACTGTTCCGGATTAAAGGAAACTAAGGTGACATGACAACGAAATGCAATATATGACTGTAGATCAATGTCTGAAAATCAGATATAAGACATAAGTAAGACAATCGGCTAGATTTGAAAATGATAGACAAATTAGCTAATAGCATTACATCAATATTAATTTCCTGGGTTTGAGAATTACATTGTAGTTATATAAGATGAGAGCATGTGACAAATCTATGTGAAGACTATAGAAGAATATATTAAAATTCTCTGGTTTTTACAAATCTAAAACTATTTCAAAAATAAAAAATGGGAAAAATACTTTAAAAATCATAAAACAAATTTCTGAACTCCAACACGTTTGCAACTTTCTGACTTTTTTTCAGGAGCCAATTCATGAAAACCGTAGGTTAGGTAACTGTGGCATATGCAAGAAACTCTAGCTACCATTGTCTACTTTTAACTCTCACCTAGACTATTACAATGGGCTCCTAGAAATGGCCGGTTCATGCTCTATACTATAGCCAGAATGAGCTTTTCAAAACCTAAATATGATTATGTCACCTGCCTCCCACCCATAACCTTGAGTTTCCCTAAGGGTCAAGATGCCATCTGCCCTCCAATAAGAGTCTTTACAATGATATTTCCCCTTCCCATGCTGTGCCTCTTTCTCTTCTTTGCTTATTAATCCTAATTTTTTAGACACCAGCTAGAGCCTTCCCTGACCTTCCTGACTTTGTCCAATACCTCTACCATAGACACAATAACATAAAATCTGTGCTTTTTAGCATCTATCAGGATTAATTTAACTTGTTTGTGTGGTTATTTGATTAATGTTTGCCATTCTCACTGCACTGTAAACTTTATGAGAACTTAATCAATGTTTATCTCCAGCATGTAAGCCAAAGTATAGCATTCAATAAATATTTATTGGGTAAAAGAAATAAAGCTGTATATGAAAGTATTTCTACATGACTTTTCCAAAATTTTGAAATATGCTTTTTCTAAATTGATACTTTAAAAAAGCATAACTTTTTTAAATTTTTAACTTCACCAAATAAGAGTATAATTTAAAGATATTAACTTTTTTGGCTCTTCTTTCTATAAACACATTTTCTGTGTCTAACATAGACTTTCGGAGTTGTATAACACAAGATTTTTCCTGAAATAAGTAAGGCAGAATATTGGCAGTTTGAACTTAATATCCTCACTCCCTTCCAAGAAAATTTCAGTGGATTACTTCAAAATAGATGGTCTTACATAGAAAATATAAGTAGAAGCAGAATGTCAGAAATGAATATATAAGCGTTTCAGTAGAATGATCTGCTTGGTGTACTAGGATTCCCATTTGGTTTAGAGCTTCAAGGCCACAGAGGCATAGGGAAAAATCCATTCACACAAGGAAGACTCATATTACTTATTTAGACAGATCTCTATTTACTTATTCTTGGCACTATGGAGTTAGCTTTTATATGAAAAGTAAAGTAATAACTCTGGGTCCACTTGGGAGTCTTCCTCCAGTCTGGTGTCCAGCAAAGCTGGATTAGAATCCTATTTTACAAACTTATGAAGTTTGTAAACTGGAGAAAATCACTTCTGTGTGAACCTCAGTTTTCTCAGTTAAAATAGAACAATTGGAAAGAACTTACTATAGAGGGTTTTGTAAGCATTCAAAGAGATTATGCACGTACCCTTAGTACATGTAGTCTATGTGTATCTAAGCATACTCAACTCTGTGTCTGTTTCTTTCCTTTAAAAGCTTTCCAGTTCTAAAAAATCTGCTTGAAAAAATACACATTATGGTGGATAAAAGGGATTGGGATTCTGAGAGTTCTGTTTCCTGGATAGGAAAAACTGAAGGAAGACGTATGTAAGGAGTAGATGACAGAAAGCTGAGATATATGGACCAGGGGAGAAGAAACCCTGGGTCTCCATGCTTATAATTTAACCTTTTGTGTTGACAAAAGCCAAAGATAGTCAACATAAGTACCACACTAGCCTCAAAGTCTACTCAAAAAAAAAAAAAGATAAAGATAATAGGCAAGAGGGAATAAGAGGATTTATGTGAAGGCTGTGGACTGAATTGTGTCCCCCTAAAATTCATTTGTTGAAATTATAACCCTCAACATAACTGTATTTAGAGATAGGACCTTTAGACGGTAATTAAGTTTCGATGAGGTCAGTAGAACGGGTCCCTGATCCCATGGGATTAGTGTCCTTATAAGAAAAGCGACCAACCAAGAAACAAAGAGATTCAAATACAAAGAACAAACTGGTAGCTTCCAGGGGAAAGGTGGGTAGGAGAATAAGTAAATGGATTTTAAAAGAAGCAGAGAACCAGAGAGCTCGCTTTTGCTCCTCCCCTACTCTGTGAGGACACAGCCAGGAGGTGGCCATCTGTAAGCCAGGGAGAGCTCCCACCAGAAACCAGTCCTGCCAGACTTTGGTCTTGGGTTCTAGCCTCCAGAACTGTGAGAAAATAAATTTTTGTCATTGAAGCCACCAGTCGCAGATATTTTATTATTCCAGTCCTCTCTGACAATACAGTGAGGAAAGTATTTGACTTTATTTTCATCCCAAAAATTCAATGAGAGCAATTTGAAGTTCAGTGGGAGATATTTGAGAAAAAAAAATTATTAGAGTTAAAGTAAAAAATAAAATAATTTACCGTGATAAGATAAGGAACTCAGTGAATACACAGTGCAGAACTCTCCAGTTAGTATGTTTATTATCAAAAGGCATATGTTTTATTATCAAAAGTGATGCAGGCATCACTTGCTATATGGAATATTTCAACCATCCTATATCTCGGTCTTGGAGCATGTGCTCTTGTTTTGGCTAGATGTGAAAGTAGATTTCTCTTTGTCTAATTAAAGGTATAGTTAATTTATTCCCTTTTGCAACACAAATAACAAAGTTCTGATTAATCAGCTCTAGAACAAAAGTAAACCCTCGGCTACACTTAATTAAAAATCAGATTTCTCTGGAGGGTTGATTACACCAGGGAGTTGGAATATGCTGCTGATAAATGTGTGTTGCTTGCAGGATAATGCTAGAGACAGACCTTGGGGACTTGTGCATCAGTATAAACAAGAATATGCTCAAACATTCAGTTAGGTGCCTCCACATTTTTATTCTCAACAGGGAATGGGTGTAAAGAGAGAAGCCAGGGGCACCGTCAAGAATTTTTAAATTATTGAGTCCTGAGTTTCCAGTCACAGTCATTATTCAGAAAATAGCTATTCAGGCAATTTCCAGGAAAAGAAAAACCAGGTGAGTTATTTTATACCCAGAGATGACATGGCCACCATGCAAAGTCCAATTTAAATGGTAGGGAGAGATAGCATCCCGATATTATAAAAGTAAAAGAATCAAAACATTGCAAAATTACCTTGACATGCCTGAATCTAACTGCTTCTAGCTGTCCATCAGGAGCAGCCCTTCACTCTCCAGTCCTGTGTCCTTGTGTTAACCTTTCACTTTCCATTTCTGAAGAGAAGATATAATCTCAGGTAAGGGACCACTGAAGATGTAATCTGCCTTAATGCAGAGATCAAAAGATCTAACTGATACAGGGAGCAGGGAGATAACATGAAGGAGAAAACAGGTTTGATATAAAAAACTGGAGAGGACGGAGACTGTGATACACTGGAGAGCATAGATCTTCTGGTTGGTGGTGGGTGGGGGCCTGGAGAACTCTCCAGGTTCAGGATGTCAACACCACGCATGTGGGAATATATGCCCGATATAACCTGGTTTTTCAAAAGAGAATGGAAATCCACATTTTAATATAAGATATTCTAACTTTACATGTTTATTGTAATTACTGTAAAATTATGTTTAGGTGTAAAAAGCACTTCTACCCACGTTATTCAGCTAGTGTGCTGCCATCTCCTGCCCCACCCCCACCCCCGCTTGGTGATCTGTGCTTAAAGGACTAAAATTGAGCATTTTTTAAAAATCTTCCTTCATAAAGGCTGCCTGATATACTAGAAAGAATACTCAACTTGGAACTGTAGAATTGCCCCTGATTAGTGAATTACCTGTTAGGTCCTAGAGGTATGACCATGAACCTTAGGGCCTTCATCTAAACACTTGGTAGATTAGACAGTTTGTGTCTCAGTTTCCTTTCAACTTCAACACTTCTAGCATTTCAGCAGTATGAGGAAATGAAGTTAAAGATCACATCATCTAGCTCCTGATCCAATGACTAAAGTATGTTTACAAGGCCTACTTTATGGTCACATATTTGAAATTTGAAGGAATGTCACTCCTAGTTTTCACTATATTTGTCAACATGGTGTAAAGTATCTGAATTTATGAAAATATCAAGGAATAAGAAATCTAATAATTTTAACTAAGGAGTTTACTTATCTATATCCACTTAAAATAAATAAAATAATTAATTCACTTCATAAAAATATGGAGATTGTTGAAACCACAACTTGTCATCTTATTAGAATTAATTTTTGCCCTGGAAAATTATTTTTAAATCATGTATAACTTCAATAAATATTGCCGAGTTCCAAACATTAATATATAAAATTTCTCATCCCTCAGATACACTAGAAGGCACTGAAACTGCAATAATTTTAATTCTCATTCATAAGAAATTTACTTTTTAATATTTTTAGGCTTGCTTCCTAAGAGTAAGAGCAATTACCAAGGTCACTGGCTATCTCAGTGAATCCAACCCCTATAGACTTTGTGATATAAGGATTTCTTTTTATAGCCAAAGGCATAATGATCATTCCACTAAACAACAACAGTAGTGCCTTATACTTACAAAGCATTTTTTCAGTTTGCAAAGTGCTTTCATGCATTAAGTTGAATCCTCACTACTGTATCAGGGGATATTTATGACAATAATTATTATGTTCATAAGGAAGATAAAGAAACTTAGGATCAGAGAGCCTTTGGTCATCTAGATAGTGCTGTCTTAGCACTGTCTAATGAAACTTTGTGCAATAATCAAAATGTTTTATGAATTTTCCTTATGGTAGCCACTAAGGATATGTGGCTATTGGGCACTTGAAATGTGGCTAGTGAGAATGAGAAACTAATTTTTTATTTTACTTAATTTTAATTAACTTATATTTAAATTATCATATGTGGCTAACGGTTTCTCTATTAGACAGTGAGGATCTAGAAATTACATATTCATTTTCTTATTAATCTATCTTTTTTCTTTTCACTTTGCATTAAGTCTTCTAATTTGACCCATACTCTGCTTGAAATGTCTTTCATATCTCTCCTTTACTTGCCATTTTAATTTCTAATAACTGATTCAGATCACTGGACATACAAACACTGTAACAGCCTGCAAGGTGATCTCCATTTGTGCAAACATCTTCCAAAAAAAAAAAGCCATACTCAGAAGACATGAACAGATATTTCTCCAGGGAAGGCATACAGATGGCCAGCAGACACATAAAAAGATGCTCAACATCACTCATCATCAAGGAAATGCAAAGCAAAACCACGATGAGATATTATCTCACACTGGTCAGATGGCTAGAATCAAAAAGACAAGAAATAACAAGTGTTGGCAAGGATGTGGAGAGGAAGGAACACCTGTGCACTGTTCATGGGAATGCACATTGGTACAGCCACTATGGGAAACATTGTGGAGGTTCCTGAAAAAATTAAAGGTAGATTTGCTGTATGATCAAGTAATTCCCCTACTGGATATTTATCCAAACAATACAGAAACACTAATTTTAAAAGATATTTGCACCCCTGTGTTTATAGCAGTATTATTTATAATAGCCAAATTACGGAAATGATCTAAGTATCTATCAATAAATAAATGGATAAAGAAGATGCGTGTGTGTGTAGAGAGAGAGAGAGAGAGAGAGGAGGAATATTATTCAGCCATAAAAAAAGAATGAAATCTTTCCATTTGCAAAAACATAGATGGATCTAGAAAGTATTACATAAAGTGAAATAAGTCAGAGAAAGATGTATACCATATGATTTCACTCACATATGGGATATAGGAAACAAAACAAGTGAACAAGAAAAAAGTTACAAAAACAAAAACAAAAACAAAAACCAGACTCTTAAACATAGGGGACAAACTGGTAGTTACCAGAGGGAAGGTAGGCGGGGAATGGATGAAATAGGTGCAAGGGACTAAAAGCACACTTATTGTAATGAGCACTGAGTAACATATAGAATTGTTGGATTGCTATATTATATACCCAAAACTGGTATAACACAGGATGTTAATTATAATGGAATTAAATTTTTAAAAAAGAAAGAAGCCATACTTCTAACAGCTGTCTTCGGCCACCATAATGCTGCATAACAAATAATACATCAACAAATTTAAAATGTAAGCATGTATTTAGCTCACAAGTCTGCAGATCACCTGAGGATTTGGCTGCCTTAAACTGGATTGAGATGAGTGGTTTTACAAGTCTCAGATGGCTTCATTCATGAGTTTATAGTCATCTGGGAGATGCTGATCTTGGTTTGGCTCAACTGGTGGCGGCTCTGTTCCACTCATATTTCATCTCCCCCTTGCAACCGATGAGGGAGATGCAATAGTCTGTTCCAGGGGTGGTAACAAGGGTGAACTAGAGCAGATAGAAGCACAAGAGATCCCCTGATGCCTAGGCTTAGAACTCCGCCACAATCATTTCCATGCCATTCTATTGGCCAGAAGAAATCATCTACCCAAACATACAATCAGGAAGCAGAGAAATAAACACTGCCCACGCTGTGAAGCCAGTGCAATAGTCCCTAATAAAGGGGACATATTCAAGGAGGGGTGAAAATGTCATGGCCACAACACTTGTTTATGTCTTTGTATTCCCTGCACTTCCTATTCCTCATTGTAAAAAAACAATATCAGGACGAAAACATTTCAAAATGAAAATAGCATCACCTGAAGATATCAGTTCAGTATTCACCAAGTCATAGTGGTATTGTGTATGCTTATTTGTTTCATGATTATAGTACAGTAAGGGGTTATGAAACAGACATGAAGAGTTCAGAATTCATTAATCCATACGTTCACACACTACAATAGCATCTCTGTCATTCTGCCACCCAAACAGCAAGTCTCTTTTAAAAACCTATTTCTAATAAAAAATAAATGTACTTCTTAGGATCTTGATATCACATATTCTTTGAATGTAGAATGTTCAAATTAATCTCATCCCCCTAGTGATATTGTTTTTCTCTTCCTCTAAGATATTATTAAACAACAACATCTTTATATCATGTACATGTCAATTTCTTTGGGAGATCTTTTTAAACTCTTAAAAACTTAAATTAGAATAATTTAAAGCCTCTGCCTTCGGCTCAGGTCATGATCCCAGGGTCCTGGGATCGAGCACCGCATCGGGCTCTCTGCTCATCGGGGAGCCAGCTTCCTCCCTCTCTCTCTCTCTCTGCCTGCCTCTCTGCCTACTTGTGATCTCTGTCTGTCAAAAAAATAAAAATAAAATCTTTAAAAAAAAAGAATAATAAAATATATGAACAGATCTATATTTACCCTAATAACAAAGTTAAAATCTCTTTCTGTTCCTTTTTCTCTTGGGATTATATATCGTTTAAGCTAGAATTTTCAAGCTTAAATTCTTCCTTAAATATTTTCTCTCTTAACTAGGGCTCTTAGGAGTCTCATTGAACCACGTGTTTATGTATTTTCCATCACATTTTGTCACATTTACTTGAGTGTGAAGGAAAACTTTACGACAGATCTATCAATAAGCAGCTTTTAGCATAAATCTGAGGCATATTTTAAAATTAGTTGCCTACTTAACCATAAATGAAACATGTTTGTGTATGTTAAAAATAATTAACATCTTTAAAAAGAATCTTAAGTTGTGTCTTTATGACAGTTTAGGGAAAACTTAAAGAGTTGATTGCTAAAGAGCTGTCACCATACAGAAACAGGAGTAAAGGATAGGTGAGAAAATTCTAGCACAGAGTTATCTAATAGGAGGGCTTGGAAATGGGGTGTTTCATGAAGACTATTTTCTTGTTAATTGTGTTTCAGAAGAAAACTTGTTTAATTCTTGTTGAAAATGGTGGAAAATTGTATTTGTTTGAGTTCTATAAAATAAGTGCAAAATAATTATTCTTTGGGTTAGTTATTAGGGTCCCCATTTGTACATTTTTATTGTTGCAGAATAGAATGAAATAGTAAATCAAATTATGTTGAAAGAATATTGATATCAAGACATCTTTGGAAATGCTTATTTTTAAAATAAATTATTGAGGGGTGCCTGGGTGGCACAATAGGTAAGCATCCGACTCTTGGTTTCAGCTCAGGTCTTAATCTCAGGGTCAGGTTCCACAATCAGCACAGACTCTGCTTAAGACTCTCTCTCCCTCTGCCCCACAGTCCCCCCAACTCTCTTTCTCCCTCTCAAAATAAATAAATCTTTAAAAAATTAAAATAAATTATTGAGAAAAATAATATTTTTGTCTTCTTCATCATTCTCTAAAAGTAAAGGAAGAATAATTTAATTTACTAAAAACCTGGGTCCTTTCCACTGAAATTTTACCCAAATACTGTTGAATATAAAGCAATTATTTTAACCTGAATGAACTAAAATGAATGACAATAATGGTTTCTTTTATAACTTATTTCAGAAGAGTCCCATAGAACATAATAATTAGTTTCTAGTTTCAAGGACATATGAAGTACATCAGAGTTTTGGGCATGAGAGTTGACACTGTGTTCTACATATGATTCAGACAGAATTGGACATGTCTGGAAAAAGTATAAACAGAGTCTAGCACAATTCCGTTTTGTGAGTCTTTTGGGGAAAATAATTATGACAGGGTGAAGTGGGAGCAGTAGAATGGATTGAATAATGGATTTGAGTTCAACTCCCATGGGGAAAATCTGTGTGTGTGTGTGTGTGTGGTGTGTGTGTGTGTGTGTATGCATACATGCCTATAGATCACAGATTAAGCTAGGACTTGCTCATTTGACTTAAAAAAAATGTTTTCTTTTTTAATCTTCTCTGTTAGGTTCTTATAAGTAACGTTTCTTTTCATTTGTATGATTTAATTAATGTGGAAAGAACTGCCATGTGATAGAAATTAAAAAGCAAGAATTCTTACTGAGCTGTGCCAGCCCTATCACTGACTGTTCATTAGCCTCCTTGAAGCTCTTGTCTCCTTATCCATAACCTACTTTCGAGTGGATGACATGTAATATACATCAATTATCTCAGACAATTGTTAAATAAATATTGATTGTTTTGCCATATTTTTCGAGAGACAGGTTCTTCTGCATTACCATTTTTAATATAAGAAATTATTCAAATCTTGGCCTCCAAAATTTGGTATGGAATTTGATTTTCTGAACATTTAGCCACTGAAATCAATGAATTTTATGGCGGAGTTGGTAAAATAGTTGGTAAAATTCATGATAAAATTGAGCAAAAAAATATAAGATCTTATGTAGTGAGAAGCTGGGAGACCATCAATAGCATGAAATCACTTTAAGTCAGACTAGACAAAACACTTAGTATACTTCTGCTGTGTCATATAAAGAAAGTAAAGGTTTTGGGAAAATTATACCCCCTGCATAAAGCCAATATGTTTCTTACAAAAGTAACTATGAAATCCACTTCAATAAGGTGACTTTTTGCACAGCCATAAATTACTTTGTTAAAAACCACTACAACAGTTAATTCTGTTTAAAACATGCATTCAACATAGGAAGCAGAGAAAATATATCACATGTGATTTTTTAATTAAGGTTTTTCCATTTTAAAAATAGACATGCTCTAATTATGGAAAATACAAAAAGAAAAGTACTAAAAATTTTAAGAAGGAAAAAAAATGTCCCAGGAGGCAAACACAATTACTATTAAGACTGCAGCTTTAATGAATTTGGTAGATTTTTCTAACCAGTCTTTCCTTATATAATTATTAAAATATACTTATTCTCTAGGTCAATTTTTTCCTTCCTTTCTTCTTTCTCTTTTGCCTTCTTTTCTTCTTTCTCTTCTCTTTCTTCACTTCTTTGTCCCTCTTCCAGTTTCTTCTTCTTTCACTGATAATTGAGAATTTCATCAATTAAAAATATTGTTGTGTATCGTAAAGTCAGAAACCACAATTGTCTCAGACCTATGTGATATTACACTTAATAGAAGTCAATTCCAGGTACCAAATTGTAACTAGAAAATCTAACTTTTCTTTCAAAAGCATTAAAAACAATAAAATACTTAAGAATAAACTTAACCAAGGAAATTAAAGATTTGTACAATAAAAATTATAAGATTTGATTGAAACATAGAACATTTTTACTATGTTAAGCATAACATAAGAGTACTGTTTACCATCTTCTAACAATCCATGGCCACTGTCTAATACCATCTGTGATGAAGGGAAGATTTTAAAAAGGGAAAAGAAAACCAGAATTTGTGATCTGCCTATCATGCACCAAAGTTTCAGGATCACTATGGAGCTACTTAAAATCTTCACTGGCCTATATGTATTTTGACATATATTTTACCAGAATACAGAATAAGGAATATTGAATAAAGAATAAAGAATCTCTCTTTATTAGAGAGATAATAAAAGTAACCTTTATTAAGCACTTATGCATCCAGATCCTTTATAAATATAGTTTGTGTGTATGTGTGTGCGTGTGCATGTGTGTGTGTGTGTGTGTATACATATATATTTTTTTCCATGATAAGAATGTTGGAATGTATTCTTTGTTTCTACATCTTTGTTGAAGTTACTCTCATCATGGGCATGAATTTCTAGTCACTAAATCTTTCCATACTTTTTAGTTCTCATCAATACTGAACACTTTATGGCATTTTGATTATTCCCACTCCTTTAAAAAAAAATCGCCTCTCTTTTCATGATGCCCTTCTTTTCTTGGTTTGCATTCCTGCTTTCTGATTATTTTTCCTTAATTTCCTTGATGATGTGCTCTTTCTCTTCCCACTCCTTCAATATAAGAATTCAGCAATTGCAATCTTCTTTATACTCCAAATATCATCTCCAAATAAATCTGACCTAACAAAAGGTTGCAGCATTAATCTGTATACTAATGTCTGGAAAATATGCATAGAAAGCTCTACCTCTCCCTTCAGTTCATTTAGTAAACTACTTACTACCTACTACTTACTGGACATCCCAAAGGAATTTTATATTCAACTGTGTCTCAAAAGAACTCATTATTTGATCTCAAGAAAACCTCCTGTATTCTTTATCCCAGGGTCTAACATGACCATATTCAATGATTCAAGGTTGGAATTTATTTGTTATTTTCCAGATCTCCTTTATTCTCATGTCCACAGCCAATGAACCAAAAAGTCTGTATGATAGACTGTAATCTTCTATCTGGTCTCATGGAATATTTGTCATCATTAAAATCCATTCTCTAAACTGCCTTCAAAACAAATATTCCTAAAACAAAACGGGTCAAACTACTCCTTCCTTGAAAATAATTATTGGCTTCCTGTTATCTGCAAGTTTGTTAGAATAAACTTAACAAACAAGAACCTTTATGAGGTAGTGTTTGATTACTTCTCTAGTTTTGTGACCTCTAGATACCAATTAGCTTGTGACTACATGTGCCTTTACACTTTCTGCCCATTCTGCTCAGGATGCATCTGTATGTAAAATGTTATCTAATACAAAAATAGATATTACCCCTTTCTCTGAGAGTTTCCACTTCACTCTAGTACTTCTGTGTTTGACGTTATGATATTAGCACATTATCTGGTCCAGCAACTATGGTTATTAGTTTACATTTCTGTTCCTTTCACTTACTTCATAAAGCAGCAGTACACATTGCGATGTATAATGCATGGTGATGTTCAACAAATATTTTTTGAACCATACTGAAATTTCATCAATTTCTGCAAATATGAAGGGAAGAAGATGTTTCTTCATGGTGCTATAATAACTGGTTGTCACTCAAATCAATGACAGTTATAATTCAAGCTAATTAAAGGCCATGATGAATCGAAGCAATCAGTTCCTACCAAGTATGTTTAACTATTCAATTGGTTTGTCATGAAAAAAACGTAACTTCATTTTAGTTGAAAAAAAAATCTATGATTTCAAAGGAGAAAACTCATATTGTCTTGATTGTTTGACATTTTCTGGTAACTCTGATGCCATTTAAATAGACCTTGAATGGCATGGCTTATCCTACTTTCCTTTTTTGCAGCAAAGAAACACGGAACGACTGGAATACCCTATCATCTAATGTTTCAAGGTAATTATTTAAGGCCTGTAGCTGTCATTGTAATACTGAACTTCCTTCCTCTGTTTACCCAGGAGAAGCACACTGACATTCATCACCATGCTGCAAGGTGATGTTAGCTTGCAAGTGTCATGTTCAAACTTTTAAATGTGTAATGTTTAATTTACCTTAGTTTGCTTTAGAAATATTTTATACTTAATCCCTTATCTTCAACTTAGACAACTAATTGCTTTTGAAAAATTACACTAGTCAATTTCATATTTCACTACAGGGTAAATGCTGATAAGTAACTCTCATTTATCAATGATACCCAGCTCTACATTAAAAATTTTCAAGACATAATACTCTTGGTAACAGTTGTCTTTGGTGATGTTCAAATTAGGTATTGAAGTTGAGCTGTATAACAAACTAGATTAAAAGTACAAAAATGGAGACTTTTATTAGGATGAAAATAAGAAAATGATGTATCTAAGTATATCACATATACTTAGATGGAATAAATGTCTTTACATGGAAAAGATGTCTTTACATGGAATAAATATTTCACACATAAATAAAATGATGGTTACCTTTACTTGAATGACCAAAACGAACCAGTCTTGTTTATTAATAGTTACCTATTTTTTTTATTATTTTGCTTCTTGAGAAACTAATACTATACTTACAACATTTATTTTTTTAGAGTGCAGTTATAACTCTCTATGCAGATTTTTAACCAGTATAAAAAATGAGACAGAGGTGCGCCAGGGTGGCTCAGTGGGTTAAGCCTCTGCCTTCAGCTAAGGTCATGATCTCAGGGTCCTGGGATTGAGCCCTGCATAGGGCTCTCTGCTCAGCAGGGAACATGCTTCCCCCCTTCTCTCTGCCTGCCTCTCTGCCTACTTGTGATCTATCTGTCAAATAAATAAATAAAATCTTTTAAAAAAAATGAGACAGAAATGCAGCTGAAGAACAACAAACTGATGGTTGCCAGAGGGAATTGGAGGTGGGGGAATGGGGAAAAGGGAGTGGGAGATAAAGGCTTCCAGTTATGGAATGAATAAGGCATAGCAATAAAAAAGTCCAGTAAGAGAATATAGCCAATGGTATTGCAATAGCATTGTATGGTGACAGATGGTAGTTACATTGTGGTGAGCATAGCATAATGTACAGAAATATCCAGTCACTATGTTGTACATCTTGAAACTACTCAAGAATTTATGTTCACTATACTCACATTTTTTTAAATTTAAATAAAATTAACGAGGCTGATCCTAAAGAAACAATATGTGAAGAGATTATATAGAGTATTACCTAAGAGTGGGTTAAGTGCAATTTTAAACTACATACAACAGTTCATTTTGCTTTTGTTAAGACTTCACTCATCTCACCATAAGCAATATAATAGGCTTCTCTAATTTCCTAATACTAGACTCCCAAAGTCAGCTCAAAATTGGATATTGCTATAATAGAGATTTAATAAGCAAACCTTAGTACATCTTTCTATTTAAAAATCTTTCATGGCTCCCTATTGCTTGTAGAACAAAACTGAAATCCCTTATCATAGACATAAGGATCTTCAAACACTTCTACAGTTCACCTTTCCAAGCTAATCCCTATTCTTTGTTCCTCCCTAATAAGTATGATAAGACTCCCAAATGTTGAATTTTCTTGGCCATTTTCAACCATAATATATTTTTCTTCCTCTTTTTTCTAGTACAACTGACATACAATGTTACATTAGTTTCAGGTGTATAACAAATATGAAGGTTCCTCAAAAAAATTTAAATAGCACATGATTCAGTAATTCCACTAGTGGATATTCACCCAAAGAAAATGAGAACAATAATTCAAAAAGATGTATGCAAATCTATGTTTATTGCAGAATTATTTGCAATAGCCAAGATATGGAAACAACAGAAGTTCCCATTGATAAATGAATAGATAAAGAAGATGTATAGATGTATAATGGAATACTATGCAGCTATTAAAAAAGAGGAGGTTGTGTCATTTGCAACAGCATGGATGGACCTGGAAGATACTATGCTAAGTGAAATAAGTCAAACTGAGATATCAATCATATGTATAATCTAAAAAACAAATGAATAAACAAACAATAAATAAGAACCAGATCTACAAATATAGAAAACAAACTGATGGCTGTTAATCATAATGTATTCTTATTTATTCACCTTTATTTTTTTCTCCAAAAAGAAAAGTATTCATCTTTCTCAATCACCTTTCCCAAATGGTAGCTCCTTTGTAAAGCATTTGGCAACATATCCAGGCAGATCAGTACCACTTTCTGATCTGCCCACACCACTTTTGTCAACTATCAGAACATTTATCTTCTTATATCACAATGGCTTTATTTTTATTTATTTTTATTTTTTAAAAATTTTTTATTAACATATAATGTATGATTATCCCCAGGGGTACAGGTCTGTGATTCGCCAAGTTTACACACTTCACAGCACTCACCATAGCACATACCCTCCCCAATGTCCATAACCCCATCACCCTCTCCCTACCCCTCTCCCCCAGCAACCCTCAGTTTGTTTTGTGAGATTAAGAGTCTCTTATGGTTTGTCTCCCTCCCAATCCCGTCTTGTTTCATTTATTCTTTTCCTACCCCCCTAATTCCCCACGTTGCATCTCCCCTTCTTCATATCAGGGAGATCATATGATAATTCTTTCTCCAATTGACTTATTTCGCTAAGCATAATACCCTCTAGTTCCATCCATGTTGTCGCAAATGGCAAGATTTCATTTCTTTTGATAGCTGCACAGTATTCCATTGTATATATATACCACTTCTTCTTTATCCATTCATCTGTTAATAGACATCTAGGTTCTTTCCATAGTTTGGCTATTGTGGACATTGCTGCTATAAACATTTGGGTGCACTTGCCCCTTCAGATCACTACATTTGTATCTTTAGGGTAAATACCTAGTAGTGCAATTGCTGGTTCGTAGAGTAGCTCTATTTTCAACTTTTTGAGGAACCTCCATGCTGTTTTCCAGAGTGGTTGCACCAGCTTGCATTCCCACCAACAGTGTAGGAGGGTTCCCCTTTCTTCGCATCCTCGCCAGCATCTGTCATTTCCTGACTTGTTAATTTTAGCCATTCTGACTGGTGTGAGGTGGTATCTCATTGTGGTTTTGATTTGTATTTCCCTGATGCCGAGTGATGTGGAGCATTTCTTCATGTGTCTGTTGGCCATCTGGATGTCTTCTTTGCAGAAATGTCTGTTCATGTCCTCTGCCCATTTCTTGATTGGATTATTTGTTCTTTGGGTGTTGAGTTTGATAAGCTCTTTATAGATTTTGGATACTAGCCCTTTATCTGATATGTCATTTGCAAATATCTTCTCCCATTCTGTCAGTTGTCTTTTGGTTTTGTTAACTGTTTCCTTTGCTGTGCAAAAGCTTTTGATCTTGACGAAGTCCCTATAGTTCATTTTTGCCCTTGCTTCCCTTGCCTTTGGCAATGTTCCTAGGAAGAAGTTGCTGCGGCTGAGGTCAAAGAGGTTGCTGCCTGTGTTCTCCTCAAGGCTTTTGATGGATTCCTTTCTCACGTTGGGGTCTTTCATCCATTTTGAGTCTATTTTCATGTGTGGTATAAGAAAATGGTCCAGTTTCATTTTTCTGCATGTGGCTGTCCAATTTTCCCAACACCATTTGTTGAAGAGGCTGTCTTTTTTCCATTGGACATTCTTTCCTGCTTTGTCGAAGATTAGTTGACCATAGAGTTGAGGGTCTATTTCTGGGCTCTCTATTCTGTTCCATTGATCTGTGTGTCTGTTTTTGTGCCAGTACCATACTGTCTTGATGATAACAACTTTGTAATAGAGCTTGAAGTCTGGAATTGTGATGCCACCAACTTTGGCTTTCTTTTTCAATATTCCTCTGTCTATTCGAGGTCTTTTCTGGTTCCATATAAATTTTAGGATTATTTGTTCCCTTTATTTGAAAAAAATGGATGAGACTTTGATAAGGATTGCATTAAATGTGTAGATTGCTGTAGGTAGCACAGACATTTTCACAATATTTGTTCTTCCAATCTATGAGCATTGAACGTTTTTCTATTTCTTTGTGTCTTCCTCAATTTCTTTCATGGGTACTTTATAGTTTTCTGAGTATAGATTCTTTGCCTCTTTGGTTAGGTTTATTACTAGGTATCTTGTGGTTTTGGGTGCAACTATAAATGATATTGACTCCTTAATTTCTCTTTCTTCTGTCTTGTTGTTGGTGTAGAGAAATGCAACTGATTTCTGTGCATTGATTTTATATCTTGACACTTTACTGAATTCCCGTACAAGTTCTAGCAGATTTGGAGTGGAGTCTTTTGGGTTTTCCACATATAGTATCATATCATCTGCAGAGTGATAGTTTGACTTCTTCTTTGCTGATTTGGATGCCTTTAATTTCTTTTTGTTGTCTGATTGCTGAGGCCAGGACTTCTAGTACTATGTTGAATAGCAGTGGTGATAATGGACATCCCTGCCGTGTTCCTGACCTTAGTGGAAAAGCTCTCAGTTTTTCTCCATTAAGAATGATCATAATGGCTTTTTTGTTCTCTTTTATCCTTGGGCTGTGAGTTCCTCATACTTCTTCTTATACCTCTTGTGCCAAACATGTAAAAAATACTCAGAAAGTGTTTCTTGAATACATACATGAATAAATAAACAAATGAATGGATGATTTATACTCTGTATGTGTGCTCCAGGAGGAAATACAGAAATATGGCTCATGCAGAACACAAGGTTCCAACAGGGATTTATTAACAAAGTGAACATTTACCAAGGCTTGTCATAAGGCATAATGAAATAATCTAGATACCAATCAAGCTCTCACAACCCTAAACTCAAGAGGACAAAGAGAGAGAATAGTACCTGGAAACAAGAAGGACAGAGATTCATGTGGAGTTAAATGTCTTGAGAGGAGTAATGACTCTCAATCAAGGGACAGAGTGCTAGAGACCACACCAAGGAAGTTAACTATGGAATAAGTACCCTGACTCTATTCTATTGATTCTCTTTAGTCTCTTGGTGGTCCTTAATGGTAGACCTGAACTAGAAGCCTCTTAGAGACTTCTAATGTAACCCATCTTTATTTGTGCTCCATTGATGATCAACATGGAGAAGGATGGGGAGTAGTTCTAGAGAGGCAAATGGAGACATCCATGTGTGACATATATGTTTCAAGGTGACATTATGTATAATATATTATTATGTATAATATATTATACGTTATGTATAATATAATGTATATTATATATTATAATATGTATATTATACATATTATATATGTATAATATATAATATTATATTATATATTATAATATAATATAATATAATATAATATAATATAATCATCTTGGGGGATAATCCAATGAATGTTATCTTTCCACCCTGCCAAGGTTCTGAATAAACTGGGACTTAAAACTTACCTTTTAGTGAGGAAATTGGGAAATCAAACTACCATTTTTCTTGTTAGAAGAGGCTAGATTGAGGAATGTGACTTTAAGTTTATTTTCCAAATAGGTTTGCAAATACTAAGTCTTAAATCTGAAAGACTTACTCATTTACTCATGATGATCTAAACTGGGATGGTCCTATATGGTACACATGTGGTACAGCAGATTCTATGCTCTTTTCAGGCAAATCGATTCCAAAAGAAAGAAAGACAGCATTAAGCAAGAATATCTAGTTATTCTTCTCAAATTTAGAAATCAGATGTAGTAAATGCTGAGATGCGTACCCTATAATTAGGCAAATTAATGTGTAATATGTATCATGATTGTTTTCTCTCCTCATTCCAGACTCCCAGCCATCAAATGGGAAAAGGAAAAAACTCCTAAACTTCAGAAGAACAAAGGAAGTTGTAAAGGAAAAAATGAGGCATGGCACCAAAATGGTAGCAAATCCCACCTCAGGAAGCTGGGAGGTAGAATGTGTGGTGTCCTCTGCCATCAGTAGTCATTCTCCTGACCAACTCTGCTTCTGTCAGATTGCTGAAATGAGCGTCAACAAACCAAAGAGTTTTGGAATTGCTGCCTCTATTCTACAAGTCCTTGTCAACCTTAGGATCCAGAATGATCCCTATGAATATTTAACTTGGATTGATAAAAATCAACAGATGATGTCAAACATAAACATTTGGATGGATCTGAAATGTGAAGTTGTAACTGGGACACAGTATTGTAAAAGGGCCTGGTTCTGGGGGGCCCCAAGAAGATGAGCTTTAGCCACTCCCTGCTGATAAAATCCAAGGCAGAGAAGCAAGTAGTGGTGATACCAGAAAGAAATTTACTTCCGTGAGACCAGCACAGGGAAGATAGCAAGCAGACTAACGTACCAAAGACAGTCTCTAAAGTACTGAAAATACTTCCGGGTTTATATAAGGAAAATGTGGGACAAAGGTCAGTGGGTGAGTGTAGCTGAGCAGTGAAGGTCAGATCTGTCATAGGTGTGGATCATTGCCATGGGGTCAGTTACACTGAGTCTGGCTGGCTCAGGGCAGTCCCTATCAATTGAGTGGGTAGTTTCAGTTCCCATCATGGAATGCTTTGCCTACTGGGTCTTTTGTCTGACTTAAAAGATAAGCAGAAAAGAACTTAATTAGAAAGTACGAACTGAGGTCAAAACGGAAGTAGTCTTCCTTCAAAGTCACATCTTCAGAACTCCAACTAGCCCACCCTGATCACTCAGCCTAGTCAGTAACACAACTTACATTTAATGTTACTGAGAAATTTTAGACCCTGCATACAGTATCATGGTGATGTTGTAAGTAAAGGAGGAAAGACATATAGAAAGAATCCCTCCTCATTGAATCAAGAGCAGAAAAGGCATATATTGACTTTTAATGATATACTATATAATACTAGAGTAATGTACCTGGAAGAGATTATGCTGAGTGAAATAAGTCAAACAGAGAGAGTCAATTATCATACGATTCCACTTACTTGTGGAGCATAAGGAATAACACGAAAGACAATGGGAGTTGGACAGGAGAAGTGAGTTGGGGGAAATCAGAGGGGGAGACAAACCATGAGAGACTGTGGACTCTGAGAAACAAACTTAGGGTCTGGGAGGGGAGGGGGATGAGGGGTTGGGTGAGTCTGGTCGTGAGTATTATGGAGGGCTCATATTGCATGGAGCACTGGGTGTGGTACATAAACAATGAATTTTGGAACATTGGGAAAAAAATAAAATAAAATTTAAAAATATTTGGAAAGACATAGTCTAATTTTTTAAACACTGAATAGTTGTAGTACGACATTATATTTTAACATTATTATTTGCCTCTCTGCCTTTTTTATTTGATTTATATTGAAAATGTATTATGTGTGTATTTTGGGTTCCTGGACCCAATTCCAATGTATGCAGGGGGAATTTACCTTCTATGCTACCACCTAAGCAATGTTCCAGACACACCAGCAGGGTTTCCTACATTCAACTCAATTCTGATACTAATCTACCTGAAGACAGCATCAGATTCCAGAGTCACCTACAAGACTATCTTACTCCCACTGCAAAAGCCAGTTGCAAACCCAGGTTATCACCTAAGCTTTCGACTGATGATCTATAGATAGGAGGAGATTCCAACGCTTCCCAGCTTGGGTTCCATCTAGCTAGATGCCTCACAGAACTCAGAGAAACATTTTACTTACTGGATTAACAGTTTGTTAGAAAAGAATATGATAAAGAATATGGAGGAACATCCAGATGGAGGAGATGTGTAGAGCAAAGTATATGGCAAGAGGTGCAGAGCTTCCTTGTTCTCTCTGAGCTTGCCACGCTCCCCAGATCTCCACATATTCACCAGTCCAGAAGCTCTCTGAACTTTCTTCTTTGGGTTTTTAACGGAGGCTTCATTATGTTATCATGATTACTTAAATCACTGGCTTTGGGCAATTGATTCAACCTCTAGCCCCTCTCCTCTCCCCAGAGGTTGGGGGGTGAGGCTGAAATTTCCAACCCTCTGTTCAAGGTTGGTTCCTCTGGTGACAAACCCCCATCATTAGCTTCTTTCCAAACGTCCCTTCATTAACACAAACCCAATTGTGGTGAAAGGCTTGTTATGAATAACAAGACACACATTTCACTTTTATGGTCCTGAAGTTTCTGCCCTCCACCCCCCAACTGAAAACAAGAGACCACATAGTATAACAAAAGATACTCCCATTGCTCTTATTGCTCAGGAAATTTCAAGGGTTTGGGGAGATGTGAGCCAGAAACTATGGATAAAGACCAAACACATATTTCTTGAAGGTGTTATCAGCAAAGCTAATGTTATGGCAACATGCCTAGGGGCTATAAATCATAATAACACAGTGTGTAATTTTTTATTTTAAGAAAATCCCATTATTCTCATTGTAATGGCACCTCAGAGAGAAATTATGGTTTATCCCTTATACTGTCAAACTTTATAGAATACACGAAAACATTGGTAAAATTTTACAAAAATAGGTATAGTTGCCTGGGAATGGGCCTGAAATTTCAAAACTGTGAGTTGTTTACTTTTTCCTCAGATTATTTTTCCTAGAAAAAAAAAACAAAATCTTTGGATTGGTCGTTTCAGCTAAACACTCATTAAAGACTCTTTTCAGAAATGAAAATACTTGAGACAATTTCATTCTGACATTGGGTAATGCTTTGTAATGGGTAGCCAGATCTGATCATCTGTTGATCATTTCCCTTACGTAATAAGTGCTTCTTTATTGCCAATGGTTTGAAGTCTCCATCACTGTCTATTAGTGCATTAGTTCTTCCAGAATTAGACCTAGTCTGTTTGAAGAGTTGTCTAGGGTAGATGGAACATAGAGATGGGGAAAGTGCCATAGGGAAGTAATAGGTCTTGCCTTCACTTTGCCCTGTAGGAGAAATGGTGCCAACAAAAGGGTTGGAGCTTGGGACAGCATGATTTAATCTAGACTTCCCACCGCTCTCACATGCTGTATTGAGACAGAATGCATAAACTAGACTTTAAGAATAATAATATGTTTAACCTAAAGTTTATAAGAGTGCCAAAGAACAAAAGCCAGATGTCAGCAGATTGAGTAAGGTTTGCCTAGAAAAAGGAATATGTTGATAGTTTCCCAGCATATCAACCTCCAGTAACACACATTATAAACTGTATACATCATTTCTATTACTCTGAACATTCAGTGAAGTCAAGTTGAAAGTTAGAGCTTGGACTTTCTATTTGCACATAGAATTACAAATCCATCTCACCTAGGCTTGAGCTGGATCCCTTTCATGAGGTTTGGAGTGGTAATGACAAGAGCAGTCATCAGTGAAGAACAGCTGTGCCTGAAGAGTGGTGATACCACCACAGCCATCATCAGGAGAGCCAGCATTGTGGCAGCATGTCTGGGGGCTGAGGCAGAATAATGTGGGAGACTTATTTCTGAGCACTCATGTGACAGCTATCTGTGGAGCTCTTAGAAATAGCTAGAGGACATGTTGAGAGATGCTAATTTCTGTCATTCAAGCACATAAGGATGATGCCTTAGAAATTGGGATATTTAGAGTTATTTATTATGATGTGTGGTAGTCATAAGCTGGTCAGGCCAGAGAACATTTGGGTTACATAAACCTCATTTGTTATGCAGCACAGGCTATATGAACTTCTTTTTCATTTTTATAACCCAACACAGAGAGATGAAAATTCTATTCTAGCTATTTTATCCCTAAGGGGGTCTCTCTGTTTTGGAAGAGGTTTTGGAAACTGCTATTTAACAAGAATATCTCTTCTCTAAAAGAAGTTACTTTGTACCCTAAATAAATTAGTTTAATATGTGTATAGCCAATTCTTGCTTTATGAACAGAATCTTGGCTGATGGGTAAGCCAGTCAATTTGATAAAACTAATCAATTCAAGGAACAAAATAAAGGAAGAAATTGTCAGTCGATTCAGTCAGAAAATAAATTGGTGTTTTTTCTTGAAAAGTCCATGGAGAATAAGATAGCTGGATTTTATCAACCAAGGTAACACTGATTTTACAAACGAAAAATAGGATATCTTGATTTCATACATTTTATGAAATATATGGTGACTAGTGTAGTCACTCGAAGACCACAAAGCTCTTTGTGGAGTGGGGATAGGGTGAGAGTGGGGTAAAGAGGAGGAATCAGAATGAAAACACAATAAATTGATTATACATTGATTAGAAAATCTTTATGATGGAAGGGATGATATATGAAATCACGGTACATGCTTTATAGCTGAGACCAACTTACCAAGATGTCTTGGATGTGATTGTCATGTATTCCTTTTAGTATTCTTTCAGTTAAAGTAGGTTTTTTTCCAACACTCAATAAAAAGGTAGCTGTGAGATGTTTTCAGTCCAAACTCAGATATGTGTAATCTCTTTTTTTCCCCAGTCTTCACTCAAAGAAGAGGCCTGAGTCAAGTTCTCTGTTAAAAAAGAATCAAAGCAAAAAAAAAAAAAAAAAAAATCAAAGCAACATAGGATTTGAGGGCATGTTTTCCTCTACCCCAGAGAAAATATATTCAACATATTTTCAGTAGAAAACATATGGTTCAATATATAGTACAAACAGATCAAGAGAAGGAGGTTTTTAATGATATCAAGCACTTCAAAAATGTTCATTAATATACTAAGTTGGAAAGAAATAAAGTAAATAAGTTATAATGTGGAAGGAAGGAAGGAGAGAAGGGAAGGAGGAAGGAAGGAAGGAAGGAAAAAAGGGAGGGAGGAAGGAAGGGGAAGGAATGGTAGGCAGGAGTGAGGGAGGGAAGGAAGGAGAGAAAAGAAAGTCTTTTTCCTTTTTTCACCTCCTTACATCCTCCCCCTCTCCCCTCAAAAATAGGTCTGCTGTTCTTCCTTGTGCGTTCCTAATGTTGGTTGAAGGCAACTTCTCTCCCAAATCTGAAACATGAGTCATTCAAAGTTTCTTCATCTTCTGGGTCTCACCCACTCTGCACTGACCCTTCTTTCCCCACACCCAGCCACTACCACATATAGTGAGTTCTACCTACTAAGTATCCAGAATTCACCTTCTCCTCTCCAAGGGACCCTATCGAGTTCAAGTCCCTGTCACCTCCTTCCTGAACTGCAATGACAGCCTTCTATTTTTTACGAAGGAAGAAAGAAGAATCCAGGACAGCCTTTTAGATCTTACCTCTCTAGTCCAGAGTCTATAGTGCCAATAAAAAAAAAATTTTTTAAGCAATATTTAGGTAAAATACAGAATATCTGTCACTACAGGAAATAAACCCTTTATCAGCATCTGAATGACCTCAGAGTAAGATTATTAGGATACCATATAGGGCTTTTTAATTTCTTGTCCCCTGACTACCTCTACAGACTCCTCTCTCACCAGCCTCCCTTCTAAACTTAAACCCAGCAACTCTAATCTCCTAACATTTCAGAAACATGCTACGTCATTTCAAGTTCCTATGAACACCCTCCTACTGGATTATGCTTACACTCATCCAACTGAAAACTGTCCACCTGTCTTTTAAATCCCAAATCATTAGTTCTCCCTTCTACAGTGTTTAATTTCCATCATCCCAGAAGTAATCATCACTGTTAGAGTCAAACAACATGAAAGGGTAAAACCCAGGTTGGGCCTTTCTGTAACTATACCATCTTGCATAAATCACTTTACATCTCTACCTCAATTTCCCCACCTGCAAAATGGGGACAACTGTTGCAAGGCTCAGCAATTATGAATACATAACAAAGAGCAAATGCTCAATAAACTTTAGTCATGAAGTACATGTGCCGAATGATGTAGGTGTTAGTAGGCAGTGAGCTTGTTGTTGGTTGCACTACTCTTTCACCGCTGGAATATGAGCTCTTTGAGGAAAGAGACTTCGTGCTATTCTAAATTTCTCGATCTCCCAACTCTAATACTGTGCCTTCATTTAGCAGTTT
The DNA here is from genome assembly GCF_963455335.1 of Martes martes. Lineage (NCBI taxonomy): Eukaryota > Metazoa > Chordata > Mammalia > Carnivora > Mustelidae > Martes > Martes martes. The sequence goes on along the minus strand of NC_137889.1, from coordinate 174,746,755 downwards.
TTCAATAACTCTATGTTGAATAAATGTATAAAATGATGAATATTCACTACTGTAATAGAGATATTAGTGTGTGGGAACTAAAAAGAACTCAGCTACTCCCTCATGACAAGAGAATCCTTTATGATAGGCCTTTGGCTGATCTCCAGTTGCAATAACAGCACATTTGTAAGTCAATATTCTTGGATACCACACAATAACTTTGTGAAGGTCAGAGAGTGGGGATTGATGTAGACAGAATATTTATAAGTCTGTGATCGAATATACAAAGGTAAGGAAGTTTCCATTTTTGTACCTCCTGTATCTTCTCTCTTCGGATTACCTCTCTCCATGTACGTGTAGCAGGATGTCTCCAAGACAAATTATACTACCTTCCATTTCTAATTATAGAATTTATAATAATAGACACATTAACCAGGACTTTTCTCTTTTGTGGTGATCTGGATACAATGATCTGCCAGTCTAAATGAGCTACTGTTGAATATATTCTAGTTTCAAACTCTTACAGTTTATAATTCTTGGTGGCTTTGTATATACACTTCCATTAAAGAACGATTTTTTTGACTATGAGCTATTGGTTATTATATTATGTGAATAAAAAAAATAGGGACTAACAATAATTATGTGCCCATTATGTGCCAGGCACTGTGCTGGGCAATTTACACATGCTGTCTTGTTTGTTTTTTACAACACAGATAATTATTGTATCCCTCATTTACATATGAGGACACTGAGACCTATAGAGATTAAGTAGCTTGTCACAGAAGTTGTAATTAACAAGGTAAATTAATTAACTAGTAAAGCTGATCATTTTGTCTCTAAAAATGAAGTAATTTTGCTGTTTTTAACCTTAACAACTAACCATGTGTCCAAGAAAGTGTTAAGGAATTAAGCATGATTACAATATATAGCCTTTGCTTTTGAGTGGAGCCAGATAAGAAGCTAGGTGATTGGTGAAGTTGATCTAATCATTAAACACAGAGTAAAAATATTTCCGTTTCAGTGGAGAGCCCAGTAGAGAATCCAACAGAGCTATGTTCAGTCTCTCTCTATATATATTATATATATATTATATATATATATATATATATTTCCAAGTGTTTTCGTATATATGAAAACACTTGGAAAACACATGAAAATGGGAAAAAAATGTATTATTTGACAAAAAAACCATTTGCGTCCTTGGAGTTTGTTTGTCTTGCTAAATCCTTCTCCTCCCCAACCCCTCAATGGCCCCTGTCTACCCAGCCCACACTTTGACAGTGAACACTAAAAGAATTGATTCATTCTACACTAAATGTAAAGAAGAAATCTTTGCGTATAAGCCCAATGATTGTAAAGTTCGGAGTTGGCTCCTTAGCAGAATAGAGAGCTATGTTATTTTACATTGTCTAAGTGCTTCTAAAGTGGAATGGAGTCAGGGTAATTTAATAAAAGATTGCAAATAATACATATATTTTATGTAGAATGACAAGAGTTGATCAGAATAATATTATATATACTCTACAGTAATGATGAAAGATCCCTCTAGCTCTGGATTATTACCTAGTATGTGAGACATGCATCAGACATTAAAGACCATTGATTAGACAGAAATGAAGCTGGCCATTGAGCTGGGGATTATGAAAATTGTCTCTCATTTCTTACAGAGCACACTGGGTAGAGTTTAGAATGTAATGACCTATGATTGCTTACATATATCATTTCATCTTTCATATTTCCAGGGAAGAAGAATACAAGTCTGAAGTTAGTATCCTTTGTGGAAATATTTTGGGAACATTCTGCTGCTTTCCTCTAAGTACCAAAGGAATATAAGTAAAACTTGCTATTCTAGGAAACAGAATACTTGACACGACTCCAGTGAAATTGCTAATGCAGGAAAATGTTTCTCCACTCATTTTAATCACAGCACCAAAATGCACTCACCATTGTACAGTCCTCAGAACTGAACTGATTTGATTTCCCATGACCAAGTCAGGGCCTAAATTTTTGTATATGTTTAGTAATATTTGACCATGCCATCCCTATACATTAAATCAAATTGTGCAAACACCAAAGAAGACTTTTGTAGAACACTACAACCTTTCTTAAGGTAGGTAAAGCCCATCGAATTGAGTAGGATTGGAGGGCTGGAGTACAGAGTCCAGGACCTTTTCTTTACTCCTTCCCTGCTTTGGCCCAACATTTCTTGATGTCTCAGTATCCATCCAGAATTAAAGCTCTTGACAAGAGGCCCTCCTTTATAGTTCCAAATTTTATAGAGCTCCACGGCATTATTTATTCCTCTTATATCTTCATGCTTAGGAGTGATAATGGCTTCCTTCTATTGCTGGTCTCTAGGTGCCTCAATATCCCTTGCTGATTCCATTAACCATGCCCACATCTCTAGAAGGTGTCCCTTTGTGAAATTCCTTGCCTGATAAATCTGAGTGAAATTCTGTTTTCTGCTAGAACTCTGACTACCACAGTGAAGTCATATATAATATATGTTAGGCAAATATATATTCATTAAATGTTTCCATCCTTACTTTTAAAGCCTGAAGAAGGAAGGAAGGAAGGAAGGAAGGAAGGAAGGAAGGAAGGAAGAGAGGGAATGAAGGAGGGAATAGAGGATACAAACTCATAAAACTTGGCTTAGTTATTTCTTGCAAAAGGTGTCCCAATTAACAATGAGATGCTCAATTCAACATTTAAAAAAAGTATTGAAGGTAGTCTTAGATTGAACTCCACAGATTAATGAAAACAGCAATTTTGTTTTAGTCTTATTATTTGGTTAACATGATCATAACTCAGTATGGTACCACTAGTTATCATAGGATAATTAGAAATTCTAATTAATGATTCTGTACATCTAAATAATAATCATCTGACAGCTGACTATTTACCCTTAATAAGTACAATGAAGGAAAAAATCAAAATTTGCAACCCACTAGAGGAAAATCAATAAAAAGATCTTGGGGTTGAAAGTTTGACAATAACTGGCTTAATACTATAATATCAGTATAGGAAGCTCTCCTTAAGTCTAGAACCTCTCCCTGAAGACTGTCATAGCCTCAAGGACATGTTGCAATACAGATAGCCACATACCCACAGACATTCGGTCCTGAGAAGCCCTAGGAAATAGCCTTTCATTTTGAATGTGCCCATTGTTTGCTTCAGTTTCGTGAATTAAAGATGTCCATGGGATGGCAGAGTTGGAACAGAAGTTCATGTTCACCAACCCTAAATTTGAGAATGAAGCTCATAGACCAACCCTAAGCTTGACTGCTGGGTGACCTGATGCATCTAATTCTCTGTTCTGTTTCCCCCATTTCACCACCTAGAAATGAAGATGACCGAATCTTCTGGGTAGGTGCTCCATTTCACACTGTAGTTGAAGAATTGAGCTCATCCCCTTAATAAGTCTCCTTTTATGGAACTAGCCTTTAACAGAAGGGTCCTGGACTTGAGTGAGTAGTTCCCAGAGCATTAGAGAGAGATTTGACTCACCGTCCCACATGAGAGCTAATAAATGCAGTTGCTTGTGTCAATAAAATACATTGTCTCTGAAAAATCCCATATTGTTTTGATCATCTTTTTCCAAGGTCATTTCTCCTGAAGGTCATATCTTAGGTGGCTTAGACGTGCACTAGTGATTTCTACCTTGAGATCATGCCTGGTGCCAGGCAGAACTTTACCAATAGACTTGGGGAAAGAGGCTTCAATTTTATATGGTGAACATCTATTTCTTTTTCTATCTGTATATGTGTATGTATATATATAGCAGTATAAATACATACACTAACACACAACAAAAATTCACATTAGGATAGCATTCTTAAATATTTTACTTGTTCTTAATGCCTTTTCCTTGGGGAAAAAGACTTCCTTTTCTGTTTTTAAAAACACACATGTTTTTAGTGTTATGTATATCTGAGAAGAACAGTTATCGGATTTTAAAACCTACGAGGCTATCTGAAAATACTAATTTACAGGACGACATCGAGTGAAAGAGCCTGGATCTTGGAGTGGGGAGATGTAAATTCCAGAGCAGGCTTGTCCGCCACCTCCCTCAGTGGTCTTAGCCAGTGATGTTATC